>NC_081249.1:38890013-39199882 GCF_030490865.1 Poecile atricapillus
TTTACTTGAACTGCTTTTAAACTCCATTAGAACATTTTTATAGGTATATGAAAGCAATGCAGATGGAATTTCACAGCATACACTTGTAATTTGATATCTTCATCTGACTTTTTGGTAGCGGGATGAATAGCAGGAGGCAGTTTTATTTCTGAAAGTGATACTTAAAAGTGCAATTTCCTGTTTAAATCCTGATCTTTTCAAGTATGAAAAATATCTGTCCACTTCAGTTTTATTACTGCCTTCCAGTGCCAGTCCTGCAGAGCCAGTGGAAGAATGAATTCTCTCTAGCACATCAATCTACTCATATAATTTGAGTTAAGCCCTTATGCTCATTTCTGTCTCCAGCCTGTGAAGTGTCAGATTTTTGCAAGAGTAAAAAAGGGCAAGGATTTGACCATAAATGCCTGTAAGCCAGTGTGCTGCTCAGGTACGCTTGAGTGTAGAAAATACTCTTAGATGGAGATTTTAGTAAGCAGCTAATGAAAAGAAGGTGAGGCAACAGAGCAGTCAGGTAGAGTTTCTGTTCTGGCAGGCAGCCTCATCTGCAACAGACAACATGGACAAGAAGTCAGAACTGCTTTAGCTCCTGTGGCAGGTCAGTGTTTAAATACAGTTTAGTATCTGTAGGAGCTAATTGCTGTGTTCTCAGGCAATTCAGTGCTTTCTGGTTAAGGACATTACACCTTTCAGCTCCTATATTGCTGGGGAATAAAGAGATAATTTCTGTGGAACAGTAACTGTGCAAAAGACCTGACCTTGGCTGTTGATCTGTTACCTGAAAGAACTTGGCTTCATCTTTGTCTGCCATGGCTCCTGTGTTTGCTGAAGGGGCAGATAAGTAAGCATAGATGTTAATGCATAAACTGAGCACATCGATGTGGGATGATTCAGAGGAGGTTTATGTTGATACCATGTTGCCTCTCAAAAGAGGCTATGCTTTAATACACATTTGAACTCTGTCTGTCCAGAGTTATTTGTCATGTATTAATATTTACATTCCTGCTTCAAGAAGTAGTTTTTTATTTGCTGGTGGTTGGTTTTTCCAGTTTCTTTGGGGTTTTTTTGAGATGTTTGGTTTTGTTTGTTTAAGAGTGGAAGTTTGCTATTGGATATGACAGCTGGGGAACTTTACCTATCTTTTCATATTCCTTTATTCTTGCCATCCATGTCCCCTGGGAGAAATTGATCAACGCAGTATTTGCAGTGTTAAATATATATTTAAGTGGAACCACTTAAAGTGTCAGGGAAATTCCTGCCATAGGATGGGATGCTGTATGACCTTCTTATCTGACCACCACAGAACCATTTTACATCTCTACCACGTTTTGAACCTCCCAGAGACTGCTTTTACATTATAAATTTGCTTGGAAATGACAGTTGTTTTAAGAACTGGGTGTATCTACAGAGCATACTGCAATATTGCAGGACTACCAAAGCATCCTCTGACTAAGCTAGCTCGGGAGCTACAAGTCATGCAGGTACTTTAGTGTACTATTTTTGCCACACTGACTGTAGATCTAGCTGGCAAGGCTGTGGCAGTGTGGTGCTGTCCACAAATTTAGCTTTGAATGAACTAACATGGCTACATACTGGTTTTAGTCAAGGTGCAAGGGGCACGTATGTGTGCTTCTCTCCTATAAATATAGCCTGTTTCTCACTGGGACTAATTAGTTCACATAGGGTACAAAGCCATGGCAATTGTTTCCATTTCTTCTGGTTTCTGGACAAAATTTTCAGAAATTTGTTTCTGAATATGATCCAAGCATGCTCTTCGTTAAGTATCTGGTAAGCAGAACACTGCATCAGTATGGATAATCATCTTCCAATAGCCAGCACAGCTTAGTACCAACTTTTGTATCTGAAAGGTGCTGAAACAGATACACCCTTCAGTACAAACAGCAGGTTCTTAAGGCTTTCCATGCATAGCCTACTATTAATCAGATAGAACACACAGCGTCTTCAGACATGAGGAATTAAAGAGTTGGGATATGGCTGGATGAGCTAATTTATAGTAAAAGATAAATATGTTTACTATAATCAGGTCTTTTCTGTATATTTGGAATATAACATCCTGAGTTTAAATTATTATTCTCATCATAAAGTCCACATGTGTAGTTTTCCCTGTTGCTTTCCATATCAGCTTTAAAGACATCCACTCGATCAATGTATGAAGGATGAATTCTTTCTAGGTCATTATAAACCAAAGTTGTAGAAATTCCTCTGTGGAAGTCCTTCTATTCAAGTCTTAAGACAGAAGAGACAGACAAACAAATTGGATGTTTTGTTAGTATTTTAAAATGGTATTTACTTTTCACTGCAGACAACATCATTTCTTCTTGATTAGCTTTCTGGCTACCTGTATATACTTTTGTGAGGGTTTATTTGTTTTATGTAATATTTACTGTATAGATATTCAATGTGATTATTTGTATGACAGTAATATGAAGCATACTCATATGTCTTGAGTTTAATGTTGAGGCAGAATTGTGTTCAAAAGAAGCCACGAAGATGACTGCTTTTGTAATAAAAATTTCCTTAAGACTTTTAAGAATACAAAGTATTTTTTTACTTTATTTTGAGAAATATTTGGAACTGCAAACAGTGCAGTAGCTTTTATTAAAATGGTTATAACGTTAACCTTTTTATTGGTTTTTCATACCTCATAACTGACTCCTGGAACAGTGCAGAACACTCAATTTCAAAGAGAAAACAGTGAAGAAAAAGTGGACTTCTACATAACTGTAGTTACAAATATTGTCTATCTTTCCAGCATGCTGGATTTTTTTTTTCCCATAGCTAATTCCAAAAGATTAAATTTTCCTTATCAGTTGGCCTGTTTGATTCTCTAGGGAAATTAAGAAGCCTTTTTTTTTTTTTTTTTTTTTTTTTTCTTTTTGAGAAAGATTACTTGTTCCAATACAGTTCTGAGAAAAGAAATACAGAATGATTTAATGCACAGAATGGAGTCAGGAATATAGTCACAATGACTGCTATGGATATTAGTCTCTTTTCACCAAAAACCTCCAGCGAAGTTCCCTAATTGTATGTCACTATTGTGTCTGGACCAATGCTATGTACATGAAGTTTTCTGTTATTTAATTTCATAGTATTTAAACTTTAGAGATGTGGGTTGTGTGTGTGTTTATGGGCACTAAGAAATAAAAATCTATAATACTTTTGAATGATTTGTTCAAAATATTGGGCCTATTCACTGGGAACATTTTCCTTCATATTTCAGATACCTGTATCTGAGCTATTCATCCTAGTTTCTCTGTATAGTCACTGGGGGAAAATCCCCATCTTTAGGATGTGAGAAGTCATACTCGAAAGAGATATTCACTAACATCAAGGGGTAACTAAGGTGATCAGCTCATACATGAGCAAAAATCTCACTGCTGCTTTCAGTTGAAGTGTTCTTGTCCCATACATGAAGTAATCTGACCCTCTATCATTCTCAAACCTTATTGGTACAAGAATGTTAAAAGACTGGCATTGAAACAAACTGGCAGGTACTTGCCTTGAGAGTGAGAGAGTAGCTGGAAGAGGGAGAGGAGAAAACAAATTAACTTTGATAAATTTATATGACTGATGAAGCATGAAATCCCTGTGTATGGAAACAGAACATTCATGTCCAGTTCAATTCATTGCTAGCTTGTTTATGTTTCTGCAATGAACAGTAACAACTCCTTATTGAACTGAATTTTGGTGTACTTCACTCCTATTTTAAAAAGTAAATCTAAAGAAACTGTAAATTTGCAACAGTGAGATTTATATCTTTTTCCTTAAGTTACAGTTGCTATTTCAAGCTGTAGCTGTTAGAATGTTAAATGTGATAGCACTGTGTGTTTCAGTGTGGTGAAGTTTTTTGTTTCGATATCTTTTGATATTTATTTGCTGGTTTCTGCCTGTGCCTCATATTTCATATGAGTATTGGTACATTCACATACCTATCATTACATGTAGATTCCCATGTGCTCCTCGACTTGGCCCTTTCACTGAATACTGCTCCCTTCCACAGCTCTTGGTGTCTCTACCAAATGTGTGTTAATGAGGTCACATTTAACTCTAAAAGACTAAATTTTGGTAGGAGCAGAAGTGAGAACACATGGCTGGATTTCTGTGACATAAAAGCTGAGGGAGCCAAATTTGTGTCATGGAACACCATAAGCAGCAGGTGCCTCTGGTAAAGGGCACTTCAGACTCTGCTGGGCTCCACAATAACGTGAAGTGGTTGTACATAGGTGTAATGTTATGAACACAGCAAACTGAGCCCTGTACTCTAAAGAAAAAGTACTGTGTGTATTTCCAAGAGGATGTGCACAGCTGCATGGACTATTGAGCATTGGAGGACTGATTATATTGTGTTAGAAAGTTGCACTGCCGTGTTGTGGCATGGGTGTTCAGTGTGTGCCAGTGATGAAATATGTCAAGTGGTTCAGGGCTTTTTAAAATAAGTATTTTTTTTTAAGGAAAAATCCCTACAGGTACTGATACTGGTAGCTTGTGATTTCTGAGCTGAACTTTTTTTATGTAGTGTTAATCACTTAAATTGCCAGTGGTATGTTCCAATTTATTTTCAGCTGATCAGGAAGTAAATACATTTGTAATGAAGCCATGAAATAAATCTGCATTTTACTATCTTTTTTTTTTTTTTTGTTTTGTTTTGTTTTGTTTTGTTTGCCTAGATTTTAATTGTGACAACAGTGGTTATTTCTGTAGTAAGTTTTTGATTCGGGGTTCTGCTACAAGCTCGGAGGAAGACCTAATGGGCCTGGCAGACTAGGACTGGGACATGCAGGAAGACATTCTTCCTTTTAGAGTAACAGTTGAAAATCTTGATTCAGCATGAGTGTATTCATGTTGAATGTGTGTGCTTAAACAAACAAACAAAAAGTAGCACCTGAAGAAAGTAACGGAATACTTAACTAATTAATTCAGTCTCTAAAATGATAACATATAGGAAGCAGGAGCTACTGCTGCAAATGCTGAGCAACCTTCTCTGCCAAAATTGGGTTTTTTACCCAGTATGCAACAAGCCAATAATGACACAGTTGAGAGAGACATGGATTATTTATTTCAGAGTTGCACAATCCTGATCTGTTCAGTGATATTGCACAAATTGCACACGCTAATTATCAGAACTTTTTACTATTTATAGAATTTAGCAAACAAAGGAATTAGTGTTCATTTGCTACAGGTTACACAGTTCTCTTTATTAATTGGTATTCTTCTATTGGTTAATGATTCTCCTGCTTCTCAAGCTAATTAGTCCCATGCTCAGTCTTTCTCTTCTTTGGGGTCGGTGGGTTTCTTGGGTCGGTGGTTGGTGAGCTGGTGGTCACAATCTCCTCCTGTTGGAATTATCACTTTACCCAGTCAGAGCTGATTTCAGCATAATTGCTGAGTTGGGTTTATTAGTTTCTGCTTTATCTTGGGAGTTCTGCCAGATGTCTTTGTGTCCCATGAATTCCACATTCTTTGTGTCCACTATCAGTGGTACATCCTTCTTCCCAAGCTTTGTTAACCTTCCCCTAGGTCTGAGATCACTGAAGCATTTCAAGCCCTAAACCCTAACAAGGCAATTCTACAAAGTAATTTGTTTTTCTAACACCTGAACATCACTTAGATCTTGCATGTTACCTGTTATCTGTTTCACAGATTGAATATTCCTTGTTGATGAGGCTTAAAAGCATACAAAGAGCAAACATCAAAGAACATCCTTTCTTAAGAAAAATTTTACATATACTTACATAACATGATTATAGGTATTATTGCAACAATCCTGCCTAGTGTTATAGGTGGAATGGAATTATTGAATGGTAATTGGGTAAGAAAGTGAATAGTCTATAAGAGATACAACCTTCCACTTAGTAACTAGTCAAGGAGGAGGGAATGACACCAAAATATCACCTGCTGTCCCAATAACCAAGATACAGAATGATACCGGTATGCTCCAGAGATAATCAAAGAATATCCTGAGTTGGAAGGGGCCCATAGGGATCATCCAACTCCTGGCCCTGCACAGGGCCATCCCCAAAAGTCACAACATGTACCCAAGAGTGTTGTCCAAAGTACTTGAACTTTGTCAGGCTGATGCTGTGACACTTCCCTGGGGAGCCTGTTCTAGGGCTCAGCCATCCTTTGGCTGAGAAACCGTTTTTTTGATACCAAACTTAAACCTTCCTTGACACAACTTCGTAGCTTCAGGCCATTCCCTTGGGTTCCATCACTGGTCACCCAAGAAAAGAGATCAGTGTCTGCCCCTCTCCTTCCCCTCATGAGAAAATTGTGGACTGTAATGGGGACTGCAGTCTCCTCCAGGCTGAACAGACTGCTCTTCATATGGCTTCTCCTTCAGACTGCTCACCATGTTCAAAGTCCTCTGTTGGATGCTCTGTATTAGTTAAGTATTTTCCTTATATTGTGGCTCCCAAAACTGCCCACAATATTCAAGGGGAGACCACCCCAGTGCAGAGCAGGACAATCCCACTGGTGCTGCTGTGCCTGATGCACCCAGGACACCCTTGGCCCTCCTGGCTGCCAGGGCACTGTTGACTCCGGTTCAGCTTGGCATTGATCAGGACCCTTTCTACAGCACCACTCACTCTTATTTCTCCTGTCAATGCGTTCACTTTAAAGTGATTTACTGTGTGGACCCCTCACATGCTTTGCTGAAGAGCAGACTGATCCCTATGGAGCCAGCTTGAGGGAGTCTGGCTGGTAACTAGAAGCTGCCTGCAAAGGTGGTGAACAGAAAGGCACTTAACACCCTCAAAGTTAAAAACTCCCGCTTCAACAGGCTCAACACCAATCTGCGCCTGCAGCCAAAATCCCTTCCTACAGAGTAGTCAACAGCGTTAATAAAATAATAAGGGTTTTTATAAAGGTTCTCTGAAGGCTAGATTGGCTGCCAAATGTTGCACTGCTTGACGCACGTTTATTGCGGCCTCCGGGAGGCGAGGCCCCGGCGCGGCTTTCGGGAGCGGCCCTTCCCGGGAGCTCCGGGCGCCGCTCCTGCATTGGCAGCGGGCACGGGCTGTGCGGCTCTCCCGGCGCTGCGCCCGGCTGGACGCCCTGTCCGCGCTCCCGCCAAGCACGATCCGTCCTGCTGGCAGCCGGGCGGCTCCGGCCAGCAACCCCGCTCAGCCCCGGCCCCGCGCCCGGGCTCCCCGCGCTGCCCCGGCCGCAGGGGAGGGAGCGCGGCCAGGCACCGCCCCATGCCCCGCTCCGCCCCGCCGCCTATTCCCCGGAGAGGCGACCCGGGACGGGCAGAAGGCGGAGGCCGCAGGCAGGAGCGGAGGCAGTGGCAGCGCTGGCGAGTGAGTGCCCCGAAGAGCGCCGGGCAGAGCGGAGCGGAGCGGGGCGGGGCGGCTGGGCCGGGGCCGGTCCGCCCTCACCACACGTGATGCTGCGGGGAAGCGCTGAGGGGAGGCGGAGGTGCCGGCACGGGCTGCGGGAGGGCCGGCGGCGGCCAGGGGCTCTGCCGGCGGTGCGGCACTGCGGGGAGCACCGTGCTGCTCTGTGGGGATCGCCCTGCCGGGAGCACCCTGTGGCCCTGCGGGGATCGCCCTGCCGGCAGCACCCTGCGGCCCTGCGGGGATCGCCCTGCCGGCAGCACCCTGCGGCCTGGGCCGCGCTCCCAACACCACGTGGGAGCCGGCCCGGGCGGCGGGGGAGCCGGCGGGCAGCTCGGGGCCCCGGCCGGGACACGGGTGGCCGTGGGACAAGGGCACAGCAGCGCCTCAGTGTGCGAGGGGCAGCCCGTCCGTGATACAGCTGAGTGTAGGGAGAGCTGTCCCTGGCGCTGGACCGGCCAAGGGGGTGATCACCTTGCGTTCTCCAGGTGCTCACGCGCATCCTCCCAACAGAAGTGTTCATTGTGATCCAAATGTTCCTTTTAGTAACATACCTTGGCCCTTGTAATGGGTTAATGATGTGTATTTGAAGAGCCAATACCCAAACTAGAGGGAAAAGAAGAAAGAGTTCGGGTATCGTAGATGCAGAGTATAGCACAAGGTGCCCCTGCCAATAGCAGGGCTTGAAAACATGATTTAAGGCCCCTTCCAACCCAAACAATTCCATGGCTGTATATCCTTACAGCACTTCAGAGCACTTAACTTCTTGCTTGCATTGCTTGGACCGGAATGTTTGTGGGGGGGTCTTTTTTTTTTAAATCCACCTTGGCTTTTCATTTTGCTATACTTTTGTCCCCCAGCTGTTCTGTTTTCTTTTCCATTATAGCAAGTCCTTTGGGTTTGGGTTAAGGTTCATTTAGTTATATCTGTATTAATTCCAGGCAATTAACTTCCTCATTTTTTGCTTCAGGTATTTTTTAATTTGCTGCTTTGAAAATATCACAGTAGCAGCTTCTGTAAAGTTGAACATACAGTGGCACAACTGTAAATATCTCCATGACCAAGTTGCTTCATGTAAAACTCTGTGAGGAGTGGCCTTGTTTTATATACTCTCTAGCTTAAACGGGCAGTCAACCTGGAAAAGCAATTTCTTGACAATTAAAGTTGTTCATTGTGTGACAGAAGTCATTAAGAGAGGCATTAAATTTCACATCTCTGAACAAAACGTGGGTGATTTTTCATCATTCTTCTTCGCTCCTCTTTGGAGAAGTCTTAAAAACTTAGACCGTCTCTACAGTATATTTATCTTTCACTGGCACTCATCTCCTGCCCTCGCTCAATCATAGCTGTCAAAGTCATGTGAACACTAACATGTCTTGTTAATGTCTTGTGTCATGTTTTCTGTTCTAAGTGTAGAACAGCTTTCTCCTGCCATGGTTAAATAAATGCTAAACAGAACAGATGTCTCTTTTACTGTCTGTCTCAAAACCTGAGTTTTCAAAGAGGTTACATGTTAAGCAAAACAAAAAATGGCCGTTCCATGCATCGCTAATGTTTTTAAATTTGCACCTGACTGCTGACAAATATTAACTACTTGATATGTGCGTCACACTTCATTTTCCTTGGGTTCTTGCAGCCTGTTTGCTCCTCGCTTTCCAAATTAGCGTGGTTTTCTGCCATCAGCTTTGCAAGCAAGTTTCTTTGAGCTTGTTCATGAGTTTGTTTTGAGACCACTGGCATACTTTACACAGCTTCGCTCCATCACAGAAGAAAGTGTGTCATGTTGTTGGTATGTGTCATGTCATCTACTCCTTATACCTTTTCTTGGTGACTTCATATATGTGATTAGAGTTTTCTGTTGCTCATTTTCTCCTATCATTTAGTGTAGAAATGCTGGAGTGTGTTATTTACTGCAGTTGTTTACTGTCTCCTTTTTATCCTTTAGAAAGGCTTACCATGTCAGTTCATGCTTTCCTTGGCTGATGTTTGACATGAAATGTAGGTGCCTCCAGAGAGTAGAGGGCACAAGCAAGGCCTGGTTTGCACCAGATGTCCTGCTGTCTCTGCCACCCACTGTTCTGCTGAGCACAGCCTCTTCCCTTGGAAAGTGTCATCTAGCATTGGCTTTAGCCCTGCTCTGAGTGGGAGGCTGGGCTAAGTGACCTTCAAAGGTCCCATCCTACCAACATTCCTCTAAGTCTTTTTGTACACTCATAACTCCCAATAGTAACACAACTATTTTAAAGGAAGTTTCCTCTTAAAAAGTACTTTCATCTGACTGCTCATGTTAACCACAGGTTTTGCCCATTTCTGCTTCTCTTGTTTACAGAGTTGTGTTTGTTCTTGGAGAACTTCAGGGAAATGAGGTTCTATGACTGCCTGATCTATATTGTGAATGTGCAAGTGTAGGTACAGGCACAAAGTTACAGTCATGGGAGTGTCATGGAGTGAAATAAGAGACCTTGTGGCATTTGCCTTCTGCTTCTAGCTCTGGTACACTTTCACTCTGTAAATGGATTAGCCAAATTATTTGTCTGTGTAATCATGAGTGCTATTAATAGTTACTGTTGGTAGAAGACACTACATTTCACTGTGGTTTTTGTCACTTCATTTTTTGGAGCAATGCAGTTTTCTATTCCTATTCAAGTCTTGTATGTTTCTCACACTCCAAAAAGTTCTTGGAACTTGAACCTGGTTAAATAATTTTAATAAGCCTTTTGATTTAAATAGAATTGAATGTGAAACTTGAATGATGTTTTAAGTGGCATGAACTGCTTAAGCAGAGAGCATGTGCTGTAAGAGAACACATTTTCTATATGAACTAATGCTACCTTTTGTTTTCTCATCTTTCATAGATATTTTGCAGTATTCTGACAGAAGGGGTAAGTATTACATAGATAATTGAGTAAGAGACAGGGGAAATGGATGGACCCAGTCATGTCATTGAGTTAGCAAATGTAATACCCTTTTCATTCTGTCTCTTTAAAGAGGATGTTTAATACCTTTTTTCTTTAGAAATTGAACTATTCAGGCAGTAGTAAATCACTAGTCTTAACCCAGAATCTGTAGCTATCTAGAATTTTCTGCTCTTTTTCACTGCAAAGGTTTAATTACATTTTATGGACCATGTCAGATACAGCTCTCTTTTCCCCACTTCCAATTAATGTTAAAGAAGGACAGACTGTACCAGGATAATATCATGTCCTATTGATTTCCCATTACGGTTTTGTTGAAGAATGGCCTTTACATTAAGATTCTTGGCCACTGTGATTTCTTTAAGTGTGTCAGCTATTCGCTCTTAACATCTTGAGAAAACATATTCAGTATCTCTGTCACTCCTGATTTCTCTGTGTTACAAGACACCTCTTTTTCTTTGGAATTACCTACATAATCACCTTTCTCTGCAGTGTTTTGTCTGTAATTGCTCATGACCTTTACTAACAGCCAGAATTACCATTGTATTGCTGACATTCTGACAGAAGTTCTTGGTCACATAGAATTGCTTTTTCTCATCCTTTCTCTCAAGAATTGCTTTTTTTCCAGTGCTCTGGGTTGCTGTTAAATGAAAGGGAGATCACCTCACCTGCACCAGGCTTCAGCTGTGTAAGAGTAGCTGTACTAGAACAATGCTGCAATTTGAAAAATATGTGCTATAAAAAAATACCAGAGTACTTGCAAGTCCCTTTAGCTTCTTTCTCTCCCCTCATTTTGTTTAGCCTGATGCAGCCCACAACTTTTATCACAGCAAAATTCAGGTTGGAAGGGATGTAGGGAGTCACTCATCCAGCCTCCTTACTCAAGGCAAGGTTGTTTATGTGGCCAGACAAGGTTGTTCAATGTTTTATCCAATGTTGTCTTGAAAACTTATAGGGATAGAGACTACACAACGCCTCTGGGCATCTTGCTTCAATTTTTGCCTGTATCATGAGAACCCTTTTCCTTGAATCAAATTGGGGCCTCTCTTATTTTGGTTTATACCTATTCCTTTTCAACTCTGACATGCACTGCTGTGAAGATCCTGGCTGTGTTTCTTGGATAACCACGGGTTTAGGAAGACTGCTATTAATTAGGTCAATCAAAAGCCACCTCTTCTCAAGTTGAAAAGGCTGCTTCCTGAGCTGCTTTTCACAAGGCAACTACTCTTGCCCCATGACTGTCTGAATGCACTGCCATTTGTCCATATTTTTTCTTGTTTTGGGCCCCAGAGTGGGTGCAGTATTGTAGCTGTGGTCTAGTAAATATCAAGTAAAGGAAGATTGTCACTCCCTGTAATCTGCTGTTTGTGTTCCCGTTAATACAGTGCAGAGTGCTTGCTGCCTCAGCTTGCTTGCTTTGTTCAGCCAGGTGTATTCATGAGTTCTAAGGTAAGGATGTATAAGGTAAATCATTGAGATGTCAGGGGAAGCATGAATCCCAAACAGTGTCATCTTGACTGCTGTATTGCACTTCTGGCTGAGTCTTGGCTCCAACAGCAGTCAGTAGCTCTCCTTTTAGTGAGGAAGCAGATGCAGATAGCCATTTCTCATCAGGTGTGTAGAAATCTTCCTGTTTACTTAGTATTCCAGAAGTGTTAGGAATGTTTGTTGGCATTATGTTAGTTTCTGGTAAAAATATCATGCAGTTTCAGTAGTGTTTTGGAATGTTAGTATAAAAGACTTCTCTCTTCTCCAAAATATTTTTTTACAGCTGATCTGGACTCAAATCTTCTATAGTTTATCTCTTGTATCTCTCCATATCTGGGGCTGTTTAGCCTGGAGAAGAGAGATCTAAGAGAGGACCTCATTAGTGTCTGTGAGTATTGAAGGGACCAAAGGTTGGAGCCAGGTTCTTCCTGGTGGTGCTGAGCAATAGGATGAAAGGAAATGGGCAGAGACTGATGCACAGGAAGTTCCACCTAAACATAAGGATGAGTTTTGTTAATGTGCAGGTGACCAAGCACTGGAACAGATTGATCAGAGAGGTTGTGGAGTCTCCCTCACTGGGGATACTTGAAAACCATCTGGTTGCAGTCGTGTAAAATGTGCCCTAGGATAAGCCTGCTTGATCAGGGAGGTGAGATCTGTAACCCACTGTGGTCCCTTCCAACTTGACCCATTCTGTGACAGCATGGGTTTCATCCTGAACCTCTGCTGCCACCTTTGCATCTCAGGTACTAAATGTTGTCTACACATCTTGTGAAATTTGTCAAGTTAATACATTTTGCCTTCTGGCAAGCAGGCCGGTTTGTGTGCAGGACTTTCAATAACTAAGGTTTTATTGTTTCTACTGACACATGGTACTGATAAGAATCATGTGTCAAGTAGACAGACAAGAACAAAACAGAATCAAGTGTTTTGTACTTCAGCATTGCCCCCTTCTTTAGTCTACTTCCCAAGATGACAGACTTGAGCTTGAAATGTGAGTTTCATTTGTAGTTGCTAACAAGAGGTGCACCTGACATCTCTTTACACCAAATGGTGAAGCATGAGTGACCAGCCTAAATTCTGAACTGGAGAAAATTAAAGCAAGGTGAATTCTACCCTCTGGTTCATCAGGGACTATTAATAGTTTTCTTTCTGAATTATTTTAATTGAACCCAAGTCTTTCTTGTTTACTTTGCACATTAAACTCGGCTAGGGTATGGACACTGAATTTTGCCATTAAAATCAGTACGTCATTTTAATTGCCTATGGATTCTGTCCACTGCAAGTTCTGTAAACAACAGTTTTGTTCTTGGTTGGATCTCAGAATGTGTTCATTTCTCTAGAAATCAAAGGTAACAAGTTAGATTATTTTCCATCAGGAGAGGCCCAGTCCACATGTACAGTAGTACTGAAAGCTTGAAGAAGGATACAAACAAACCAATTTTATTCAAAACATTGCTGAGAAAAATAATCTTGGAAGTGAGACTGTAAATAGTGAGTGAGAAATAAGGGTCTTGTTCTGGTTTTCAATTGAAGGAATGGTGTTTGCAATGGTTTTCAATGGCAGGTAGACCTAGTGATGTCTTCCTGTGTAACTCTTGCCTCCCTTTTGTGATGATGTTCTTCTGGCCTCTGGTTTTATGTATTTTCCTCTGCTCAAGTGATAACAAAAACCGTATGACAGCAATATGTAGAATGAGTACTGGAATACACACTCATTGTGGGGACTTAGCCAACCCAGCTCACCTGGACTGAGAGGACATTATTCTACAATGAGGCAGCAGGTTCTTGTTAGTGTTTTAACTTGAGGAAAAATGGGAATTCCTTTATGGGAAAAAAGGGGAAATGTTACGAGTTTAGAGAAGGGTCTTAATAACATAAGCGCCCATAGTAACAAATTTAAGAGAAAATTACTAAATTCAGATTTTTTTATCTCAGAGATCAGAAGACAGGACTAGTTGTGAGAGAAACTCACCAGAATATGTGGGTAGAAGAACTGAAGACAGCTGAAGAGTTTTCAGCAATAGTAGTTTGGTGCAGATAATCAGATGAGGGATGAAAAAAAATACGCTTGCCATGATTGTCAGCTGAGATGTGATGGTCTTTTTATTATTGACAGAAATAGGAGGATAATAGGTATTAGACTTGTTTATTCCCCTGATTGCATAGCTACACAGGTGCTCAGTGGAAACTGTGGTTTGAAGAACATCTTAGGCCCAAACTTATTTCTGGCAAAATAAGAGCTCTGAACAGGATGGGACAAGCCTTCAGAAGCTAGGAAGGTAACGGGGAAAGCTTACTATAAATTGCCATGTAGAAAACATAATCTCGGAATAAATGTCGTCTTTCAGTTATGTTTGAGCCTATATCAATTGCTGTTGATCTTCTTTGAGGCAGTTTTTAGTGGAGCCATCAAAACTTAGATTTTCTGTGGAATGAGTAAGTAGGAATCTGAGCTCAGTGTTCCAGAATGTTTTCACTGAGAGGAGATGGAACACAGCACATGTATGGAGTGTGGCTTCATGTACTGTGAAGCAGTGCTTCAAAAGTCAGGTGCTGCTTGTGAGGTGTGGAGTTCATGCTTGGTAAGTATTAGGATGGGGTGTGGATATAGGAGAACAACTAAATTAAATTTAGATGAGATTGCACTGAGCCTGCGCTCTATTACTAAAATGTATAAATAACTGAGAAACTGTATGAATGGAGAGGAATGTTTCAACAGAGTTTGGAGTGGAGTGGAGCCCCAGGCTTGATTTTGCCTTAGCTGAAAATTATGTAGGGAATAAATCCCAGCAGGATGCTTACCATGCACATACACATTTCACACATCAAACCTCTAACCAGCTCCAAGGCTGCAGTCTTTGCTGTGATGTAGTTCAAATATACCTGCTATGAAAACTTTCAGGATATGAATCCAGCCACAGGCCAAATCTTACTGAAGCTTTCTGAAGCTCATTTCAAACATGATAAGTAACACAAAGTTACGTACTTAGGAACTGTCTGGTTGGAGAGAGTGCCCAAAGGGAAGGTGATATGAAGGGCTTACAAAGAAGAATCTCTGCCTTCTATGGACTCTGTAGATAGAAACTGTTCTCTTAACTGTTATCTCTAGAAGGGGTCAAATTCAAGAGAGAGTGAGCATAAAAGAAAATCAACCTTTAAGAGATTTAAAATATATTACTAGTTAATTTTTTTTATTTCTTTTGATTAAACTGTCCTAAGGTGGTGGGCCTTATTTCATTATTTGAGTTCCATAATTAATGTCCATAATTAATATCTCAGTAAGGTGAATATGTAAGTGGTTATGGGAAGCTTCAGGAAACCTGCTTAACAGAAACAAAACATCTTTGAGAAGACAACCAGATGAGCAGGGAAAGAAAAGGATTTGATAATGTATTTTTCATCTTTCTAGTATGAGACTCCTTACTGAGATCTACTGACTGGCTGGTTATTCCTCTCTCTCCTCTTCTTGTTTATATTTACCTTTATTTATCTTGTCAAAATATCAAGAAATTTAGGTCAAAATATATTTGGATCCATCTGTTCGTCTAATCTGTTCTTTTACTGCTAGTATTTATCATATCTTTTAATTAAGTATGCTTACTGACAGTTTACTGTATTAATGGAGGGCATCAAGTATCTTTAATTTTGTACAGGGTGAACTTCAAAATTTTCTTCCTAATTTCTATATAACAAAACAATGATTTAATCTCTCTAATTTGTTGTGTTGTAGTCTATATGTTTTATCTGTAACTTCTGTTTCAGTACTGGTGTGGGTGGAAACTGAAATCAGGCTCTGTATTTTAGCTGTCTTTAGCACATTATTATCATTGCAGTCTTATTGTGAACCCAGAAAGTGTTCATTCATTGACTTGGCTATCCAGTTCAGTTTTGAATTTTGTTGTGCAGTTATTCTTTTGATATAATAACTTTGTGCTCTCAGTCTTATGACAGACTGAGAAAATTATCAAGTCCATGATTGACCTATAAGTTCTAGGTGTGTCAAATACTTTGATTGGTTTTGGGGCACACTTTTGGGGAGATTTTGAGATTGACCATCAGTGTTGTTGCAACCAGATTTTAAGCAGGGTTTGGAGAGTGATGCAACAGACACCAGACCTGGTAGGAAGGAAGGAACAGATGACATTGCTTTTTAGGATAATTTGTTTCATGACCGTGCTGCCACATCAGGTAATTTCGTTTGACATTAGATAGGTCAAAACTTAATCTAGTGGGCTAATTTTTGAGATTATATATTGGATGGATTATTTCTTTGATGTCTGCCCCATCCTTCTGTTTCTCTGTGCCAGCCCACTAAACCATCAGCCCAACTACATTATCAGCTGAGTTTTTACTTCAGGTAGAAGTGATGATTTGGGAGTTTAATTAGGGAAGAGTGTTAGGAAGTATTTTCAGTGACAGTGGAATAGTCAAGCTTGATGATTTTTATCTTTTAATGGAATAAACTCCCCAGTAATCTTCTACTTTTGTGATCTGTAAACACTGCAGTACAAACAGCATGCACAACTTTAGTGTTTACTTAGCTCTGCTCCCAACTCATTATTTCTGTCTTGTGGACAAAGCTGCTGCAGATGCAGCTTTTGTAGCATGTTTTCTGAGCTACCACAGTACAATCACGTAGCTGTCTAAGAAATGTGTTCTAGTTTGCATTGTTCTTTTTGATAAAATTTGTGACACTGCTGTGTATTACACTCGCATGTGCAGCAGTTTACCTATGAATCACGTATGCAGTGGGTAAGCAAATGTGTGTGTAAGATTGTTTACTGTATGTCTAGATAAATAGCAGTGTCTCTTCTCTACAGTTGCCACATTAGCAGCTTAGAGGAAGACTATGTGAGGGTATAGATTTTTAATTGTTCCATATCAAAGTGATGTATCTCACCAGAATGCTATCAATAGAACAAATAAAACCTATATGCCTATAAAAAATATAATTTTTTTAATATCTTTATTAAATATCAGTTGTATCAGAACTACTTGGGGTTAAAATGTTTCATATCTGTGATCTAAAAACAGTTTTTGAGATGAAAAATGGTCACAACCAGGAGAAGGGTTATTTTGTGGGCTCAGATTTATAGTCGTCTTTATGTATAATATGTAAACCAGGATGGCTGTCCTGGAAGCCTCAAGGCACAAGTGTGTATAGCTTTCTACCTGGGGAGCAGAAGTTTCAGAGTGGGAATGGTCTGGGTGAGCTGTGCACCTGTGCTTGAGGCTGTGGTGTCAGAGGCTTTGGTTGTTCTTGCACTTTGCCTTCTTTTTATCAGTTTTTATCAGCCAAAGATGTATGGCTGGGCTGGCACTGCTCTGCCTTTGAGCCAGACATACCCTGTGTGTGCCAGATCCAGCCAAAGCCAGCTGCAGGACTAACAACAGTCTTTGGCCTGTCTGAGTTCAAGAAGCATTTGGGCAAAGCTCTCAGGCACATGGTGTGATTCTTGGGGTGTCCTGTGCGGGGCCAGGAGTTCTACTTGAGGATCCTGATCAGCCCCTTCCAACTCAGCATATTCTATGATTCTATGGTCTCCCAGGAGGTAGAAAAGTTAGATTCATGCCCTTTGTCCCAAGGTCTCTAACCCATGTTCCATTGGGTCTTGTTTGGCCTTTTGAAGTTAGATCACAGTGCAGAAAGCAATGCAAGATTCATCGGGTCAGAAAGCACTTCATGTAGCACCTCAGGATTGTATCTCTGAGTGTATTTAGGAGGCGCAGCATGGACTAAGAATGGGTGGGAATCCAACATTTCAGTTGCTTTTCAGGGTTATTCCTATTTGGGAAGGTAAATCTAAAAAAATATCAAATAATTGCATAATGTACCATCTATAAAGAGGCAGGGAGTGGGATCTATAATAGAAACCTCTCTTTGAGGTAACAGGAATCTACTGACTAGACCTCAGTATTGGTCTCTTGCAGTCTCCATGAGTCCACTGTTCCTTTCCATGTATAGCATATGATTCAAACTGTCTTTTATGTTTACTTTTAAAGGAGGGCTAAGAGATTTTCATCCAGTTCCTTGGCAAAGGGCAAGTTTGGCAGCGGCGGTGTTATTTCTGATAGAGGTTCATTGTTTTGCTGTTGAGGATAGACAGTAGTGAAGGATTCCTAACTTTTCTAGTTATTTATGCTCTTCCTAGGCACCCTGCTTATCAGGAGGTGGGTAGTCTTTCTAATGTCCAATGTCTAATGTTCTGATGTCTAAGAATGGATCTTACTGGATCTTCCGTCAAAGCAGACGTGGAAAGAAGCTTACAGCCTCTTTCTCTTCCAGTATGCTTTCATACTCTTAAAAGCAAGATGCTCTTTTCTCTAAAAGAAGTGATTACAGTACACGGTCTTTATTTTTGTTTTATTCTTCTATAAGTTTTGGTTTCCTGACCTGTGATTGTTCTCTCTGTCCAGCTGATTGTGGTTCTTTACATGTAGCGCTCAAAGCTGGGCGTACTATTCAATTTGTGGCTGGATTAGAGCAGGGTATTTTTTCCAGCCCTACCACATTGTTGACTCATGTCGAGTTCATGATCATTGTAACCATCAAATTTCTTTCTACGGAAATGCTATTACAGCAACCTTTCCCCAGATTTTGTTTATTGATTGTTGATTATTCCTGGTTTAATCTTAGAACTTTGTTCTGGCCTTAGCTGAACAGCTGCTGCAGAGCAGCAGTTGTGCAGGGGCCTGTGGCTGCCTCATTAGCCTTGTGCACATCATTCAGAATTTTCATTACTGGTGCTTCCCTGCTACTGGAATGAACATAACAAATCCTGAGAATATGTCCAGTTTGAGATTAATGCCAAACCATCATACCTCTGATAAATATTAACTGGGCTTTCTGAACAGTTTTGGAGTTCTTAATATTTTCTGACTAATAGCAACAGTTCTTGTTAAATCATGTTTTTTAGCTTGCTTCTGAGAATATCATGAGCATTATCAGTGTCAAAAGTTCTACAAAGGTCAAGACAAAGTAACTAGTATGGATCAAGACAGATCATTTCTTTTCTGCATCTGCACATCTTACCAGTGGTAGAGATGGGAAACTGCCTCTGTGTTTATTCTATTAGGTTTTATTACTAAAAGCTCTGCATCCCTTCTTTCTTCCATAGGAGCTGACATGGGAAATAATGTGTATCTCCATCCAGGTGGTGTCCCCTAGGTCTGCCTGGGCAGTCTTTTGCAGTGGAGGACACATCAGGCCGCTCTGCTGAGCAGCTCCAGATAAACCTTAGTGACCTGCGTATTACTTTACCAGTTGTCCTTCTGCTCCTGTGCATACAAGCACATTCTGAGTCAGTGACCACTGAATACATGCATTTTTTTGGGAGAAAAGGGTCCTCTAAAGTATTTTTTATTATTATTGGTTTTCCCTTCTAAAAAGGGATACGGAGTCATAAAATAATTAACACCTTGTTTTACAGAAAACTACTGGTGTTTGGTTTGGGGAGGATTTTTTGGGTTTGGGTTTGTTGGTTTGTTTTTGTTTTTTTTTTTGTTTGGGGGGTTTTTGTTCTGAAATGCTGAAGTGAACAAGTGGTGGTGTTACAATAAACAAAACCTGCCTATAAAACCTGTCTAACTTGGTTAACCCACCAGACTTAGGCTGTCTGTTTTAAAAATTACTAATTTATGTTAACATCTGTTTAAATCAAGCATTGAGGAGAAGAGCTGCTTTTTCTTAATCACTTGGATCCCTTTTCCCAGGCTTAAGCTTTTTTCCTGCTTTCCATGACTGTTTTAATCTTTATAAGGGTTGATGTTATTTGATACCATTATTCAAAGTTGTATTGCTCTCTTATCTTCCTTTTACGAGATTTAGAAGCCTGTCATCAAAAAGCTGGCCCCACAGATCAGCTTAGAGGTAGTAAACGCCTTGCAGGCACATAGGGATCACCTCCAAACATTGTCTGTGGAGCCTAGAAATGCACTCACCTGAAAATAATTCCTATATCAGGGTTAGCTTTTCTGTTCTGGCTTTAAAATCCACAGTGATTGCACTAAAACCTGAAAACTTGTACCTATGGAAGTGTTTCTGTCTTAACTGAAAAGGTTTTGAAAGACAATATGATTTCTGGAAAGTCTGCTGCAGGAAACCCATGCATAATTAGTGGAAGTGTCAGTCTGAGTAAGTTTTTACAAAATTAATTATAAATATCTTGATCACATCTTCCTTTGTTTTCTGATGCAGAATTTTCTGCCAAAATAGAGACTCTTAAACCTTTTGATTCTGAAATACTGCATATGTATGTTATAATACAGTATTTTCTACCTTTTTTGTATAACAAGCTTACAACTTTTTTTCCCAAGAGTTCAGGATTCTTTTACTGATTTATTTGAAATGCTATATTAAAAGAAAAATGTAACACAAATCTTAGACTAGTTAATCTAACTGCCAGCCATAACTCCATTTGGGCTTTGGAATAAGCATCAAAAGCTGAGAAAGTTTTCATTTTCTTATGCCCATTATCTAAAGATTAGAGCAAATAAATGCATGTACTTTCTCATTAAAAAAATATGGGGTCACCAGTTCTGACTCTTTTCATTTCCCTTTAATTTGTCAATTTTTTATCGGCTCTATTTTGCTGATAGAGTAGAAAGAAGGAGAGACTGAATTTAATTAAATCTTCTTTGATATTTAACTTTTTATTTAGTGTCTTGGCGATCCAAGGAGCTCCAAGCAATAATCAATCAAAATCGCTCCCCTCTTTCTATTCTCAGGGGAACTGTAATAATAACCAATTAATACAGCCCTAGACTGGAGAGAAAGGTCATTATTAGCCCCTACAAAAATTGATTGCAATTAGCAAAATTCTGGTGTAACAGAAAACATCAGTTAAAGTGTCTTGTGCAAAAAAAGGCTTAGGATTTAGCTTGCTTGAAATACTGAAATATGGCAAAATTTTCACTTTGTTCAGGCCTTTTTTGACCTTGTCTAAGGGATGACGGCTTTTAGACACCTTGAGCCTCATTTTTAAAATGACCTGCCATGGTCAGTTAACTGATAATGTATCAATTAACAAAAAAAATAATCTGTGTGCATGACTTGCCATAATTTTCTACAATTCCACTTCCTTTGAAGTATTGCTGCCCTAAAATCAAAGCACACAGCACACCACTGCAGAGCGTTTTAGAAATATATGGTGTTATTCTGGTGACACCAGGTGTTGAAAGTAAAAAATGTAATGCATTATGTATTCAGAAGCATGCCTTTACTAATTGATAGTTATTGTGGGGTAAATGGTGAGCTAGTGAGGGTTTGTAATTTGCCAGTAATTTATCTATTTTGAGAGAAATGTTCACATCCTGAAAGTCAGAAGTTATTTGATCATTACCTGTCTTTTTAAGTCGTATCAAAAAGACAGAATGTTGTACGATTTCTCTTCTTTCTGTGTTTTAAGTAATATACTGTTTCTTGATTTACATCTGGCTCTCTAATTACATTATTTAATTTTTCCTCAGTTAATTAGCATCAATAAGTGAGTGTTTGCTTAAGGAATGCAGAAGTGAAATTACTGAGATTTCCAGATGTCCCTAGATACTGTCAAGTCTGGGAGAAATGCTGTTCAGAATAATAACATTATTCCTGTGTGTGGGAATTGGGAGTTGCCCGAGTCTGCTGTACTGCCCAGTATTTGGGTGGGGAGAGTGGCACTGGGAAAGCAGTGACTGATTTGTTCAAGAGATGAAATGTAACTTCCTATGGCCAAGTTAGACTGAGAAATTATTTAATAATGTTTTGTCTGTTTTCAATACTGTGTGAATAATGTTTATCTTTAATATTTTTCAGGTAGCATAATTTTAACTGCAAAAATACAGTTTTTGGTTAATCTGTAAAATCATCCATTCTTACTCCAATTTTTCATTGTCAAATGCATTTGGTGTGAGGGTGTAACAGTGTTCATACAGAACTACTTTTTGAAACTCCCAGGCTGTATTTGCTATAAGCCAAGACCTTTCAGTGCAAGCAGTCTGATTTTAAAGTGTGGTGTTGATTGTATTTACTGGAGATTGTTCTCTTTATTTGTTGCATAAAAATAAAATATAAGTGGTGCTTGTAAATTTATTTTAGTAGGAGCAAAGTTGCTAACAGGAAGAGCAGTTGGTTTTATATTGTGAATCAGTTTGTGATGAGAGGTGTGTGTTGAAAATGTCTGCTGGTCCCAGTGCAAGAGGAAACTTTTCACTTAGAAGGATAGAGAAGTTTTGGGACTTGCTGTTCCTGTCCTACTTACCCTGTTCCCTTACACTGAAATTTGAAAAAGCATGAGGAAGTGAATTGGAAGATACTCTACATACTACTGCATATTTGGGACCTATTTGGAAAGGTGGGATTCCAACAAAATAGCAGCATGTATGAGTTGTTTTCTTATTTCTATAGCATACCCTGAGAAAGCAGGAATAGAGTGGTCCATTGTCAATGATCCATTCTCCCTCATGTGCCACAGTATGGATAGGGTCCTTTTCAGTGCTGAGTTCTGTGCATCCCCTCAGTCTGATCTGTTGACAGCTAATGGAGCCAGTTTAGCTATCCTCTTTTCTCATAATTTTGGCCCATATTTGGGGTGTGCAAGGAGGCTGTTGTGGGGAGATACTAAAGCTGAACATATGCTAATTTATAATGGATGCTTAATCACCTTTGCTTGGGACCTGCTCCAGTCCTAAATTGGCTACATCTTAAGATGTACCTTGAGGCATTCAGAACATTTTATATTGTAATTGCTTAAGTCATGCCAGTTTTCTCAGCACAAACTGTAGATTGATGGATAGGTGTAGCTGGACACTCTCCTAGGTATTTCAGTGCCTTAAGGTATGTGAATTTCTTCTGATGTGCACACAAACTATCTTGGAAGACTTACTTAACTCTAGAATGCTAATTTTATTTTTTAAAAATTTAAAAGGTTCTTTTCAGCTGCTCTATATGCTGTCATGATGGAGAAGTGTGTCACAGATGGAAACAACCTGGTTTGTAGAAGTAAAATCCTTCACAAAAGCCCTTAGAGTGTGTGCAGAGCAGGGTGACTAGGGTGGTGAAAGGCCTCAAGGCTGACTCATAAGGAGTGGCTGAGGTCACCTGGCTTGTTCAGCTTGGAGGAGAAGGCTGAGGGGAGACCTCATCACAGCCAACAGCTTCCTCAAGTGGGGTAGTGGAGAGCAGGTGCTGATCCTCTCTCTGCTGACCAGTGACAGGAGACAAGGAAATGGGATGAAGCAGGGGAAGTCCAGGCTGGACATTAGGAAAAGATTCTTCACTGCAAGGGTGACTGGCACTGGAACAGGCTCCCCAGGGAAGTGGTCATGGCTCCAGGCCTGTCAGAGATTGAGGAGAGTCTGGGCAATGCTCTTTGTCACATGGGTTAGCTTTAGGCAGTCCTGTGAGGAGCAGGGGGTTGGACTCCATGATTTTTATGTGTCCCTTCCAGCTTGAGAGATTCTGATTCCTTTATTGCCTTCAAATGATGAGTGCCCCCAAAGCTCTTGTCTGTGGTCCTCAAGCATATGTTCTTGCCCTTTGTGTCATTAAAAGCCATCGTACTTCAACAACACAGTTCTTAGGCCATCTCATGTGGCTGTAGCATGAAATGATGCATCACACACAGATGTGGTAGGTACACAGCTAACTACTGTTGTGAGATCACTAAGAAATAAAACAGCATTGATTTCTGCATAATATGACTGGTAACTTTTGTCTATGCTTATTACTTCTTATTTTAATATATTCCATTATAATCTTCCCTTAACTTACTCCTTGTTCGTAGACAGTTCTTCCTTATGACTTGGTCTGGAGATGTTTTCACTGATTATTAAGTAATGAACTCCAAGTTCACTGTGTTATCCTTGTCAGAGTCGGTTGTTTAGTGACCCTGGCCTGGCTTTTTTGCATTCAGAACCACACTGAATATTATTCCCCTTCTCATGTACTTCCAGTACTTAATTCTGTTCCTCTTTCTTAATCAAGTTACTATCAGAAATTCTTTTTCAAAGGCCACTGAAGAGAGGCTGAAAAGCATGTATGTATAAAGCCATATTAATTTATGTAAATATTTTATTTGTAAATAATTGGCTCATATAAATTAAGATGAATATTATGTAATCCTGTTACAGTCTTACAGTTACCCCTGCTGTAAGATGCCCTTCATTAAATCTTCCTTCCAAGCATTCTGGAAGAACTCGCAAGGAAAATTAGAGTAAATTCTGTGTGTCATCATAAAATCAAAGTAGCTTTTATCTGCAATTGCAAATGTATATGTAGAGATAGGGAATTATTTCCATTAGTAATTCTTGTGAGACACTTGTGGCTGCATGGGAAGATTTAACGGGTTGCGTAGCTTGTTTTCCTCATTTTTCAGTAAATACAGATCTTACAGACGTATGTTAAATTTTGCATTAGATTGTTTCTGCAGCAGTATGTTTCTGCATCAGAGACCAAACCAGTCTTTACCAGAAAATAAACATTTAATTTGACACATACTTTATAGGACACATACAAATTGGAGATTTCTTGTCTTGCTTTGACTCTACCAGGCAGGAGGATATTTGAGAGTTTGGTCGGTACATTTTATGATTTGAAAGCAAATACTCCAGTGCCTTGCTAAGTGTAATTTTAGTCTTGTTTGGATGTCCCCAGAACATGTATTTGTTTCTTCTATGTAGAAGATAGGAGGTTAGTAAATGTATTTATTCTGGGAAAAGGATTCATTCCCTGTTGCTGAAGAAGGATGTGAGGTATGTTTCAGACTTCATTGCAGGAATTTGCAAGTCATTCTTAGAGAGCAAAAATCAAGACCAGGACGGTTGAAACAACTCATTAATTCTCTTTTCATGATGATCTGTGACTTGTTCTGTAGTAAACTTGTTACTAATTTCTAAAGAGAAGTGATATGACTCGGTGGGATTGAAGTTAATTATACATCTGTCCATGGTTCTTTGTAGTATTGATTTGATGTCCTGTTGTGGTTTGTATTTTCTAGCCTTTTATTATATTAGGAAATGGTGGAAGAGATCTGTTGCTGAGATACAGATAGGGTTTTTATTTCTGACTTGTATTAAGTTGCAAGCTGAAATTCACTTTAAAAATCTTTTTGTTAAATAAAACTGCCCAGATAGCTTACCAATATAAGACTTGCATATACATTTCATTAATAAGACAAATAAAATAACTGTAGTGAATTAGAATAGAGTCACAAAATAATTTAGTTTGGAAAAAAAGCTTTTGAGTCCAACTGCTTATCCATCACTAAACTATGTCCCTTAGCACCACATCTACACATCTTTTAAATACCCTCAGGGATGGTGACTCCACCAGTTCCCTGGGTTCCCTGGTTGAGCTGATTTATTTTGTTGCCAGTATGACCCATGTTAAATATTATGCTTCTCCACAAATTGGCTTCATAGACTGAAAGGATGGTGTAAGACTTCCTTCTTAAAAAAAAGTTCCACTTTTGCTTCTATCCACTTTTAGTAACCTCAGCTCTGGTCCACTAAATGTCAAGGAGGGCCTGTCCTCCTTCCATCGCTACCTAGCAGCATACATACAAATAAAAAAGCATTACTCTTAGTGTAACTTCTGTGTGTATAGATATACTTTATTGTCCACTACTCCTTCTGAACCTCACAAAATTTGTATGACCCTGCTTCAGAGCAAATGTCCTTGGCCATTATCCCACGCTATCTGTACCCTTTCCAGTGGAATATTTAAAATTGTGTTTGCATTTAGATCTGGTGTCTCCTCCAGTACAGCTTTTAACCTTCCTCTCTCCTTTTCTGGTGGCCACTAACACTTCACAAGCAAAGCATGGCTCTGTGTAAAAAATCCTTGTGTGTGTATGTGTGGTTGCAGCAAATGTATATGAATGATCTTTCTTTGACCCTTTTAAGCAGCCCATACTTTCCCAGGAATCACATGTTGAAAAAAAAACCCAGTCTGTTGGGTTTTTCTGATGTTTAATTTCTGCCACATCGGTCAAAGGTTTGTGTTTCAGTAGCTAGTCCATGCTGGACTGGCATAGGTAGCCATTTCTGGAGGAAAAATACTACAGTGTGACACTGTTCCTAGAATTATACCTGGATTTTTCTGTTTGGCTCACTTAGCAGAACACATTTTATTCGCTGAGCATCTGGGGAATCCCTGCTCTCATTAGGTTTTTAGCAAGGTTTGAGGAGCATTGTGTTGCAGTGACCCCTCCACATGGTGTGCTGCAGGGCTCAGGCACCTTGACTCATCCCAGGGAGGCATCCTGCTACTGCCTATGGAGCTGCTGGCTGGAGTGGCCTCTATTCTGTCAGGAAGTCCAGCTACTGGCCTTCCAGCCAGCCACAGAGCGAGGCCTGAGAAGCACCACTGGGTCTCTCCTGGGCAGAGCTCATTCTGCCTGCAGCCCCTGCCATGGCACCTCCACCGAGCAGCAGAAAAGGCGTAAGATGGCTTCCCGAGCCGCAGGCCCCTGCCAGTGGGAGGATGCTCTTGCTCACCAATGGGGCTTTATAAACATATCCCTTCCAGACTCAGTCACACTCCCAAGGGACGGTGCTGGGCCATGACCTGGGCACCTCTCCCCTCCTCACAGAGGATCATTGTGCAGCTGTTCCCTCATTTCCTTTGTGGAAAGGCACCTCACGATCCCACACAAGACCCCATCTTTTCTCTCTTCCCGTTCTCTCTCTCACCATCCTTTCAGCGTAGAAAATACATTCCCATGCTTAGGTACTCAGAGTGTTTGCCGTGTTCCACAGGCTGGGATGATCTTCTCGGTCCAAAACAGCGAACTGACCGCTCTGGGTATTGGCATGTAAATTAATGTGCTGACCTTGCAGGGAACCCATCCAAGCTGCAGGCTCTGTCCCCAGTTTCAGGATGTCGGCAGTTTGAAACTCTGGGCTCTGTTCTGCATCTCAATGATGGAAACCATTTCAAATTCACCGTGGCATAGCAGGGCTGCCCTATCAAAAGTTGTTTTTCTACTTTTTTCCTGTAACAGCAGTCTGGCATTTAAAGCTTATGCTCCATTCTTGTGGGTTGTTTTTTTCTTCCTTTTGTGTAGATACAACAGTGTAAGCACCTATGCTAAAAGTGTAAAGATGAGATAATTTTGTGTATATAATTTAAACTAATTGTAGTGTACTTAAAACTGCATTGTAAGGACCCACCATGCTTGAGTGGGATTTTGAGAAACTACCTAGTCTCTTGCCTTTCTCTAAGACAAGAATAACTGTAGCATCCATGATAGTTTGCGCAACTTTTCAAGAGTTCCAGTTTTCAAGGCTTCCACACTGTTTATTGATGTTCAGTAAACACACTTCAGTTGGCACTCAAGACTAAGATGCTTGAGGTATTGCTGTGCTCTTCTGAAACATCAGTGTGTTGCTCAATAACACTCAAAAAGGCATTGGGAGAATGGAGTGGGAGCAAAGGAGGAGACATGGTTTCTCTCCATGTATATACTCATGGTTTATCCTTAAATATTTCAGTTCTAGTTTCTCTGTGTCAGAAAACCATAGGAGAATCAGTACAGAGTGCTTCTTTACTGGGTTGGTTTGTTAAATATACGTGGACTTGTCAGCCATCAAGATAGTGAGCACTAGGAAAGTATCTGGTGTCACAGAGGAGGTGCACCGAGCCCCCTGACTCAGGAAGATGAAGCAAGCAGACATCAGGGAAAGACACCACAGTAATCTGGCCTCATGCACACACAGGCAGTCGTAGCCTGGGGCTGCCTTCTGTGCTGCTGCTGCTGTCATTGCTGACACAAAAACAGGCATGAGAGCTCACAGGAAGAAAAGGCCTTTACACAGCACAGCGTTCATCACTTTGACCTGGGGAGGGTCTGGACCCAAGTCTGGAAATGCGTCAATGTTGCCTTGCCCTGTTGTGCTGTGATGATGAGGTATCTGTTGTTGACCACCCTAAGACAGAGGGCACTGGACTCTGAAGCTTTTTTGGGGTCATTTGTTACAGTTGTCCTTATGCCTCTCTGTTCTTAAAATTAGAAAGCTGTGCCTATCCATGTTAATGATTCTGTGCAAAAAATTTTGGCAGGCCTTGTGTTCATGTATGAAGAGAATCAACTGTCTCTTCTTAAAACCTTTACCCATATTTGTAGGAGATTATGACCCATCTCATCAGCTCCCATTTAAGCTCCTGCTGGTTCATTTTTGGTCCGAGTTAAACAGCTCTGGAGTCAGTGCTCTGCCCTGAGCTCTTTCTAAATATTTCAGTCCACAGGTTTCTGAATTGAGGTCCAAGACTTTAGTGAAACTTGTACAACATGACTTAATATTAGGACAAAACAGTCAGTACTTACTAATATAATTTTCTCTGGATGTGGCAGCTTTCTCCCTCTTTCCTCTCAAATCAGTTTGTCCACATCAACTTCTGTTTTTTTCATCTGCCTTTCCTTGTCCTGATGCGCTGCCAATCCCCTCCAGTCTCTGCACTCTCTAGAAATTTAGCCTGTTGATCAGTCTAATGTGTCCAGCATGTGTTCTGCATTCCATCCCCAGCATTTTTTTGCATGTGGTAGTTTTATCTGTTTGCCACTTTGAGACCTCCTTAAAGTCACTTTGGGAATTACTCTTTTGGTTAGTAATAAATAATCTAATGCATTTTCTCAATGCAGTACAGTTGGAAATTATTTGGAATGTTTTCAAACAGACAAAAGGCAAATGTTTGCTGTGGTGACAGAGGGGTACAAAGCACATGAGCAGTGCTATGATTGATGCCTGTCCAGTGAAAGGGCATCCTTACTCTGCCTCCTGGCAGAGACTTACAAGATGCTCCAGCTTAAGCACAGGAGTATTTATTGGTTTGGGGATATGAGTTATCCAAGGAAGAAATGAAAAGAATCTGCAGAGAAGGTTAAGTGGAGTTTGAGGTAGTGCCCAGTAGCATCCAGCATGGCCCTGGTTACTCCAATACTCTTGTTTGTTTTCACAAACCAGCACCTCACAGCTTTGGAGTGGGTGACCGCTGCGAGGAGACCATAACCTCTTGATTTCAAAGGAGCCATCGTTTCACTGGTGCCTCTGTGGTTAATGTAAGAAAGGTGTCTTGCCATAAACTTTTTCCGAGGTATTCAGCAAGGTTGGGAAGGGGTCGGCCGAGGCAGGAAGCCCTTGTCTATGCTATAAAGAAAATAGCAAGCAACAAAATGAAAGCATCAAAGGACCAACAGGATGCGGTCCCAGGAGTCCTCTCTGGCATGTTAGTCCTTCTTGAAAGTTAGC
This sequence comes from Poecile atricapillus, assembly GCF_030490865.1. Taxonomy (NCBI): domain Eukaryota; kingdom Metazoa; phylum Chordata; class Aves; order Passeriformes; family Paridae; genus Poecile; species Poecile atricapillus. Next base: position 38,919,004 of record NC_081249.1, read on the forward strand.
ATTGAGTGAAGAGTGACCTTAAAACTCCCTTCATTCAAACAGACTGGGCTCAAGTTTAAAGTTCAAGGCATTTTGTTTTTTCACCTGTTTCCTACAGTTTTTAAGAAACTTCTGAAGAATTAATGTGTAACTATATCTGGTCACAGAGCCAATGCAGAGAATTTTTCTCAAGGGAAAATAATGTTACTGTATGGAGCGAGAGAATTGGATACTTTCTGAGTTAGGTTTTATTTTGTTGAAACTTTTTCTCCTAAACCCACTGTGAGCATGATTGCAAACAGCCCTGGAGCCAGTGTAATGCACAGCTCTGGGGCCATGCTTATTTTTTTTTTTTTTTAAAAAAGGAGCTGATAGGATCCTGTAATAGTCTGAATTGTGCTTTAAAAATAAAAAAAAAAAAAAAAAAAAAAAAGGTGGTTTTTGCCAAAGCTGCTGCTGCCACTTGGGAAGCAAGGTCTTGCTTTGGGCACAACCTGGGAGCAAAGAGCCTGGTTGCAGCTTCATCTGTGAATGCATAGTGAGTGAGCCAGCAACTGTCCCCATGGTCACCCACCCTTCTCTCACCCTGCTGGAGCTGTTGGGCCTTGAGAGGGAAAACTGAAGCCCTGACCCAGAACTCCATTGGTGGGTGAGGGTGGATGTGGATACAGTGCTACTGCCCTACCAGCACTAATACCAAGTGGCAACCCCAGCTCCTAGCTGGCAGCAGTTGTGAGCCACTTTTCACCTACCTGTGTGATGCTGAAATAGTCCCTCTATTTTCTGATCTTTGCATCTTGCCTGATGAAGCAACTAGTTACAGATCCCACAAGCAATCTGGCAGGTCATCTTTCATAGCTAAAAGAAATACTTTGCAGAGATGATGTACAAATTTCACTCGTGTTTCCCCATGCCATTAAATTTTAATGATTCTGGTATGAATTTTTCATGAAAGTACTTTCTGAATGGGTTTGTTTAGTCCTGGCAGCTAATATTCAGTATACGTCTGGGTGGGTTTTGTTTGGTTTTTGGTGGGTTTTCTTTTCCTCTCAGGTGGTTTAGTGAAGGTAAGAAGTGTCAAACTGGATTAAGTGAGAAAAGGCAACTTCTTGTTGGTGATTCAGCAAGGGGGTGCCATCTATAACTCTTTTCAGCTGCGTGGTGGAAGCCTGTGAAATGACCCTCAAATACAATTCTGCTCTGTGCTCTCCTGCCACAAGGTGGCTAAAACTCTTTTAAAAGCCCAGGATTTCCGAGTGCTTTGAGTGATGCTAATACATCTACAGCCTTTCTGCAGTGCAACACACGGCACACTGGAGACCAGATTTATTGCGCAGAAAATTGTGTATGTCTTATTTATATGGAGCAGTGATCAGGAAATATTATTGCCAAGTTTATTTCAATCCCTCCTTGGCTGGAGGGCTGGGCCTTGCTTTGTTGTTGTTTTTTTTTTAATAGAAGGAGAAGTAATTGTGCTCAGCCCATCCAGCTTGAGCGACAGGGCCTCTGTGGGGCTCAGAAGTGCCACTGGGAGCTGTGGCTGAAACTTCAGATTCCTACTCCATCTCTGTCTGTACTGCCTGCTGAATCAATCTGCTCAAAGGCTAAATCAGAAACACTTGTCCAAACCTGGGTTAGCAAGTTCCTTTGTTGCTCTTGAATTCTGTGGACCCTGCACTAGGATGATGGGTGCCTTTCTTTAAATGGGTGATGTTTCTCAACAGCCAGCTGCCATCAGAAACAGGGAAGTTGTTTTCACCAGTTTCTGGAAATGGTGACACTGTTCTCTTGTGAACTTTTTGGAAGCTTATCTCCAGCTGTACAGTAGGGACAGAGCTTTTGTTTAATGGAAATGAAGCGTATCTTTTTCTTACAGATGCACCACTCACTACAGAGCTTTTTATGTGCGTTTTAGGTTTCCCTTTTTATTTTTTAACTTATTAACTCTGACAAGTAACCTCTTGGTTGTGAACAATTTAATTCACAATTCATTTTTCTGATTCAAAGTGAACACGAGTGCCCTAATCCCCTAATGGGAATTAATTGCATGTTTCAATGCTTAACTCTGATCCTTTCTCAATCCCCACTGGGACAAGTTTCTTCCTGAAGGATCCGTGTTTGTTATTCAAAACACAATCTGAAAGGTAATGATTTTTCTTATAAAAGAGACTCGGGCCGACTGAATATTAATGCTCTTTTTATTGTGAGGGAATGAGCTGCATCCAAGAAAAAACCTCGTTTATGTCATGAAGGATAAATTACTCTGAAGTATATCTGATAAAATAGAGGGAAAAAATCAGTGTGTTCTTATTCCCCTAAGTGAAAGCAGTTTGCCAGTAAATGAAGGCACACACTGTTTTTGCTTGGAAAGCTGTATTTTGATACAGAGAAAAACTGTTTGCTTCACCAAAGGGGAAATTGCTTGGCTACTGAGGATTTTTAAATGACACCGTTCTCGGCCAGCAACACACCCTTTTGGATAACTGACCTAACCTAACAGTTTACTAAAATAAGGGTAAATTGCAGAAAATAGATTAAATTTCTACTTCTAGTCTGGTTTTAAATATTTCTTGAACTTGAAATACATTATTTAATGACACCCTTTCTGAGAGGAACTACATGGGCTTCTCTGATATTGGGTGTCTGTCCCAGCCAGATGACTGTGGATGAGACAGGCTCTGCCCAGTCAGTGACCACAGGTAAAATGTGGGAAAACATCACAGCGCAAGAACTGCTTCTACCCCTACAGAAATGATGGAGGACAAATGGCACAGTGTGAAAAAATAATACAGGAACTATGAAGGTACCTTCTCCCCCATTACATTTCAGTAAAGCCAGTATTTTATCCCATTTTAACCAATTTTGAGTGTTTCATGCTCACAGATAAAACAAATGGTCATTTAGGGTCTGTTTTCAAGAGGGAGCTCACACATGTGCAGACCAGCTACTTGAGGTGATTTAACACTTTGGGGTGTCTGTCTGGGGAAGAGAGGAGGAACATGGCCTTACCTGGTCTCTCTGCCAGCAGTCTTCCAGTTTCTCCCCTGGCCCCACAGCTTGCTGTTCAGCATTTATCTGTCACTCAGCAGGCAGGACCTCAGCACTGGCATTATTGCAAATCCACCAGCACATCCATGAGATGAATCCACACCAGGTTACACTTGCTTTTGGGAGTCACTGAGCACGACACCACACACTTGCTCCCATAATAGTGAGAGAGAGAAAAATTAAGAAAGATTTAGAGCTTTTCCTGGGGGTCAGGGATATGTTGGCTGATGCTTGGGATTCCTTAGAGAATGTTAATTTGGTTACAGCAAAGAACTGCAAAAGGCTGACTTTTTTCTAGTCTCTGTTTTTCATTGATGCAGTTGTCTGAAAAGTTTCAAGATACTTGAATTGAGCATGATACTTAAATGTGGTATAGGACTAAGAGACCACTTTTGCACGTGCCCAAACAACTTTTTGTGTTGGAGGTGCCTTGGCAGGGCAGTGGCCCCATGGGTAATGTACTTCTTTGTCTTTCAGCGGCTTTTGCAAGTACGATGGCCCGTGTCTTTGTCTATGGCACGCTCAAGAAGGGTCAGCCCAATTACAAGCACATGATCAACACGGCCAAAGGCCTAGCAAAATTCCAAGGAAGGGGCCGCACAGTGGAGAAGTACCCGCTGGTGATTGCAGGGAAATACAATATTCCTTACATGCTGAACATCCCGGGGACAGGCCACCACATTGCTGGGGAGATTTACTCTGTCGACGAGCAGATGCTGCAGTTCCTGGATGAGTTTGAATGCTGCCCAGACATGTACCAGCGCACCCTGATGAGAATCCAAGTGGTGGAGTGGGAAGGGAAGGGCGGCACGGGAGAGGCGCGGGCAGCAGCCGACGGCGTCCTGGAGTGCTTCGTGTACAGCACGGCCACGTACCCGCCCGAGTGGGTCGGGCTCCCCTACTATGACAGTTACGACTCCTCGGGGAAGCACGGCCTCTCCTACGTCCTACGGGAAAGCCGGGAATAGAAACGGGAGGTGACGCAGCCTGGCCGAAGACATAGTGCTAAGCAGGTGTTGCTCGGTAACCTTTCCAGGAAAGCTGTAATACCTTGTTATTAAAATGCAGGAGCTCTTGTAACCCTCCCAACCCAGGAGCCTTGGCGCTAGTGTTGAAGTCCCGTAGGCCCAGAGCTGCAGACTCCTCCCCAGGCAGTCAGTGTCTTCCTGAACCCCCCGGCCTGCTGCAGGTAACTGGGTTTGCACCAGGTATAAAATAACTGTATGTGCACACCAGGTCTGGGGTCTAATTATTCCCTCAACTTCCCCCTTTGCCTTGGTGCATAATAATGGAAGTCAATGAAAGGCAGAGGAACAGATTAATTTTTCTTTTTCCCTGAATTGACAAATTTTCTTGCACTAATATCTGAAACTGATTTAAATGTTTGCAAAGTAAAGCACAACTCCTATTGAATATTGACTTGTAATGGGTTTAGTAGGCTACTGCATGTAAACAGGAAAAGCTGATCAGATAACTTGGTGCTTCTAGACAAATAGGAAATTGCTGGAGAAAATGTAAAGGTCATTCTTACTCTGCATTGCAGTGGGTTTTTTTCTGAACTGGAAAGGTGTATTTTTAAACCATGTTTAGTTTTAAAAGGCACTGTCAAGAAACACTGAGAAAATATAAGAGAGTTACATTTAAAATTGTATTTTTGATTTTACATTCTAAGCACTTGGGGTTCCACTTCCATTCACTGTGTGACTGTAGGATTTGGGGGCCTGTGTGTCTGTGTGTGTGTGTCTGTTTTGGGGGATGTGGGGGCTGTTGGGGACCAGGAAAAGCAAATGTACGCTGGAGCTGTTGTGAGCACTTACTGTCAAGGTGACTTTTTGCCAAGCATTTTAATGCATGTCTTGCAACCATATGCAAACTGAGTTTCCTAATGGGGGAAAATAAATTATATACATTATAAAAATATCCAAAGGACCTGTATTGTGATTATTGCAACATTTAAATTGGGGAAAAAATACATAAAGAAGACTGTTGTGCCCCTGACCCAACCAACTGTGCCGGTTTCTGTACAATCTGGGAAAATTGTGGCTTTCTGTTGTTACACTCCTGTGCCTTATATTTTCCTTCAGCTGCAGTGTTTGGTACAGATAGATTGTACAGTAGCCAAAGCTGCCAAAGGGATGGGAGCAGGCATTGTATGCCATGCAGTGAGCCATCAAATGCAGCAAGAATACAATTAAAAACAATACTGTACTTTTGCTTCTTTACTACTGCCAGTAGCCCTGTGATGGCCAGAGGAGATCCAGGGTAGGGAATCAGCCTAAACTTCAGCAGTAGTAGGCACTGCAGCATCTCATTTAGAAAAGCTTTTATGTTGCTGCAATAAGCAAAACAAGTAACTTGATAGTAGAATACGTGTGTCTCTTTACAATACTTATCTGTTTAGGACAACCCGCAGAGACTGAACTGTGCTCCCTTGGGAACGGGTAAGATGGCAGTAAGGAGATCTGCAAGGTCTCTGCCTCAGTTTTTCCAACTGCAAAAGCATTAATTTTCCTGGAAGGCAGGTACTATCCAAACACTCTCCTTACTCACCTTGATGAGTTTTATAAACTAATTCCCTAAGCAGATCCCTGGACTACATTCTTCCCCTTGGGCATGTGATGTAGTTAATTAGCAGGGTCTCAAGAACACGAAGAATGCCTCTTCAGTCATAAATTTCAAGCAGAATCAAACTTTCCTGGTTTAACATGAGTTACCCGCCCTGTAATTGACTGTTTTCATCCTTCACCTTCCAGTGAAGAGCCCAGGAACCTCTGGCCACAGGGTTTCTCTCTGGGAAGCAGCAGGACTCTGCACACCCTAGGCAAGAAAATGAGAGCACGCCCGCTCCACTCCGGGGCAGTGGTCAAGGTCCCTTTGTCTCCCTTTCCTGTAAGCATTCAGGAGAAGTCCTGCTATTTGCTCTTAGCAGTACCTTGGGGCAGCTAAAGAGCTCTGAAAACAGTGCCAGATCTTTCTGTAAAGACATGCAGTAATCAGTATCAAGAAGATAAGGCTGGGGAAATTGAGTATGGAGTTCAAAAAAAAGAAGACAATTCCCTTAGAACTTTAAACAAAAACACATGAGAAATATCTGCACTAGCAAAATATAGCCTCAAATCTGTAATTTAAAACTAATCTATACAAAGCATTAGAATACAATAATATATAAGTATTTATAATACATAATAAATAATTGTATAATAATTTATTATTTGTTAATAAATAATAATTAAATAAAAGCATATCCTAATTTGAAATAAATCTGATCAGAATTTAAGCCATTGGTGGTACTTGTGCAGCACTTATACAGAGTAAAGGAGAACTGCTCCGTTTGCTCACTGGTTAGTTTTTCATTCTTGCCAGCCATTCTGTACAGCCTGGCTGGGGCCTCAAACCAGGGACATTGCTGTGGAGAAGACAAATCAGATTTTTGGCTTTTGTTATGTTTTCTTTTTTTTTTTTTTAAAAAGAGGCTTTTCCTGTTTCAAAGCAGAAATGGTATTTTATTGATTTTATTTGATCCTGAAAAATCAAAGCATTACAAAGGTTATGTACAAGTATTTCTGGAAGTAAAAATCTGGGATCTGTTGCCAAGATTGAACATCTGTGTTTGCTGTCTTAACCACTGATACAGTAAATATGCCTGTATAAAATCTCATGTGTAGTACTGTCCGTTTTCTGTGCTGAATTGTCTTAATGTTACTTTACAGATAAAAATAATAAAGGCTTAGTTAATTCAACAGTGTGGAAGCAAGCTTTCATTCCAGTTCCACCAGCAGATCTTCTTCTCCAACAGTGTCACCAGCTTTGCAGTGCACAGCTTTCACCTAGGGTACAGAAAGAGCAGAATTTAAACCCTTCCTCGATAGCCTGGTGAAATAAATGGCTTGGCTGACGTGGCTTGTATTGCACAGAGCGTTGCGTCTGCACACACGGGGTGACGGCCACTGGGCAGCCTGAGGACACTGCAGGGACACAGAGCCACCTGTGCTGCAAGGGCCTCCAGAGCAGTTGGGCACTTGACCTCCAGTGCTCAGAGCCCAGCTGAGCTCTGTGTACCAGTGCTTGACAAATGGTGTCCAACCCCATCAGGGTATTCAGGCACCTACCATCAGCTGGTTTGCTTGCAACAGAGATGCTTGAGGACCTGAACGTCAGATGGAGATGCCACTTCTTAAAATTGAAAAGCACCTTTTTTCAGCTGGTTGCACTGCTGTTTATTTGTTTTACACAGAGGACAGGCTGATTCCTCAATACTCATACTGGGACGTTGCAATGAAATATTCCACCATTTCTTTAATTACAGTTTTCAAACATAGCAGAATCTTGGAACTGCAGCCATTGAAGTGGGTTTCTCTCAATCACCAGAGAGCTGGGATAGATGATTCAAATCTGAATTGGGTTCCTTTAACATAACTGAATTTGACAATGGGCTACCACTGTCAAATAAGTGCAACTGTATCTGTAGATGAATTACATACTCCCATGCAGATTCCTGAGTTTTAAAACACTAACATCTTACACTAGTCCCTCATTTCCTCTATAAAAGGCTGCAACATGTCTGAATTCCCTTTCAGCACGTGAAGCAATAGAACATATTTGAAGCTGTATAGTTTGCTTCCAGTATTAATTCAGAGCTCACACTGACATGCCCAAATCCTTGTTCAGCAGATAGCTCATTTTAATCATCCAAACACTATGCTGGGCTCCTGAAGGAAATGCACAGCATACCCCAAGTACCAGGCTGTGATGGACACGCTATTGCCCACATCCATGTTTGACAGTCTAAAGCCACGTGAGCTGTAAGCAGATCTCTGCCTCTGTAGTACAGGCACACTCACAGCACTGCTCCAGAAATGATGCTGAGCACGGGCAAAGACAGCGTGATACGTACAAACAAGGGCTTTATTTCTAAATGAGTAGCTGGGCAGTGTACCAATCTCTGAGCCTCAATCTTCTAGGAGATGAAAGCGGTGTGAAAAACATTCTACCCCTTGATTTTCTTTTCCTACAAAGCCAAGGTTCAGCAAACATCAGAGCTAACCGGTGTTTCAAACTCCCCAGCGATTTCTGCCGTGCAGCGGGGCCGGCTCCTTGTCCTGACCCAGGCACAGCTGTCCTGTAGAAGACAGGAGGCTCACCAGTTCCTCTCCAGCTTTCTCTCATTTTTAAACCACCTGCAGCTGGAGTAAACTTGAAGTAGATAAAAACAAGCCACTTTTCTCACAGTTACAAACAGGAAGATGGGGTTTGATACTGAAAAGGAATTCAAGTCAGGAATGAAAATGGGAATGTCTTCCAGCTGAAGACAAATGAACTGAGTTTCAAAACACAGTTTCAAAGCACCAAAACATGGACTAACAGCCTGTGCCAAACATCCCATTCCTGTGGAGAGGCCAAGTTATTTTAGCACTCAGAGCCATGACTTTGCACTGCAGAACAGGCTGAATTCTGTTTAGCAGCTTCATTTCTACACAGCCCAAAACTTTTGTACTTATTCGAATTCTTAACATTCTAAAGGTCAAATAATGTGCTTGCTATTAAAATGGGCACGCCAAGGGGACATTGCAATGCACACATGAGGTCCCCTGAATGGCCTGTGCACCTTTTACATCCTACCTTGGAGGATTAATGGACCAAACACAAGTTTTGTGGCATCTGTACTGAGAAAGTGGGAAATATTTATTGTTAGGAGAAGTACAAGCAGGATTGTAATGACAGACCCATGGATTGCAGAACACCTTCGTGGGAAAGGGAAGGATAAAGTGAAAAATAGATGGGGTAGGTGGGAGAGGGAATGGCATTTTAATTACAAATATGACTTAAAACCAGTGGATGCAAAGAGCGGCAATAAGGGGTTAAATAACAGCAGATTAAAAACTAAAGGCTTGGAAATATTAATCAAGTGAGAAAATAAATTATATAGAAATTAATGCATGAAATAGAATAATGAAGTGGTAATGTTAGAGCAAAAGCAAAAGGAACATAGTCCTCTCAGTCGTTTTTTCTCTTGAGACCCAATTTTGCACTGGGTGCACTGGAAGAGGCAAGTCCTGGGACCCAGCCTCGGTGACAATTTTAGAGCTGTGCCAAAAAAGCCTTTCTTGTAAACACACAAACAGTCCTTGGCATTGAGAGCCATCCTGAGGTCTCCGCGAACCTTGCCAGTGGCAAACCCCGTCCCTGCCCGCAGGCTCAGGCTCCCTGCTGCCTCCATGAGGGTGAGGGCTCCTGCCCTGGCGTTTGTGCCTCAGAGAGAGCAGAGGGGCTGGGGCCCAGGCAGAGGTGGGCTAGGGCAGGTTAGGAAATACGCAACAGAGGAGAATATATAATCCAGATCCAGACTATGCTCTCCTATTGGAAAGGATGGATCTGGGCCCCATGTCTAGGTGATGGTTTCAGGCTATGAATTATAATCTGACACAGGGATGCTCTGAAGTCCCAACTTGAGGTCTGACAGTCCTCAGACCAACTGGGGTTTAGGGCATGCCCTTGTCACATAAGCTGAACCAGTTCCCTGCCCAGAGTGCTGGTTTTGGCACATCCTACACTGTAGCCAAGTCCCAGCTCCAGGGCTGCAACGTTGATTCCTCAGAAGCAGGACAGCCTAATGCACAGCCTTGCAAAGCTTAACAAATGTGCAGATCTAGGCTTGATATTTAACAGTTACAATAATAAAAAACTGCTGTTTTCTCTCTCCTGCAAAAGCACTTTCTATGCCTTGTTCTGGGTGGGTTTTTTAAATGTCAAATTATTTGCTATTAAATAATTAACTGCCAAAGAGAGCTCTCTTCTTCAGTTGCTCTCTGGAAAGATGAAATTTGGAGAAATGGTCTGCAACACCTTTCAATTCAATCTGGCATTGTAACATCACAGAAAACAAATCACTTAGGAGAAAGAGAGTTACATGAATTTCTGAAGCCAGTAAAACTATTTCCTGCTGTGCTGTCTAAGGCTGGGAACTACTTAACAGCATTCACAGCAGATGCAAATGTTACAAAATTAAAGACACCTCACTTTGAAAGACTTACAACAATCAGACTTAATTCCTTAACAACCAGAATCCTCCTTTTTTCCTTTTTAAATTCTATCCTGTTTGACAAGTTGCATATGGTTTTAAGTGACCTAAGGTGGCTTACCTTGCCTGTTTTAGCAGCAATCATACTGTTCTGCATTTTCATTGCTTCAATTACACAAATCTCTTGACCTTCTGAAACCTGGTGAAATTCAAGCAGTACAAAATGAGGACAGAGGATTTGAAATGCTCTAAGTGTGATGATTCTTATGGAAAATAAAAGGATTATTTCATTAAATGCTATAAAGACTTCCACGACACAAGTCAAGTCAGCCAGTTACACAGTCACAACAGAAATGACAATCACAAAACTGGCAGCAAAATAGGGGGGGAAAAAAAAAATCACCTGCTTAAAACTATCACCCCAAGCAAACTTGAAAGACTTCACTTCCATCCCATCCATCCACATTCTACAGTTCACACCACCACACTTCCACATCAATTAAATGCAGAGCAAAATTTAATTTGTGTATTTTTGGCCGGGGAACTTCTGCTTTGCTTCCCTGGCAAAGGGCCCACAGACACTCATACTGATTCAGAAGCCAAAGGTTCCTTGGCAGCTGTTTGGGGGAGCTTGGGCTGGAAGGTCCAGCACTAAATACCCAGTGGGCTGATGCTGAGGAGAATGTCACACCTCTGCACATGGCAGCCTTTGATGGGGGCTGATGACTTTGGACTGACAGAAAGGAGCACATCAGTGAGGAGCCACCAGCTCTCATCCACAGGGGAGGCACCATGGAGACAAATGCATTACTTTCACCATAGCTCAGAGCTCTTAAAAGGCAACACTGAGGTTTCCTCTTCTTGTTTGTTTGTGTCCTCCTAATAGGCATGGGCAAGCTCAAGGTCACCACGAAGCCACTGGGCTACTCTGCTGGGCTCCCTGTGCCTCCCAGACAGGTCCTCCCTCCAATGTCTTGGACCACCTTGCACAGAGGAAACTGCCACTCAGGGCTTGGCAGTGGTTGTGGAGGCTGCCTAAACACGAGAGGCAAAACGGGATTTGGAATTTACCCAGTGGAACCCAGCCATCAGCTGGTCATTCCACAAAGACGATGCATGCCAGAGAGGAAGGGTGCCAGGACCTACATGCCAGGATTTAGGACCTGTACCCTCCTATGGGATGCCTGGTTCCAAGTGCCCACTTCAAGTCTTTTCACTGGGCTCTTTTGCAGGTGGAGTCTGCTATTCCCTCATTACCCCAGCAAGTTTGGGATGCTTTCACTCTGACGTCCAAGTTTCATTAAACAGGGTAATCTGAAGCCTGCAGAAATCTGGTTTATGCACTGTTAAATGTGCCAGTGCCAACAAAATGTTTGTTTATATACACACATATATACACATAGATATATTTCTCTAATTATATGTAAAACTAATAATACATATTTAAGGACAAGTGTGTACCACTTTGGAGGAATATACTAACAGACAGATGTGAAGTCAGAGATCAAATGTACATTGCATGAAGAACATTCCAAAAATTTAAGTAAAGCTATTTTTTTCACTTAACTGACTGAAAAGCACTGATATCTGCCTATGGATTCTGAGCAAAACAAAGCAAAAACCATTACATTAAAAGATGTTTACACACCCTTTCTCCGACAGATTGGCAACAACAGTATGAGAGGATTTTGGAGGGTAAATAGAAAATATTTACTCTGGGAATATGCTGTATTGACTGGATACAGAGAATAACCAAAACCCAACACTTATGCTGCAGAAATTTCATCCTAAGCTTCAGGCAAGCACTTAAGTCGTTAGCAGGTGTCCAATTTGGTGAATAGTATCAAAGACTTGTTCTTTGTCCCCAGTTATGTCCCCTCTATTCCCTTTCCCTGTCTTTTGTCTCCTTCCTTCCACACCTGCTGCTCTGCCCATAGCCTAGTCCCAGCAGCTCACTCTTCCTTTCCTTTCTTCTTCTCCACTCCTTTTCCCTACCTCATTACTTTTCTTCCATCTGCTCTGAACTTTCCAAACATTTCTGAGATTATGAGGAAGCAATGAATATCAATTTTGGATTCAAAGAGAAGGAAAAAAAATCAGGCAAGAAAGTTTGTTGGAAGAGGGTTTTTTTTAAATAATGCTATTATTAAAATATGCATTTCAGAAACAACTTTGCCACCCTCTGGTTAAGCTCAGCTATCAGAGAGCTAAAAGCACAGGCCTCTAGAGGTTGCTGAAGACTGAGATGCTAAGGACAACAGATCTGAATTCAGTGGCCTAATTACAAGGCCACAAGAAACTCTCCTTGAGCAGTTACATTTAACTGTAACAGGGCTTCATCAGGAGGATGGTGTGCAAATGAACCGGTCAGCAATTAACTAAACAGAGTTCTGGAAACACATCTATGGGAAAAGTACAGAATTGTCCCAGTAGATCTAAAGTATGGTGCTAAAATGGCAGGAAGTGTTAGTGTTTGTGGGATGGAAATATCCCTTAATCTGAATTTCTTCTCAGTTTCCCCTCTTTCTCAAAAATAAAGTTTTTGTATTTTATATAATGCCTGCTGAGTTGATGACAAAGGACACAGTGTCTGGGAAGGAAATAACCCCCTCAACCCACAAAATTTATAGTCCAAGTATCCAGTTAACATCTAGTCTTACTAATTTGAAAGGAAGGAGACGCTTTCAGCAGGTACCACGTGTGAAAATGCCATGTCAGTACTTCTGATGATGTGCAATTTGTTGAAAATTGGTGCAAGTGTCACTTAAGCACAGAAGTTTAATTACTGTTCTTATGTTAAACCTTTACAGCTCCACTCATTGTGTTGAAAAGCGACAAATCCTAAAATGAGGCACTTGTATCTCTCTTTCCTCTTTTTCAGTCTTTTGGGCATTGTCCAATTTCTTTCACTCTATAATTGCACATATCCTTTTGCCTGTTATTTAGCCTCCAAATGAAAACCACGGAGATGTGTACAAGTTCTTGCTGTCTAACTTATTTAAGGATTTATCTGGACCATTTTTCATCATATAATTTATTGCTTTCAGTGGATGCTAAACCAGTGAAAACCACCATCTTTACATTTCCATTTAGAGAGGTCTCAGTGATGACCCAAATCTGTCAAAACAGGCAACTAAAATCAAACAAAAAAGCTCATGTATTTGAGCCAAGTAAAGTAAAAGGGCTCCTTTTCTTAAAATAAATTAATCTCAGGTATCTTTTTCACAGGGTTACACTAAGACAAATCGACCTTTACGTTGCTCAGTACATCAAAATAAACGAGTGATTAACTGCTAGACCTGCAGTCTGTATTTTAGCAGTTTATTTCCGCACGGTGCAGTTCAAAGTAGCTGTTCAGTTTTGTTCTCCACAGAGTGAAAAGGAAAAAGAAACAGAAAAGAGAAAGGGAAAAAAAAAAAATACTCTCGAGGAGGAGGGTACTTAACATCTCGATGCTGCTAACAATTGTCATGTGAATTTGGGAACAGTCAATGGTGCGGTTTGAGTAACTCAGGGACTGCACGGTGGTTGTTCTCTCTGCTGGCCAAAAGGTTACAGAGAGGACAGGGAACTGTCTCCGGTCATTTCCCAACCAAGCAACTCACGCCACGGGGTGGAAGCAGAATGTGAGAAGCAGCAACGCCGACCTGCTCTCATTGCACCTACGTGAGGACCACAAAGACTATCCCCACTCAGAGATAGGGCTCTTTAAAGCTCAGAAGCACGAAAAGACGGCGCACACCCGAGGGCATTGCTACCACGGGATCTTTGTGAATATGGTACACTTTCTGCAGACTTTTGTGCGTCATCAGATAAAGACTTAATGATTGTGACAGGACGTCTCCCATGTTAGGCTTACAAAATGGTCACAAGCCCCACAAGTCTTTCTGATAAACCCAATGGGCGCTGATGTATTTCCCCGCTCTCTGTCTAATTGGTGTAAAGTTTGCAGATCTGAATCACCGATCTTTTATCCAGCTTGCTGCGTCCTCTCCTTTGACATGAGGTCAGGGTTCACATTCGCATCCGATTATCGAAGTGGCACTCATTAACCGGCAGCCTGCCTCGCACCAAAATGAGTTCGCTGGAAGGGGAACTCGGCCCATTTACTCAGCAGATTTCAGCATTTTAAGGAGGCCTGAATGTCACACAGTATTGCTACGTTTTGAGGAGTTTCAGACATCTCCAGCTGATGATTAATTGTGAGTGATGGGAAATAAAATCCAGTAAAGCCAGCTGCTTGCCATGGTCGGCAAAATTACTATAATGGATATAGGCTGCCAATTTTCCAGTTTTACTGGCAAGTCTTCCAAGTGTAATTAAGGGAAGTTATAAATGATATGGAAATCTATCAAGTCCCATTTATTTTCAGAGGACTCTTTCCCCTGAGACTTTTATCTTCAAGCTTATAGTTTGCTTTGTTGTGCTAATGATTTAAACCACTTCTTATTTCTGATTAAAGCCCCCAATATCCTTCACAAGAAGTTAGATCCACTTTATTCAGAAGGATTTAAAGAAACAGAAGCCTTTTTAAAGTTGTGTTTGTAAGCTGTGCTGAGCTCCCACTTCCTCTGTGGAGGCGTAACAGAGCATCCTCCATCTTAGGCACCTCACTACCATCTGGATTTCCTCTTCTGACAAACTCTGGGGACTGGGAAAGATTTGGTGGGGGAGAATGGAGAAAAAAGAGTGACTAATAATAATAAAAAAAATATATCTAAAAACCCCTTATCAACAAAACCCCAACTTGCCTCCCAATCCTAAACCCCCCAAAAACAAAGATCATAGGTGCTGCTTAGACACCAGACATTTAGCACAGAGTGGTGTTGCTCACTAATGTTGTTTGATTTGGAATAAAAGCATGAAAATGATGTGCAAAGGCCTAAAATTGGAGACGTAAAGGATGACTGCACAGTATTCCATTTCTCAATTTCATCCTTCAGAGCCACAAAATGGGGGTGATACAGTTACTGGATGAGATTTACAGTAACAGCTGTGGTCTTCCCACACAAGGGAGGACCTTCTAATGGGCTAAGGTCTGTTTTGAACAGACGGGGAGTAGCAAAACAAGGTTCCCTATTAAGAGTGTGCAGTAATATTCCTGATAAAGAAAACGAGTAGTGGTAGTCAGATCGCTTTAAAAGACCTAAATCTCCTTTCACTGTTTAAAAAAAAAACGAAAAGCAAAAAAAAACCAGAGCTATTTTAGAAAGTGCTAACTGCTAAATAAATGAAAGATATGTAAATGTAATTTGTTTTCTTCCTTAATCTCCTCCCTACAAACTGTAAAGAATGCATAGGAACCAGTGCCAGGGGCATATGGCTTTCTCCTGTGCTGAACATTCATACAAAAGACAGGTTCATCAGTCATTGGAGTATCTGGATAAAAAATTAGCTCCTGATGGATGGTATTTAGAGCTTACCTGCTGCTAGTACATTACCAGAGAAGCACAGGTTTTGAAACCCACATGACATTAGAAACTGCAGACCATGAAATACCCCACGTGCAGGCGCGCTCATAATGTACGCCAGGTTATACAAAATAAGAAATAAGCTATTTAAACCCTCTGCCTAAAATTGGGCCCGCTGCAAGGAACCCTGGGTCAGCCCTACACAGGCCAATTAATGCACAGCATCTGCTGTATAGAAGCCGTGCATGAAGCACTTCCGAATGATTTCAGCAATTAAAAGAAAACTGTTTCCTGCCTGTTTTGACAGCAACTGTTTCAATGCAAGAGTGAGCACCAAATCATTGTGTGCAGCTGAAAAAATTAAGTCTCTTTTTTTTATCTTGTGAAAAGGAGGTGGGAGGGATGAAGATTTCTTACGGAATCGGATCGTTCTTTTGTTGTCCGACATTCTGTGTTTTTCTGCCAAATTAGACAGAAGGCTCCGAGGGTTTACGGGGCCCTCTACAGTATCACCTTCTGGTGCACTGTGGCTCCCTAAAAAGACGGATCAATATCAACCCTGCTGATTTGCCTACAAAAGTGAAAATCCCTCAATTACATTTTTAAGACCATTATATTTAGAACACAGGTGCTCTGATGCGTAACATTTTTAAGGCTCTTGAAGCTGAAGTGGGAAAAAAAACAATGACAGCCCTAAGCAAATAGGAGCTTAGATTTGGTTAAAAGTGAAGTGAGAGTTGTATTTTACTGATATCTCCTTCCTCATCTTTGGGAAGACACCAGTAAACATCACTCACAATTTCCACCATACTGCAGCTTAAGTCCCTGTTGAACGTTTTAAGTGAAAAGGGACAATGCGAGTTAGTGTCATAGGAAAGAGAGTTATCCTTTCTTGTAGCCTTCTGCAAAATAATTGCAAACAT
Organism: Poecile atricapillus; assembly: GCF_030490865.1. NCBI lineage: Eukaryota > Metazoa > Chordata > Aves > Passeriformes > Paridae > Poecile > Poecile atricapillus. Next base: position 38,935,383 of record NC_081249.1, read on the forward strand.
GCATCTTGTTTATGCTTCTGCAAAATCACTGAACAGTGAATTAAGTATGCATTCACTATTTATGAAGATACTGGGAATTTTGTTTGTTTGTTTTTCAAACTTAGTCCATGTTATTATCATTCCCTTCCCAGATTTTTTTTTTCTCTCTGACTTGTTGGCAATCTGGCAGCCAGCATCCAACAAGAAAACAAATCAAGAGGAATTGGATGAGCAACAATTGCAATTCCTTGGCATTGTCCATTACCATGTAAAATAATTAGTGCAAGTTTTCTCTTCTTTCCAAATTAACTTTGAAACCAGAGCTACAGAACTGCAAATATAATTAGCAGCAATTAATAGTATTTGACAAATCATTACTAAACTTTTTTTGCCACACTCCTCTAACGAATGAATCTGAACATAGCACATCCCACATCTTCTGACCTCTGACTAAAGGGCACTGATGTCCCCCTGACAGCAATCAGCACTGGTCATTGCACTCCCACTTATCCAAAACACACTGCCCCAACTGTCTCTGCCATCCCAGGGTGCTGGGGAAGTGATATGCAGGCAGAGCACTTCTGGGGCTATTCTGCTAACTCAGCCCAATCTGTATCAATCAACATTTTTAGTAACAGCTAAAAAGTTGTTTGTTACTTTAAAAGGCAAAGCACACAGAAATAATTAAAAAAATTGTATGAATTCAACTCAAAGGATTAGTGGCATTTTTCCCCCAGGAGGAAGTCTAAAAATATTGACTATTTCTAACTCATAATAGGATTTCCTTCTTAATTACACCATATTCGAACACAAATCTCAGCCTGTGCAATTGCAGAAAATACATAATAAAATCTTTGTTCAAGTCAAATATTAAAAAATACATTAATACATTATGAACTATTATTATAGTTAATTTTTTTTTTCAGTGTAACCACAACTATTACTTGTGTTACTATGTGCAATAAGAATGGAAAAATATTTGAATAGTTTTATTCTGGAAATTATACAACTGTGAAAAAGTTTTCGCTTCCTGTTTACCAACACATTTTTCCCCCCTAAAAGATAAACCCCAAGAAAATTGTCAAATACACAGAATCATAAAAGCTATGTAAGGTTTGTTATCATATTTTGTCAAGTTTGAAAATTCCCTTCAACTAACAAGTGGAGTTTATATTTGCTCTGAAGAACAAGAGTGAGGAAAGGAGGGAAAGGATAAGGAAAAACAACAAAAGGAAAAAAATGTTCATACACTAGAAAAAGTAGTATTTGAATTAAATAATATCTTACTAATTATTGATACCAAATTTATCCAAACAGAATGTGCAACTTAAGCAAACACGTTTTTACTGTTTTAGCCTGGATGTTTTTCCTCTGCTATGAATTCCAGTTAGTATAAGATTAAAAAAGAGATTTTAAAAAAAAAATAAAAGGTTTTCTTGTCTGAATGGCAAATACGACTTTAAACAACACACAACTGCAACAACGGATGGCAACAGGTAATGTTAAAACTTCACCTTTGTTTTCACAAAAATGAATGAAGTAGTGACAAACAGAATTTAGAAAGCTCTTTTGTTTTGTTTTTTAGTAGTGAGCATTTCAGCAGTAGAGGTCAAACAAAACATTTTTTCCCATAGCAAAAACTTCCCAGGCTTGTGAGATGGAAAATCATGAATAAAGGTCTTTTTAAAAACTATTCTTCTAAAGAATAACAAGAGAAATTGAAAATAAAATGCATGCAGCTGAACTGAAAGAGGAATGAAGTTTAAAACTTTTTTCTTTAATTACTTTTAAAAGGTAGAAACATAGTAATGTCTTTTGTAAGTTATACAGCTAAAAAAGCAGCCTTCAAGTTACCAATTTTGAAATTACTGAGACAATTAGCATCTAGATTTAATAGCGGACATTTTGGTAGAAGAAAGTTCATCCCATGCAGTATTAATGTTCATGGCTACAGTAGCATCATTCTGAAATCATAAGTAATTTTTATATGAGAAAAGTACATTTAAAAAATTGCTTGAATGGTGATAATTTCCAAAACCTGGAGTAATCTTAATCTACTGGAAAGAGAGGAAATTTAGAAACTTTGGTGAAAATAATTAATTGTCCTCTTTCTTTAGCTGTAGTCCTCAAAGACTCAGTAATACTGGGGTGTTTGCCCAGAGGTGCTTTCCTTTTCCATATTCAAGGGTAGGGGGAATCACTGAAGTGATCTAGACTGCCAGCTATTAGGCATTAGCTTACTGACGAATGCTTAGCTTAGTAACACACCTGTCCTGGCTAACGTTACTAAAAAGAGGAAACAACCAACAGAAACATACAGCTAAAAAAAAAACACCTTTGCAGTCCTGAGACACAGAAAACTGAAAAAGCAAAAACTATGTTCATAGGTGGAAATATAGCAAAGGCTGCAAGGCAGTTAGGACAGCTAAGATCTTTGTTTCTGTGGACAAATTTGGAATCAGTAGTGTGAACACTTTGGATTGTTTTCTTTAGGAACAACAACATTGCTTTACCTGTGCAACCATTAGGACCTAGATGTTCCCCCACTCCTGCACTTTCAGTGCACAGAATCCTACATGCACAAAAACCATGCCAAACAACTCAACACAAAGAAGAATTATTGTCAAGTGCCCGCCTGTATCCTGCCCTCTGAGTAAATAAAGGAATTTGTGCAGCTTTAGTAGTTTTCATGGTGCTGTCTTTGTGGCAGATGCAGTCATATTAGAACCATGTGCAGTGCCATCTCTGCACTCTGGCATAAAAATCCTGCTGTGCGCTACCAGGGTCAGCAAAAACAGAGTGAATTACTTGCCTGGACTCTTGAAGTCCAGTGGTTTCTCTGGCCCGATGGCACCACGAGGGACCAAAAAGTAATTCTCCCAAAACCAAATTTCATCCTAATGAACATGATCATTAACAGCTACTTAGAAAACAAATACACAAACACACTCATTCCCCAATAAGGGATATATTTCCTGTATTAATGGGACTGTGTTATCATGAGGAATGTAATCTAAATTTAAATCTTCTTTCCCTAAATAATATTAACCTTCTTTCTAGTCAGCCAGATTTCTGTTTCATTGTTTATGTTGCTTTCTGCTTCTGAGTGCCTTCATTGTGCTTCCAGGAATAACTGAGTGACAACTAATTACAGTCTTCTGATCACATGAAGGAAAATAAAGAAAGTAGAAAGTAACTAAAAACCTAAAGAAATTGGCAGCATCACAAGTTCTGCTTCTCTCTAAATGACAAACAGCACTTCCCCACTGTGTTACTAAAATCTACAGATCATCTTACAGACAAAAGAAAATAAATTCCTTGCATATGCAATATCTTTTGGCAAAAAATGAATTGAAAACTGCTTATCAGGCCAGCTGGATAGAGGATGCTCTTGCAATCTTCTATCAGGATTCATCAGATCAGAATATTTCTCAGCAACAGCAGCCGAAAGAGAACACTACGCTTCAAGTAAAAACAATGACACATCGAGTGGGGAAAACCAACCCAGAGATCAGCACAGCCCTCTCGTTTGGCTAGGGAAACATGGAGAGGGACTAACAAACGCTATATGCTTTACCTGACCAGGCGCAATGCCCTGGAGCTGAACCGTAGGCAATAAACATGAGTTTGCAAGCGCGGCCAGTCAGACAAAGATGAGGTGACCCTCTCTAGGCGCTTTTTCACCATTTGTAAAGTTACACCTGAAGGAGGGGGATGACAGCTCAGCTCCCCGCGCTGCTGACCGCTCTGAGAGTGTCTCTGTGAGCACAGGGACTGTGCTGCACTAACGCTGTGGTGCACAGCTCACAGCTTAGGGCAAACAGTCTCAGAGTAGCTATAACCTGACAGCTTTATTGCTAGCAGCAGCAACACCTGAGAGGAAGGACGGACAACTCCCTCACATTCTCCCGTTTTTCAGCTGTGCTGTTTTCACGCACCGCACAAATCTGAGCTGCCAAACCCAGTGGCAAGCACACAGAATAGGAGCTACTTAAATTCCCATTTCTTCAGTGCACTAAAGAAATTAAGACTCTTCCCAAGCAGTGCAACAAAAAGAGCTGTATTTATCAAGGAGCTACAGTTCCTGCCCATCATGCCTTCAGCAGCTGTAGTGGGTGAGCTGGTTTCTGACAGACAGCCAAGACGCGTAATCTGAATCCCACCATCCCACTGCTTATTCAGTGCCGATAGCTGATGTTACCCTCACTCACTGGCTCGCTTTTTTTTTAACGTTTTGACACTAGTCCTGAAAAGGAAGGATTTAAGTTAAACCCTTTTCAATAACACAAATGTGTTTTTTGCAATTAAAGCCACACAATTAGCAATGACAAGCTCAGGTCAGCAGAACATAGCTTATGCTGTTCAAATGCTCTGCCACTCAGTGCCTCCAGCAAAAAGCTGCAGGAGAGGAGGAAAGAAAAAAAAACCTCACACACATTATTTAACAACTTGTGCTCTGATGCACAGCACCACTTGTAGATTTGTGGAGGGAGGTTCATTTATTTATTTACTTAAAATCCCTTAGGCTCTGGCCTCCTTCTCCACTGATTGTATTCCTTCAAGACAACAAGAACTATTCTTCAGGGCAAGAAGTCTGGTAACATTCAGAATTAACTTCTCAAAAATAAATATTAAACAAAACTTTAAAGTCTCATAATCCTTGACTTAAAAATGTTTCCCTTAATTCTTCACAAAAAGAAAAGTATTTGCTTATGATCTCCCTCATTCAGCCACTTGTATTGCCCTAGACAAAGAAAGCAGATTCCTCTGTCCATGTCATGACATAAAGAATAATTTTAATTGAATACTGTTCTTTTGTTTTAAAGTATCTAAACTGTGTATGTGTATGTATAGATCACAAGAAAGCTGAGTATAGAAGTTAAAAGAATTTCTAATTTCTTACCAGCTTAATTTATATCTGTTTCCTCTGAAATGTCTTTATTTCATTACTACAAACATTGGCTCCTACAGATCTTTTATATTAACATGATGACCCGGTTTTCACTGTATACAGACAGAAACAACCTATATTTTAAAACCAAAGGTGGTATCATAGCAAAATATAAGCAAATTTTTCATTGATATAAATTATGAACCCTGTGACTGAAGCTTCTGTCTGCATCAAAATGCTATATACATGTTTATGGCATCCTTTATAACTAACAACAGTACTTTAAAATGAATATGCACAATCTGATTCAAACATTCCCGTGTCTGTAATCACTCCCTTGTTTTCAATGGTTACGAGAGATAAGGGCCTTGACCTTAGAAATAACATACGATACAATTTGGTAGAATTTCATATAAAGCTGAGTTCAAGTCAGTGTTTATAACACAACTTTAAGCAAAAATTAGTTTCCAACTCAATGTGAGGTATGGAGCACTGGAAATCCCCAGACCAGCAACAGTATAATCCCTTGCCCTTCTGTATGGCAGGTTTATTCCTTCTGCAAGACAAGAAGACTACCACATGAGCTTGGAAATTCCCAGCACAGAATTCCCAACTCATGTGCCTTGCAAAATGATAATACAGGGCTTCTTAAAAAAAAAAAAAAAAAAAGAAAAAGAAAAAGAAAAAAAAAGGGTAAAGTCAAATATCTGTCCTAGTTTTTTCCTAGTAATATTTTCATTACTTCAGGGCAGAAAACCAACAATTTCTTCCTGCTAGCACTAACAGCTTAGATAGATAGACAGACAGACAGACAGACAGACAGACAGACAGACAGACACACACACACACACACACACACACACACTCTTATGTGCATTTGCTCACAGTTTTCTCCCTGGTACCTGTCCTGCCCCTCAAAGTATTTGGGATACAAAACCAAGCTATCTCTTTGACTTTCTGCTGTGGGCTTGTACCAGGCTGAATATTTTCCTTTTAAAGACAGTTTAATTTGAATTGGTTTTCCTTATTAGTTTTTATAATTCAAACTAAAAACAGCACACATCTTTCAGCACACTTTACTCTACAGGTGATTAAAAAAAGCAAAACAAAAATAAACAACCCGAAACAACAAAAAAACCCCACACCAGACAGTGTGACCTGTAGTTTCAGTTGCACCAAGGCAAAATTTCTGTGGGATATATAATGAAAAGGCAGATATATAGATCACATTTCTTACCATGTCCCCAGGCTTGACAGAAACTGCCACCACTGTTCCAGGCATGGGAGATCTCAAAATGCTGGAGGTGTCCTCTGCTGCTTTCTCTGGCATGTACTTGCTCAGCTCCGCAGCAACCTTCGTCAGTATTTGCAATTTGTACTAAAGAATAGGAAGAGGACTGGTTTAGAAAACTGTACCTTGGTGAATTCCAGTCAATAACCTGCATTATTTCATGGCATGTTTTTATGTAATATATCTGTTAGCTGTTCTTCACAGGAGTGTCTAAAAAACACAGTCTGAAATCTTTATTCAGAGTTTCATTTTCAGGATGTAGAAAGAAAAAATATGCAACCCCAGTCTGCAGCGAAGTGCATGTAAAACCAAAGAATCAAGTACAGTAAAAGAGATGTCAGACTCATTTTAAAATTGGGGGTAGAGAGGGAAGATGCAAATTTAAAAACAAAAATGCCCTTATGCTTGCTGCACATTATCTTTGGTGGATAAGGAATATTGAGAGATTCTTTTCCAGTGCATTGATGAATTGGAAATTGACCTTTTTGGAAAGTCTGCCAGACTTTCAATGACATGACTGATTTTAAACGTTATGTTTACCTTTCAAACATTTCTTTTTACCATTTATTTAATGTTTGAAGTTAGTAATTTGCTCAGACTTTGCAATTAAAACCTATTAATTCAATTTCAATTCTGATTTTTCATGCATAACCAGAACAATCAAAGGTTGCTGTATTGAATATGCTTTATCTGCAATAAAACCTATTCAGCAGCCACTACCTATCTGGAGAAAGTATTGTTTTCTCTAGTATGCTTTGTAGCAATTAAAAACAGAGGGGAATATGACGACCCTCAGAGCATCCCTTTGAGCGAAACCTTTCGGAAGGCACATAAATGTTGCCTAAAGTGATTGGGGGGCCCAGGGCTTTTAGTTTTTTTTTTAAATTCGCCATCACTTGGCGAGCTGCCTGCCCTGAGACGTATGGACAGAAGGACAGACGGCCGGCCATCAGCCGGGAGGGAGCGCACGGAGCCAGTAGATGGCAGCAGGTCTCTGTGTGACACTCCCGCCTCGCCAGGGCACAGCGAGCGAGGGCCAGCACCGCGCTTCATCAATAATTTAAACAAAGGTTTTTCATAATAAGCATCCGACGGACGGCATTTACAATTCAAATCCGTATTTTGCTGATGTAAAGTTCAACACCTTGCTTGGAACAGTATGTTTTCCTCCAAAACAATTAGCTATTGTTTTATTAACAATAAAATGTCTTTACTTTTCATTTTTACATGGACAGAAAAAATCCGATATCCTTATGGTGAAGGTAAAGGGGGAATCTACCTTCTGCTTCTGTAGGAAGCAGAACAAGGTATTCAGAAATACACGCAAAAGGTGATTAACTCTGCGGTGACATTTTTAAAATGCAGCTTTCAAAGCCGAATTAAAACAATATAACAGAGGATTATCATCCTTCAGAAACGGTGCGTGGACACACAATATTTTGTGAGATGAAGAGCGCAGCCATTCGCTCAGAAATACTCGCTCCTGAACAGAAATAGAGGCAAATAGTTCCAAGAACCGATCCTGCCCCCACGCCCGGTAAGTGTCACAAAACCTTGCCACAGCAGTGTTCCCTGAAGCTGTGAGTGGCACCCAAAGATTTGGGGGCCCGTTCCCAGCCGTGTGCCTCGCCACAATTGCCGGGGGAGAGCAGCACCATTTTGTACGCAGAAAGCAGCTTGAACTCCGAGCCTCCCGCAGGCACCATCGCGGCAATTCGGACCGTGGCGCCGCCGGTTTCCATCCCAAAAGCCCGTCCCGGCTCCAGCCGCTGGCTCAGGGATGCTGCGCCTCCAGGAGCGAGGCACACGTGTGCGAGCACACACGGACACGCTCCCGCCTGCGGGGACAGGGCAGGCCGTGCCTATAGGAGAAGCGGTGACATAAGCCGCAAATAGAATTGCAGCAGTGTGACAAGTCAAATAATAACATCTTATGCGTGTTTCTTTACTCTTGAGTGTCTGTTTTGCAATCAAGACATACAAGTGTCTGCCAGTTTCTGAAGGATATGATCCTTAAGTGAAATTACTGTGCAAATAAAAGCTTTTTACTCCTATTAAAATTCATCTGAGTCATAAGTGGCGAGGAAAAAAAGCTTGCAGAGTGTATTCTGCTGTCAATCTAATAAACATTCTGTGTAGAGGGACTATTTATCAAAGATAAATTGTACTTAAAAGTCCTTCATTAAATCTATGGGGGGGAATATAATTACAACAAATTGCACAGTTTCAGTATCCATGGTTGGTGTCTTCTTTGTACTCAGAGTTTGAAAATAAATTTAAAAAAAAAAAAAAAAAGAAAGAAAAAAGGAAGAATGTAGAAATAAGTTGTATTTGTGGACTGTATTGTTGCCTCTTGCAAAAGACTATTTTGATATGATTTCAAAGGATTACGTTTAGATGCCATTTAGTTTTTTAAGCCACATTAACACTCCTAAGCTGCTCAATTTCAAAATTTAAACTTGAAGAGAAAGCCAGACCTTCTGCATTCATCTAGGTTACAAGCATTTCACAGGGGTTGAAATACAGAATTCCCTATGCACTTCACAACATTCAACAGTGGGGGAAAAACACATTCCTCAGTATGCTGCACTTTAAAGCTCAGTTCTCCACACCAAGCTAAAATATCCCTACCAAACATTGTTTTTACTATCTTTATAATTTTCATATCTTTTAGATTCCTTTCTCTGCAGGACTCCTGCTTTGCTTGGAGTGAGATGTAAGAGTCAGTACTCTCAAAGCTTTAAAACGCAGGTCTTTGTTATTGATGAGCTGTTCCTTTTCCTTTTGTATTTGTTTATTGTTCTTTAGTCTGTTTGGGGGATAAGCAAGTTACTGTAATCAAAAAGTAAAAAATAACAACAGTAAACTTCTGGGGAAAGGCCTATTTTGGCACAGTTGGTTCACAAATGACCTTTCAGAATATAAAAAGACAAAGCCGAAAAGAAAGGTTCCTTCTCTAAGATTACCTTTGATGTATTTCTGCTGCTGGCTGGACCCCACTAAATACCTGCATAAATATCTCTTTGTGATGCTGCTACTTATCCCTGGAGATGAGTTGTGGAGTGGGGTGGAGGGTGCTGTTCACCCAACCCAGGTGCCGCCTGCAGCTTGGTGAGAGCCACAGGACTCTCTGGAAGACCAAGTCAAACAACGCCCACCAGTGCTGCCACAACAAAGACAATTAAGAAAATACCACATATTTTCATTACATGACAAACGCTGCTGCTATGCCTTTGATTTAGCGAGAACAATGCTGAACATAGGAAGCAGAAGTTTTGATATGCTGCTGACCGAGTGCGGATGAGATTCTGATTTTCTTCCTTTATGCTCAGAAGGAGGAGATGGGAGAAAGAAGAGGGCATAAATTGGGAAGGCTAGGTTATAAATAGAGACCAGGAGGTTTCCACTGGCCTAAACCAGAAGAAACATTTGTTGGGAGTCATAAATAGATTGCAGGTGGACTCTGAGAGCAGGAAAATCTGCTAGCCATGAGATCTGTGCTGATGAGTAGCTGTCACCAGCCACTGCTCCACTCCACTGGGTTTCAAAGCCCAATTCTGCCAGCCAAAGTAAAGTCAATAAAGCAGTTCCAAAAGGAGCCATACAGCTTTGGATGGCACAAAACAGGTGTTTCTCTTCCACGAGACCACTGGAGTCCACAGTCAGTTGACAAAAATTATAGTAGGGAAAAGTGATGTTACTTACTAGTTTTCTAAGGGTAACAGCATCCTGTCCTACCTCTCCCACTAAATGAGTTGTAATGCAAAACTACCTCTTACAACCAAATCTCCATGACAAAAATAAGAATACAAAAAGGCGCAGTAATAGCAATTCAGGGTGGGGAAGAAGAAAGCAAATACAGTGAAAATTATACCTTGGGTTTTGTGGAATTTTTTTTTGTGAGTACATTCCCTACTGATTCCCCATGTCAGTAAACAAGCAGACTGATTGCTACAAAAGAGATGGCCAGGGCATATCTCACCCCATCTGTGCTTAAAGACAAGTTCTGTAGTTTGCACAGATATGGTTCCCTTACCATATACATCAGAACAATTGCAAAAATTCACTAAAATGCTCAAAATGGCACTCTGTTACACCTCACATTTGTTTATTAAATATGATCTTCCCTGTACACTTGAAACTCATGTCCCCAGAAGCTGTAAATGTTCAAACTCCATTGGAGGTTTTATAGAGTAATCACTACCCATACGTTACTTACGTTAGTGTCTGGACTGCTGACCAGATGTGGATTTTCAGTATGCTTTACCTAAATGTTCAACCATGTTTTTCAAATGTCTGTCATTCCTGTGGTCAGAAGGGTGAAAATCTTACGTAGCTCAGATTTCAGTAGAGAAATTATCTGCTGTGTGTCTTCATTATTTTCACTAGCCTCACAGTCTCAGGTTCAGAACCAGTGAAATGTATGAACTGTGGTCGCATAATTTCCCTTCAGTATTCCTAATCCACACCCTGCCTCAAGTCACTTCACTTGTCACCTGTGGTTTGACGTCATCAATTCACACAGAGTAATTTATTCTGTATTCAGTGGAAGCAATACCAAGCATAGTTCCAGTTCCAAACACAATGAGCACGCTGCCTTTTCATTAACCATTATACATGTCAACATCACGACCATATCGTTGCTTAGATTTCCACCACAACATCTAAGCAGGAAAATGATGTATTTATTCCATATTACTCTGCAGTGTTGGACACCACCTTCTTTCAGTTAAGGATTCCTTACTGAACAAGGAGATAAATGACATTTAGCAAATCACAGAGGCTTTTTCGCTAGAGCTAATTTGTTTCCACAGGGTGGTGGTGAGGATTGGTGTTAACACCTGCACAAAGTAACAGCACTTTTAGTCTGGTGGAGGAGCAAACACTCAAAACTGCTACAGAGACAGCTGATGAAAAAAATAACAGTAAGAAAAATCTCAAAACAGTCACAAAAAGCATGAGCCTCTAGCAGCAGCAAAAGGGAAAGGAAACGGAGAGAAGCCTCACCACCACGTAGCACACACTCCAACAGCAGAAACTTAATTAGACTTGTAATTCAGCCACATTTCCCACTTTCCATTCCTTGTGTGATACGTAATTAACACTCTAGAGAAACCTACCAAGGGTTAAAGCCACGCTAAAAGCAGGTTCCCTCCGCCTCAGACGGAGGCCGAGCGGGCGGAGCCGAGGGCGGACAGACGGAGCGGGCGATGCGCTCCGGGCCGGGGCGCGGGGAGAGGGTAGAGAGGAGCCCGGAGCGGGGAGAGGGGCGCGGGGAGAGAGGAGCCCGGACCAGGGAGAGGGGAGCCCGGAGCGGGGAGAGGGGAGCCCGGAGAGGGGAGCGGGGAGCCCGGAGAGGGGAGCGGGGAGCCCGGAGCGGGGAGAGGGGAGCGGGGAGAGGGGAGCGGGGAGCCCGGAGCGGGCACAGCCGCAGCTGCCGCCGCCGGAGCAGCGCGCTCGCACAGCGCTCTGACAACTCCATCAGCGCAGTCTCAAGGTAGCTGTCAATCAGGATGCATCATTTAATACAACAGCACACTAAGGATTTTCTCCTACAACCCACATGACAGCGTATCTACAGCTCTATTTATATCAGCGCCCAGTTGTGTTTACAATGCTGTTGTAATTAGAAAAGATGCAACAGGCAGCAATATTATTCGGATTCCCATTTTGCCACGCTGCCGTGTAAAGTGCGATCTTGCTTCACAGAGTCATGCTAAATGACAAAAGCGCTATTTTCTTCAGTCTCTGTGCTCAGACAGCACTTCATTTGCAGCTATCTATAATTAGATTAATGGTGTAGTGCCGTACAAAGCAGGCCCACTTCACATCAGATAGCATATGAATTAGGACAAACACTTATTTCAATTCCAGGCAGAGAAAGCAGTGACTGGGGTATTTAGCATACCCTTTATGGTGGAATGAGATGTTAATTGTGTACCATTACCTCTAAACTGCTTGCTTGTTGTATAAATCACTGTGCTAATTGTGCAGAGATAGAAACGTAGCCACAGGCAAGAAAGCAACGGAACGGGAGCTGAAGATGGTGGATAAAGGATTATCGGGTAAAACCATATGGAGATGAGATTCCTTTGAAACCTGCCCACAAGCAGTACTACTATGAACTACAGGGTGAAAAGTGCTGCACGGATGCGTAAGGGAAAATATGGGTTTTTTTATTATTGTATAGTTTCCATCAAAGTTTCAGAACAGAATCTCAGAAGCGAATCCAAGCCAAGCAGAAAACTGAAGAATGAATGTGTGCAATGAACTTCAACACATGCTTCCAAAAGACAAGTAGCAGGCTGAGCCTGGCCTGGGAACAGGCACCGCACTACCCGGATTTGGGGGGCCTAAGTTAATAAGTAACACTTGCAAACTATGCAAAGCAGATGTTCCCCTGACCCAACTGAGGACTAGAAATGCAGGCTCTGCAAACAGAAAATGTCTGTGCAAAAATAAAATAAAATAAATTAAAAATAAATAAATAGAAAAACCAACCAAGACATTCAAGTGGCTACTGATAAGCTAAATGTCCTAATAAGGAAGCAGCTTTACACATCTGTAGTAAAAATTATTCATATTCTGGCCCGTGCATATGCACACAAGAAAACTCAGTACAAATCCCCCTCCATGTACTGCACAAACAAGAGGAGAATCTCTCAGAAGTAACAAGGAGCTGTGTCAGCACCAGGACTATCAAGGCATGTTTTTTCTCAGATGGGGTTTTTAGTTTGTCATGTAAAACATCTTTACAGCCCTGGGGGTAATTCCCAGCTGCACTCCCCAGTCTGCATTCTCTCATCTTAAAAAACTTGAGTTTAACCAAACCCTTCGACCACACTCCCTACCACAGAGTTGCAGCTTCCTCCTCTGACTGGACACATTTTATTTAAGAGACAGGCTGGACCATAATGCTTTTGGGATTTTTCCTTCTCTGATATGCTTGGCTGAAGTCCATCAGCTGAGTCAAAGGTACTGCAAAGCCAGAGAACAAACACACACATGGAGCCTTCAGGATGCCTGCCTCAGCCTTAGTTTCCTAAAAATAGCATTAAAAAAGGAAGATGAGCTACAATACCACCTTGAACACCATATTCAAGGACAAGCCAACTTGGTGATGTGCTCAACCTTGAGCCATGCTTGTCCCCCACAGACACTGCAAATCCGTTTGGCATAATTTTTATTCTGCAACAGAGTGGCTCTAGTATACCTGCTGGAGTCAACGCCACTGTCCTCTAAACCTAAATCCCCCCTTTCCCCTCTGCCCTCCAAATTACTGTATGAACTTTTTAAGTTTCTTGTTCAGAAAACTTGGTTGAACTTGTACACAGCTAAGACTTAGCTTCAAACTTTGATCACTAAAAAATGCTAGCAACTAACACAAATGTCCTGTTCTAAGAAAATGTATTTCCTTCTCTTGCAACATGATACCTGAGAGCAAGTGCTGACTTTCAGCCACAAGCTCTAAGATGTCAGTACAGCAAAAAAAAACTTCCAAAAAGTACGAGGCATCTTCCCCTTGAGTGTTCAATCCCCTCTACTCCTGTGTTTGATACTGCCTTAGCTTAAAAGAGCAAAGAGAATGCATTATGTCTGCTAGGCACCTCACTCTCCTAAGGTTCATTAAAAAGAATGAGATGCTAGATTTTCCAACCTTGTTTTTAATTTTCTTTTGGAGCTACTTGTTTTTCCTACTCATGGCACTTAATTATTACTTGGGGCGAGGGGGGTTAAAGTGTTAATTATTACTTGGGGTGGGAGTGCCGCAGCAGCGTCTATTGATCTCAGTCCCCAAAGAAATACACATAACAAATATATATGTAGATGTGTATCCATGTATATAAAGGGAGGGCTTAGGGGTGGACAGTTACCCATTACAAACAAGCAGGACTAATGTACAAATTACTGCTTGCCGCAAAAATCAAGTGAATAGCAGAGGAGAATCATGTATTGGTTGATGAAGTGCTTCAGTTACTCTGAGAGGAACCTTGACATTATTTCCAACACAATAAACCAAACAGGAGCAAGCAGTGTGATGGTAAAGATATTTTGAAGCGACAATAGGGTTCTACAATTTTAGATTTTGGTCACCAGACGTACTAGTCTGAGGATATCCTCCATTATCAGTAAAGCTTACAACTTTAAGGAAACACTAGCTATATCTGGACAACTGAAAGGACTTAAGAAATAGAAAGAAATGGTAGTAGAAAATGCCCCTGTGTTGACTACTTTGAAATAACACCTCCCAAGTGTGCAGCTGGTTGATGTAAATGGAAATGCATTGAGGAAAAGAGCTGTGAAGCTGTATAACAGTCCTGTTCCTAATCATTAATCACTTATTTTAGGCCATTTAAACTAGCCCATTAGAGCCTGCAGCAAAATGCCAACACTCCCATCACTTGCATGTCAGCAGTGCTGGTGTTAACAGGAGAAAATATATGGTTTCTATGACTGTGCCCCAGTTCTACAGCATTTGCTACTTTTAATTGAAAGAGGCAGTTAAACACAAGGTAAATCATTCAGTTAGCTAAGCTGTTTAATAACACATAATTGATAATGTCAATATGTTACAGTGACATAATGCATCACTTTCATCACCCTTATGCTTCAAATACGGTCAACTTATACTTCAAACATTTACTTTAAATGTGCTATTTAATGGCAAAGCCGGGGAGAACTGCCCTGAGTACCACATGTGGAACACAGGTAAAACACACACCACTGCTTCAACTCATCTGCAGTTTGGTTAGAAATTAGTTTCTGCCACAGTACTCACACCTTTGTGAAAATGTCTTGGTTACATTATTAGTGACTTGTTTTTTGTCTCAAAACACTGGAAGTTTCTACTGCAATAATTTCTCTGATAAAATCTGTTGAAAAAGAGCATGAAAACATCTGCACAAGAAAAAACAACTACTTGTTTTCTGAAATGCGTCCCAGTCCTGCAGGCTTTTGTCTAACTTTTCACATGTAACAGGCCAAGAGCAGCCATCAGGACTTCTTTTTAGTGTAAGGCAAATCACATGCTTAAGTGTTTACAAAATCATACCCCCTAAACTTGGAATATGATCTAGAGTAGGAAAAAATATATCTTGTAGCTATGTACAGACAGTGTGGTTAAACATGTCTAACCCTATTACGTAACACTGGGGTTTTTAACATGTATTAATTTTTAAATAAATTTTATTTCTACAACTATTTAAAATGGACAAGAACATTTGACCTTCATTGTTATTTTATATAACAATAAAAATGTAACCACTGATAAAAACCATGGAATTGGTTCTGCATTGTGCAGCACAGAACACCCAGATGGCTGCAAAATGGGATGGGGTTTTGGTTTTGTTTTTCAAAAAAAATACACACCCCCTAAAAAAACCCAGCAAACAAACAAAGAAAAAAAAGAAAACAAACAAACAAACAACCAACCAAGCAAACCACTTAAGTGACCACTGTTACAGGATGCATGCAGGAAATGGTGAGGAGCAGACCCAGCAGGCAAGATTAAGAGTGCTGATTCTCTGAACCTCCATGTAACCATACCTAGTAAGTATAATACCTACTTGCTGTGAGATTTCAGCTGTACCACAGACAGCATGGCTAGAAAGGCTCAGTATTCTGAAAATAAAACTGTGCTGCCTCATAAGTAGCCACTTGCCCTGCTCCTGTTCTTACCCCTGGAAAGCAGCTGTAGAAGCAGAGGTAATATCATCACCTACAACTACCTCTTTAAATCTTTCAGAGAGAAGTTTGGTTCAGCTGTCCTGGAGTTCACTGGCTGAGGAGTCACGCAGATATCCCCAACTGACAAAGGCTGCCATGAGCTGCGCTGCCCACAGGTGACTACCAACTCAGTTGTATGTCTTGACACAGTAACTTGTTAGAGTAAGGGATTCCCACAATAAAAAAAAAGCAAGCCCATTGATAATAAATGGCACAAGACTCACAAAAGCAACCTGCAGCATCTGGTTTGACTAGAGACCAAGGTAATTACTTATAAAAAGGGAAAAGTCGAAGACGTGTAAAGTCAAAGTACCAATTACATAGGAACCCAAAACCTGTAGGATATTTACTACTTTTCATGCTGATTCCTTTTGGTTAACTACAAATTTGTAAGCTGTTCAGTAAGTTTAGTATGGAAGTACTTTTTGAAAAGTACTGTCTGATTTGGGGCAAAACATACCCTCACTGTGGGGAAAAAGATAACCCATTGAGTAAACTTCATTTACAGAAAGGTCAAGCTAATGCTGCTTCATTTGTAGACACCAATGTTTTTCCCCCTCTGGGTGGCCAGGATATAAGAAATGTTTGACTCCTCTTCAAGCTCAGTGCTACTTTTGGCACTCGCTTAACTGGAGGAAAAAAGCAGAGCAGAGAGAGGTCTTTCATTCACTGTGAGGATACCACAAAGAACATTTAGATAGACCTTAATTCCCACTGACTGCAAAATGGTTTTAGTCTGTACACTTCATAGGGAGAAAACTGCAGAGCAAACTGCATGTTTTCACAGCTTACTAAGTTTTCTAATGGTTGGGCAAGCACTGGTTAGAGCTTGGTCTGTTAATTTGCCTTGGAACACTTCCAAATACTACTTGGTAAGCCACAGCATTTTTTCTGCTTTGTTTTCTACAGCAGGTAGCACAATGACATCTACAACTTGAGAAAAATGTGTGTAGGAGGTCAAGGCCTTTTTACAGACATTTGATTCAGTATATTTTAATCCTCTCTGGACTGAAATACAGATTTAGGAAAGTTTAAATATGAAGCCCCTTCAACCTGGGAAGTCCAGATACATTTGTAAGGCTGTTGCAAACTCAAAATTCTGAGCAGGAATCTAGATGGTCATGAGGGAAAGCTGTGAGAAAGGAGTACATGTGTGAGAGCTCAAATCATCCAAGATGGTACAATTTTACATAAATGGTGTGATAATCTCTTCCATATGTCTTCCTGACAGACACTCTGTTCTCACACCATGGCAATTACACAGCCTGACTACTGATTTAGAGGGTTTAGTTGCATTACTGGCCAAGTTAGAGAGAGAGAGGCTTTAAATCCTGGGTGTGATCTTGTTCTGGATTTGTTTTTGTCAGTAGTCCCACTAATTTCACTCAGTTCACGGTATCACCCAAAATACTTTAGTTATAACTTTGAATTCAGTAAGAACTAAGTGAATTACTACATTGCACATAAATAAGGACATATGTGCCTGGAAAAAAAATAGTTTGAAAAATGAATCCCTCATTCTTACTGTTTTCTTCAGGAGGGGGCTGTTGAAAAACCACTTAATTGTGCTCTACTTTTTCATTCCACAGTTTAAAAAAAAATCATTTTTATTTCAGATGCAATAAAAGACTGACAGTAAAACTATGAATATCCACACAAAATCTATATATTTCATTATATGTAATAAAATGGAGTTTAGTTATGGTTTTTTAATTATTCTGGATACTAAATCATCATGAAAGCCTCAGCCATAGCAGAACACTGGTGTGATACCTGTTTCTTACCATTAAATTTCCAATGATTGTTTCATGGCATTAGGAAGGATATATACATTAGCAATAGATGCACATTCTCTTTGTAATTTAGAAATACGTTCTATTGCATCCATGATTACCAGCAGAACTATTCAAGTAGGACTTAAAATTCTCTTTTATGTCACAGACTAGTGCTTTTATAATTCAAACCCTCCAAGACAACATTTGCTCCTATCTAAGGGCTAGGTTCAAAAAGACTTACATACCTAAAGTAGGACACTTGAGCAAAATTGAAGCACCTAAATCCAAACTGGAAATACAAATCCCCAATCATCTGTCACTTAGCACTGAAGGTTTCTATCTTCCTTCCTGGTTCAAAACACACACTTGGAGCTTTGCTGCTGTGCCTCCTCAGTACCACATAATACAGATACCTCCTTCTTCAAGTCCAAATGTGACACGGAAGTCAGGAGAACAGGTTCCAGTTCTGCTCTAGGGGCCACTTCTACCTTCTAGCAGCTTTCCACTACATAAAGGGATCTCCGAGAGAGTTGGAGAGGGACTTTTTACAAGAGCCTCTAGCGACATGAGAAAGGGTGATGGCCTTAAACTGAAAGAGGGTAAATTTAAATAAGATATTAGGAAGAAATTATTTACTGTGAGGTTGGTGGGACACTGGAGCAGGCTGCTCGGAAAGGCTGCAGATGCCCCATCCCTGGCAGTGTTCAAGGCCAGGTTAGACAGGACACTGAGCAACATGGTCTAGTGGAAAGTGTCCCTACCCACAACAGGAGGGTTGGAATGAGATTATGTTTAAGGTTCCTTTGAACCCAGACTACTATATGATTGTATGATTAAACAACTTATGACTGAGCTGCCTTAGGCCAAACTCTTAACACTCCTGTAAGAAGTGAGTCCTGGGACTCATTTATTAGCGAGCAGTAACATTATCCAGTGAACTTGGGACTGGAGAAGAAGTGATGAATGTTACTGTATGCAATACCTCAACATGAAGAACCTTCCACTGAGAGTGGCAGAGCACTGGGACAGGCTGCCCAGGGAGGGCGTGGAGTCTCCCTCTCTGGAGACATTCAAAACCCACCTGGACACGTTCCTGTGTCACCTGCTCGGGGTGACTCTGACTTGGCAGGGGGGTTGGATCAAATGATCTCCAGAGGTCTCATCCAAACCTAAGGATTCTGTGATCCTGTGAAATACATTTGATAGGGCAGTAAAAGACAATCATCCAAACTCCCATAAGACTAGAGCACCTCAAGTAACAACTCATAGGCACTCCCACCAAAGTTATTTGTGTGTGACTGCTGGCCATTACTTCATAGTTGATTTAACCTCCGTCCTCACAGCAATATTTTGAAGTTCTTGGTTAAAGTGATTTAGTGTTTAATTTTTTAATTAAACTGAGTCTTTGTGAAGCATTCACTGAGTGTACTGATCTCCATATTTCATCTCTGTTACTGACTCAATTCTTTACACAACAATTAAAGGATCATGTGAAAGTCCCAGACTGTCCTAATGAAAACAGTGCAGAAAGAAAGCTAGGAATATTTCTTTAAATGCAAATCAAACTCAAAGATAACGGACTTTGAATAAATATTTTATCAGTTCTCCACTTCACTGAACAATCCATTTTTTTTAATGCCATGGGAAATATATTTGCAATTGCCATTATAGGATTTCTTTTAGAGATGCATTTTCATAGAATCACAGAATGGTTTAGTTTAAAAGGGACCTTAAAGATCATCTTGGTCCAGCTCCCTACCATGGGCAGAGATTCCTCCCACCAGACCAGGGTACCCAGATTTTACACATTCTGTTCTATCTTACGTATCTAAACTATGTTTAGTCCTCTTACCAGCATTTTTCTGAGCGTAATCCAACAGAATAATTGCTCAGACAACCTGCAATAGATCTGCAGTATTACACTTGGAGCTACCACTGGTTTAGATCCAAAAGTTGTTTTCCAGGGTCACCAGGCTAATATCTCTACTGGTTTATAAGACGAAATGCAACTTGCAGTGCACTTATTTCAGTCACTAGAAAACTTTGTTGCACTTTTTTAACTGCAGTTCTTTGCTTCAAAAAAAAAAAAACCCAAAAGCACTATTAACAAGATATTCTATCTCCTTCTTAAGTCTGTTGTTAGTCCGTGAATTTCTCTACTCTGGGAGAAGACTAGGAATGATCCACTACCCACAAGGTAAAAACCAGTCAACTGGAAAGAATTTTAGTGGCAATAATGTATTAGGGTAACACATCCATAGCTAGATATCTATTTTCAACATACCAGTTCATCACACTTGGCACAAATAGCAACAGGAGTGAGTCTGCATATCAATAATTATATAAACCTAGTCTGGGAACAGGAAAGGGAACTCAGAACAGCAAAGAATGCTGCTGAGAAAGGCAAATTCCTGAGTGTACATTGCTGTGTAGAGTAACATGAGGATGAAGAGAAGGAAAGGGTTTTAATACTAGAAATAATTAGCACTGATTTTATCCATCACGATACTCTCACTACTCAGTATAATGTTAGGAAGAAACATGCAGGTTATATGGGTGTTTTAAAGTTCCCCAGTTTGTCTGTCAAATCTGCAAAGAAAGAGAACTGAGGACATTTCACAGTGGGATAGGATCAAAGTTTAACAGATCACTCTTCTAACATTATTCGCTAATAAATTTTTAAAGTGAGACACATTGCAAAAAAAGTTCTTTTCTTTAAATTTTAACTATATCCAACATGGCTGAAATTTGGCTGACAATGCAATCCAGGTCTGGCTAATAAAGGGGTTCTTTCATCAGCAGATGAAAACTGCAACACACCAAGAAGAGTGGTGAAAAGGCAGTCAAGATACAGCTCAGCAGTCTATACTTCAAAATGGACTCAATAATTAAAATATTTACAGATTTGACTACAAGGTACTCAAAGAAGACCACTGCTTCTGTGTAAGGCTGGCAGTTATGCATTCATGAGTGGAAAAACAGGACAAGAGAAGAACAAAACTAATTATGTGGCTCAAAGGCTAAGGAACTCAGCTGGGAAGAGAAAACTGCCCAATTTCTGCCCAGCTACCTGGTCTGACATGGGGAAAAGGTTCTGAAAACAGGGATGAATGAGAATTCTTTCATGGGGATTGCTCTCCCCATAAAATGTCTCAAGCATGGGTTTTTTCCCCTCTGTCTCTCTAAAACTTGGCAATTACATCATACTGCAAGATGGAGCAAATTTTAATTCTGTCATGTGGAACTTAGTACAGAATTCCCACCCCCAGTCTTGTAGACAAGTGCTCTCAGCAGCAACGGGAGATGCAAAAAGTGACCACCTCTGCCTTTTGCTGCTATGAATTTTCATCAGTGTGGCCACAGCTGCTAGGCTTTGGGTTGAACTCAATTCTGCCCATCCATGCTAGATGTTTTCCAAAGACTATTCTCTCAGGAGACTTGAGCTGCACACAAGTGGTTTGTCTCAGCAGCACAGGGAGGATAAGTGATTTGATATCCAGTTCTGCAAAGCAGGGTTGCTGAGAAGACACAGGTACCTTTAGTTAGACAGCTGTGAAACCTATTTTAGGTGTCCTGAGAACACTCAGAAGGTTATTGGATCCTAAACCTCCTGGATCACTTTCTTGGACTCAGACACATAAACTGTACTTGAATCTTGCTGTAGGTGCCAAAACAGGCACTTGAACTGCTCTGAACCTTTAAGCCTGATACTTAAAGACATCTGTATACATGATACTCAGATACTGTTGTCAAGCAAGTGTATCACACAGATATTTTTGTTGATTTCTGTAACACTGATTAGTGACAATTATTCATCTACTTTCATTTGTCTATGGATTACTTTCTACAGACAAATTTCACTCATGATGAAATTATATCCACCAATTACAGTCAAATGGCTCACATGCTCCACCCCTTTTACATATACGGACAACTCTTTAAATTCCTCCAGCTCTTTTGACTTACTACTGTTTCCAAACATGGAATTCTAAATACCTGTTCAACCAGCTACAGCTTGGTTGCACGCTATTTGTTACTAAATATTTGGAATGAGACAAGGGTCACAGAGCAGTGGCAGAATTCTGTCTCCTGCTCTCTTCATATGGTATGTGATAATCGGTAACTTATTTGCTCATATATGAAGACTTCAAGATCAGCGTGCAGATTATGAAGACATTGTTTGAGGTATATGATAAGTGACTAAGTCTTAGTTGTATGGTCACCTGTAATCCAAAAGAGGGTTCTATGTTCCAGTTTCAGTGCTTTAGCTGTGCTGTTCACATTTTCTCTAAGACAGTTCATTGTCATTATAAGGGAATAGATGCAAGAGCAATCCAAAGCCACGGTTGACTCATGTTTGTGGCAGTTGAGCTTATTGCACTTGTCCTTCTTTGCTATTCTTTCTTGGAGCCAATGGCTTCAAAGATGTTCAATCAACTCCCTTCTCCTATTTCTGATGATTTGCTAATTTTGGAAGATAAGGACTTTTGACTGCAGAGTCCATAGTCACAACAATATTTGAAGCTTTAAAGTCTGCTGACCTACAGCATGACCAAAGGCCTGGTTTTCTGCAGTCAGTTAAGACTGCACCTCCACTTATGGAGTGTCAGAGGACTTGGTACCAGTTGGGATCCTACCTTAAGATCGATCGCAGGAACTGGATTTCTCTTTCCCCTTTAATACCAAACAAATCTAAAATGTCTCTGCTGTAGTTATGGAGGGGAAACCTTGATAAAACTTGCAGCTTGCCTCATGATATCACATTACATGACCTTCACTGTTTATATAGTTGATAGAACATAACTTAATGACTTCATAGAATCAAATTAATTTCTCCTATGCTGTATTCATTTTAAAATAGAATCAATATTATTTACCCTACCTGACAATAATGCCCCATGTTTCACATAGAATTGATTCAATACCAGCAGGTAGTTATCAATGAATGCACTTTGCTGTGGTAAATGAACACAATCAATACCCAGAAATGTGAGTTTTCTGGTGTGTGAGTGAATTGCAATTGAAGTGAAAGCTGAGTTTTGTCTTTTTACTTCTTCTTTTAGGTTTCATGTAAGGAGAATTTGATTTTAATAGGCAGTACAGTAATAATCTGAAAAATTACCAGGCAACACCACTGCACACTCAACATCACTGAACCTCTGACAAAGTTATGTCACGTGAGGGACCCAACAGAAAAAAAAGGAAACCTCAAGAAAGAAATGTTAAAAATATCCAGCATTTCTTGAAAAATACATATGTTTGAGCTCTTGAGCATCATAAGAGTATCACGTGAAAGACAACTCTGTATTTTGAAGGACACATTGCATAAATTTCAATTTGTTTTGCTCAGAGTAAGACAGAAATGTTTAGTTCTAGGGAGGACATCCAAAGACAGCATTTTTAATTTAGAAAAGTAAGTACGAATGTAATATCTTAATAAAAGCTAACATTAATTTTAAATTATATTACATGCATTTAAAAACAAAGGTAATGTCAACGAGATTGACAAAATAACTCTGTTAATTTCAAAATCAACTAAAAATAGAGACTTTGGCAAAGTCATTTTACTTACAGATACTTAAAGCAAAATGTGAGAAAAGAAGATTTTAGAAGACATTAGAAATAAGGGTGTCTGTGGCCACTCCCTTTCAGTGGGAGATGGTTGCTCCTTTTCCCTTACAGACCGTATCTTTGAAACCCCACAATCCTTCAGCTTTTAATCCTTTTAAGGCACTCCCTATTTTTCCTAGAGTAACTCAGCCTAGCTTGCACCACTCTGAAGTCATGATGCAGCAGTCATTTTCCCAGCTACCAAGATGTCATTTCTTTCTAGCCACTTTCTCAATCTTTATACATATTGAGCAATCCTGCTTTTACTTATAGAAAATTCTAGGAAGTACACTGAAAGAAAAGCTTACTTGCATAGCACACTTGAGCACACGCTTTACTACTGATTTAATATTCAGATATTCTTTGCATAAGACTCAGGAAAACAAAAACAGAATGCTTTAGAATAACACTGGAACATTTATACACATTTATGGGGAGAGAGAGAGAGAGAGAGAGAGAGAATAGTGATTTAAATATAAACAATCTTAACAGCTCACATCTTTCAGAAATCAACTACAACTTCACAGCTTTTTTTATACATATGTTTTAAGACTTAAGTTGCCTTCCTTGAAAAAAACTGTGAATTCCTGAAAAATCTAGAGTAGCACTTTTCATTAAAAGAAAATCTGCTCATTTATTATATCTATCATTGTTTTGCTATTTGCTTGCAAAAAATACAGCAAATCAGTATCTGTCATCCATATTTCCTCCCTTTACCTGAGTTTCATAAAAACATTCTTGTGACAACCATAATCTCCCACAACTCTCACAAAAACAGAACAAATGCTATATCTAGCTTCACAGAACAAATATAAAACTCAACTGCAATTAACAATCTATACTTTATATTATTTCCTGTGTAATATTAAACCACAGGCAGAACCAAAACTTCCATAATTCACTTTCAGGTGCCCATGATGACGAATACTCAATACAGTGTATGTAAAGAGCAGACAGCTATTGCAACTGCTGGAGCCCACTGAACTGAAGGTTTTACTTAGGCAATTTTGTGTAGGAGTCAAC
This sequence comes from Poecile atricapillus, assembly GCF_030490865.1. Classification (NCBI taxonomy): domain Eukaryota; kingdom Metazoa; phylum Chordata; class Aves; order Passeriformes; family Paridae; genus Poecile; species Poecile atricapillus. The sequence goes on from NC_081249.1 coordinate 38,959,678, forward strand.
AACCACCACCAAAGAATATTTCATCTTTGCTGGTTTTTCTTTTTGTTCCTATTCCTCCCAGCTTCATCTTCCCAATGTTTGATTTTTAAATTTGAAATACCAGCTATTAATTGGCTTCATAATTTCACTAATTCATTTAACATTCATGTCAACAAAGTTACATATGGGTAACTAAGCAGGTGAACTAAGCTTCTTTATCACATGTAGAACCATGAACTACCTGAACACACAAAGTGCAAAAAAAATCTAATTCATTCATAGCTATATTAAACAGTTTCATTTCCTTACCTAAATTCAATCTGTATAAACAACATTATTTATAACATAGGCATAGAAATCCACAGTGTGTATGTACAAATTATATTTATACATTTACATAAGTAGATATACATGTAAGAATTTATTTGTTTTGAGGTTGTAAAAGGTTATAAAACCTTTTACAGGTGTGAGTCTACCTCTTGCACAGGAAAGAATGTATTGAGCAGGAGGGGTTAAGTGGAAGGGAGTTTATTATGGTCAGCAACATGAAACATGGAACAAAACAAGGCTTTCTCTTGTTCTCATACATTTGAAAGGCATTCTAAAGGAAGTTTTGTTATTCAGTTAAGGTATTAGTACATCACACAGTAAAAAGAAATTCTGCTGGTAATGCTCCCAGTAAATTCCAGACTTGAAGTGAAACTTTCTGTAACATCTCAGCCTTAGGGGCGAAGTCCAAGTGCCATTGCCATTTGGGATGCTTTAAGGTGTTCCATCTGGCTTCTGCATGTTACTCTAGAAAACCACAGGGCACCTGTAGGTGCTGTGTTAGGGCTGTCGGATTTCTATAGGTCTCTGGGACACATTACACATATGAAAATTAGGTATCAAAGTTTGAACAAGAAAACTTCCGGCCCCTTCCAGATCAAACAGAGAAGCACACGGAAGTGAATCATTCCTGCAAGTACTTGATTCTCTCCAGTGATCAATCTCCAGTCGCAATGTCTAATATTTGGTCTTTCCATTAGGACAGGTCAAACTCAAACTGTTATTTTTTTCAGTTCTGAAAAATGCTGTCCCTTAGTCAGGAAACAGTAGCAAAAGATCACAGGACAGAAAAACAGAACTACACTCTACTTGAAAAGAAAGCCCAGGTATATAGTTTTTTTCATAGTGGGATAATGGGAAAAACATTCACAAAAGGCCCTTCCATAAAAAAAAAAAATAAAAATGAGGCAAATCACTGTGTCATAAATTTGCTGGTGGATGGCTGGGAAGGAGTTTCATCTTCCCTCCATGGCAGTTGAGTCTCCTTAAGACAAATAGCTTCTTAATTTTCTACAGGCAGTTTAAACAGATGAAGCCATTACTGGACCTGGAGATGTGGAAAGGACCCAGGATGGTGGAGGCGGCAGGTAAGGGCTCATCCACAAGGCATACACCAAAAACTTCAACATTGCTTTTGAGTAAGGAAAAGCCTGTAGGAGTGGGACAGGAACTTGGCAGAATGCAAGCATGTGCACAGGTGGTGAAGGAGACAGGGCTGAAAGGGTCCCTTGGTGATACAAGACACAGTTCTTGAACTTTCTGTCAGCCCTGGTCACCACCACAGTGACAAACTACTGTCTGAAGTGTAGAGGATTTGTCCAAGTGGCATAAATACACATGTGAACCCTATATGATTTCTGATTCATCATTTACTCACTGCTCAACATTGAAATACCAAACAGGCAAGTTTAGTCATTTTCATTTCCAGTTATTTTACCCACTTTACTAATTACTACTATAGCACTGATTAGTCTGTAATAGTTATTCATTAGCTGTAAGTTGAACAAGGGGTGATTTGAAGCAATTACACTTACTCAACATGTTCTGAGGACTAATTATTTCACAGTCATCAGATGATGACAGACAAAATACACGATCAATAATAAAGACCCAAAAGAATCAAGGGTGAAATTCTAAAATATCCTCAGAATCACTTCTACTTTCTGTGTGTGGATTTTTTGGTAAAACCAACTTTCCTCCAGCCAGAGTAACTAAGGATGTTACTGTAGGTCATGTGTTACTGAATAGAAAAACAGACTTTGAGACAGCTCAGTGTTACACCTCACATACTTGGTCTTGGAAAAGGGCTGTGTTTTGCCCTGAGTCTGAAGCTCTCCTTACAGGTAATTATGGTATCTTGTTTCTGGAGAACTTGTTTGTCCTTCTGCTAAGGAGACTTCTCCTCCTTACTCATTCAATCCTTAGTGACAAAAACATCTTCCTCACAAAAATCACATGAGGAGTGTATTTCTTGTTTCATTGGCTTCAAGTTGTCAAGGCTGGAAATACAGGATATTTCATAGGGAAGACATTGAAATCTGGTCCAGAGAATGTGTCTCTGAAACATCCCCAGGAAAGCTCCTTATCCCCATGAGGCTTTAGAATGATGATAGCAACATACTACTACTCCCTCAGATGATTTAAAACAACTCAGAATTAAAAACAATGGAAGAAAACAGCAGCTTCGTTCATATGCCCAGAACTAGAAAGCCTAAGATTATTATTATTATTATTTAGGAAACACCCAAGCCTTTTCCTTTAAACCTTGAGTCATTTCTTTACTTGATGGAACAAAAACACAAAGTACAACATTTAGCAGAAATAAAACAATACAGAAATACTGAAATGGATACAAAACATGTCAAAAAAACTTCAAATAAGAATGGGTTTTGTTATAGCTAATCATGACACTGAGAACAGATCAAATGACCTCCCAATATATCTTGTACTCTACGAAAGTTTAACAATGCTTTAAAAACACGTGTGTGGTGGGGGCAGATGAAAGTGAAGAACCTACTTTGGATGCCTTTCTTAGCAACTTCTATTTTTACATGATCTGATCTGCTGCCTTTGCTCATCACCCAAAATAATACCAAGACCCCTCCTCCCCTGCCAAAGTCACCCCGCCAAGTTCCACAATGAGTTCCATTGATTTTCAAGACATATTGTCAACTACCTAATAATTTAACTGGTAGGCACAGCTCTTTCAGTCGAAGCTTCAGTTTCCCAAACAAAAGCTAACCACCTGAGACCACAGAGGACAGGATATGAGCTACTTATAGCAACACTGGACCAGTGAACAAGAATAGCAGGAAAGCTGCTTATTTTATTTTTTTTTCTCCAGCAAAGCTCTTTGAAGTAAACTATTTATTAAACATTATAATACTCGAAACAAAAATCTTTGAAGGCAGGTTATCCTCCTCTGCACCATGTCCCGTTGTGAATGAATTGCTTCCTTTTCCTTTTTGGATTTTTTTCACTTGTGAAACTGACACTCAAATTGTTCTCTTAAGCTACTTGGGCAAGCCTTCGCCTTTGCCAACAGGAGTAATCCATCCATCAACAAGAGGATCATTAAAAATATTTACAACTCAAACTACTTCAATATCAGTGCACTGTAAGCAGCCACCCTGTTCATCAGGCAATGCTATATAAATACAATAAATAAGTTCCTTGTGCACAGAAAAATAGTATTGATTAATAAGTAATGATGCAAACAGATCATTTAAAAAAGAAACAAGCCAACAGTAAGACTTAATTTTTCACTTTTTAATTAAAAAAGTAAATTCTCCCCATTAACCCTGTTACTGATGAATACATGTGTTTTTCCTTTGTTCCTTTGATTAAAACATTCATCTTTCTCCCTCTCTGTTGCTGAAAGAACTAATTTTTCTCTACAGCATCACTGGAAATTTCAAAACCAGACATAGAGAATTGCCCTTTCAAATATATGTATTTGGGCTGCAGAGTCAGAACTGTCATACACTATGCTGTATTGGTATCTTTGAAAATCTGGCAACGATGTGCAGTGAAGAAGGAGATTGCCCTGAAACAACTGCTCAGAATTGTCTGAGCCTGAGAAATTCCCTGGCCAAAGCCTAGGAAATAATCGGAAGTGAACTGAAAGTCCCACTGGGCCACCATGCATGCCTGCATAGTAAAGATGTCACTGGCAAGCTGCAGACAAAATCATATTAGAAAAGGTTTTAACAGTTCTCTATGGAGAGAAGTAATTTACTCCAACTAAGAGACACTGGAAACTGTCAATATCCTGATCCCTGAAAGATGGAAGGATTTGCAATTTCCATTGATTTGCATGCATGCAAGAGGGATCTATCACATCTGAAAATGTAATCACAAAAATACAACACATGACTCCTGACTAATTTCTTACCTAAGGAGCAGACCCAGCCTTTTTTCATGCAAAACAATCCACTTTTCTTTGAGTAAGCACATTTTCTCAATTTGTTCTGCCTTGTGATTTCAAGCACAACCTGGCACACGTGCAAGTGATGTCCAAGCACTAAGAATTTTGAATAATCTTCTTCTCCATCTCTTAGACATTTGTCCATCTGACAATATATTTCTATTACATATCATATTTTTGTATTTCACAGAGGCACAGAATATTCTGGAAGGGGCTCACAAGGATCATTAAGTCCAACCCTGATCACATGGTGATTGAACCCACGACCTTGGTGTTATGAGCACCATGCTTTAAGCAACTTGACCTTCTAGAAGTACCTATAAAGAATTTTTAAAGCACATATAAGAACTTTCAGTGTTTTTGGTTTTTTTTTAGCCTCCAATGATATGCCTTCTTGTCTCTGGAAGTGGTCTAGATGCCTTCCACCTGAAGTCTGCCACCACCAACCACCCTTAATTTATCTGTGCTGCATATAAATATTTTGTATCCCTGCCAGCCTAAGCTGAAATTTGGTGGACTTATTCAATGCCACAGTCCCAACTTTTGAAGAATAGAGAATCCATTCTTTATTCATTTTTCTTACTATTGGAAGACATCAACTTGCCTTTAGCCAAGTTACTGCCTCTACCACAAGGACACAGCAGCAATAAGACGGACAAATGACACTCACTTGTAAAATTTGTGCCTGTGGCAACCACTGAAGTACTGAAGAACTTTCAGAGAGAAGGATTCACTCTGGTAAGCAAACCAGAGTGTAAGCTCATAATTTGCTGGAGATTTTACAGACTTTCTATGGAATGAAGAGGTCTGAATATAAACTGTTACAAATGAAGAAAGATTCCTTGGGCATTCATAATTCTATTACTTATGAATCCTTAGTCACATGGAAACTAATGGGAAAAGCAGTACGTGAACTGGAGGGTTTGTCCCCTTTTTCTTTACAAGAGCTCATTCAAAGAGGCTTTGAGTAGGCAAAAAAGCAATAATGAATACAATGTAACGATGAACCAAGGTAAAAATGTCTCTACAGATCTCAGTTCATAAAAGCATGTCAGTATTTTAAGTGCTTTCAAGGATAAGGCCATGATGAATCATACACTATAGCACTTTCCTAAGGGCCTTAAATGTGTCAGCAACCTCTCTACCAGCTCTAAGGTGAAGTTGATAGTTTGGAGTCACTCTTCAGAATGGACAACTTCAGTGTTTCCATTCCTAAATCTTATTAAAAACCTCCTAAGTTATTTGGAGAAATTGCAGATTTAGTTTGAGTCATCTCAGACATAAGATTAAAACTCTGCAGTTCCCCTGAAATTGCTTCACTTCAAAATTCACTAAGACTGAATCAAATGGAGAAGGAGGTGGTTGTAGGCTCTTGTTTCCCCAGGATTCTTCCTATCTGAAAGTCTTTCCATTGTATGTCTTCACACCTCCAAGCAAAACTGAATCTCATTCAAGAGTTCCCTCATAATATGCCTCATTTATACCAAGTGTTTAAATCTGAGCAGCAAAGGCACAAAGTGAATAAGAAACTTGATGGATAAGATGAAGGTATTCATCTTATCCATATAAAAGGTTTCCATTACGTCTCCAAGATCATTCAATTAAGTTTCACTACAAAATAACAAAATGTTGTATTTATATAGCAGAATTTAAAATATTTTTAATTTACAATACTGAATTAATTTTTACCTTTTTTGTGTTTCCAGTTTTGTTATAAACATTTTTTACTGTTACTTTAAAAAGCATTTTCCAGCCATGCATGGAACTGCCAGTAAGAGCTGCAGTTTACTTAGCTCACATATTGTACTCCTCACCACTGCCCATTCTACACTTCAACACCACAATCAGTGATATGTGTCCTCATGAGTCAAAACTCTACATTAATTTTTGCTCATCTTTACCACTTTCGCAGCCCTCACTGAATCAGCTGCAAAGCCACTGCATGTTCAATAACCACAGCCTGGAAATGTGGTAGGGAGAGGGCAGGCATCCAGGGAAAATCAGAGGGCAAATTGGGGACCCGGAAAAAGTAATTTGCAATTAATGAAGTAGCAACTGGAAAGAAGTTTCATTCATGCATTTAGGACTGTTGCTTAGATCAATTAGAGATACTCTCCCAGTAATATAAGCAGAATCTGATCCTTAATAAGCATATACCTTTGCAAAACCCTTTCAAGTATATGAAAAGAACTTTAAAATAAAAGTAAAACCAGCTCGTTACATCATTTTTGGAGACTATTCATATCAGCTAGTGACATCTCCATGGCATGATTTTATTAATTCTCACAAAGTCTGATTTTGCATTCAGGCAGTGAACATGATTCTAAGTGACAATATCTCAACCTGAAAGTCAGCAAAACATAAAATAACATCAGTAGAATATTAAAAACTCCCACTGAGATAAATAGAAATATGAAGGTTCAGACAGAGCCAAATAGATTAGTGCTCACTTTCTACTCATTATGTGCTTTTAGCAAGCACAGTACAGGTTTATAATTTGATGGGGAAAAAATTATACTTTTTAGCTATTTTCCAGCCTGACTCTCTAAGGCTGTTCCTTCCTTTAAAGACAGCATAGTATTATTACCCATAAAACTATGACTACACAACGAGCTCAGAACAGTGATGTCCATGTTGCTAGGATATATATTACTCTCTCAAAATAAGTCTTGGGAGGAATACTGAAACCCAGGAGAAAAAGTAGGGGGGAGGGAAGGGGAAATTGTTCTTTGACATCCTCCTTACTTCAGAACTTATTTGTAGAATGGAGTCAAATGTCGCATCAGCAATTAAACTTTGACTTCTACTAGAGTAATATTAATGTAGAGTGAGTCCCAGAGCAGCACTGCCCAGCCCTATGCTTGGGGTTAGCTCCAGTGCTAAACAGCACGTTGCTGACCAACACAGGAAATCCCTCTCCTGCTCCTTGAGTTGAACCGACGGGCTGGCATGAAGAAATGTCCGAAGTATTAACAGCAACAAAAACTACGGGCTCAGAGTCAGATTTCAAAGGCATTTAGGTGCCTAACATGCATTACTTTTAGTGGGACTAAGCTGCCTCTGAAAATCTAAGGCCTTCGGTCTTCACTATTCTTAAGCCACTCCAGATCCTGCGGCTCTGTCAGGATGTAAAAGCAATTACCTTTCACAACTTTGAATCCAACAATATATTTTGGAAATCATTCAAAGTACATGTTTTTTTAACATAAAGTTTCCTTGTCCAATAAAATACACTGGAATTTTAGATGCTTGGTATTTGCAGGTCTCCCTCCTTTTCTTTAGACTGAGGCCAGAAGATAGCAGTCTGGTGAAACCTCTGACATCCAAATAAACTCTGTTTTCTTCCTTAAAGTGGAAGAAGTATTTAATGGATAATCCTTTGACAATTTTTTTATAAATAGTAAAATATACAATCTCTGAACACTAACGTAATTGCTCCTGAACAAAACCACTGCCCATAGAATCCTAATCCCCACAAAAACTAGTGCAGATGTTATAGTGTGTTTAAAAATCAGATATTAGCATTCGAGGGATCCATTCCCATACAACTCCAAGATGAATTCAGCCAGACAAATACCAGATTGGCTTGTAAAGGAATCCAGTGTAATGAAACACATCGAAAATGAGAAAACCAAATCCTCATTTTTATTCACTAGGCCGGCATGCATACAGTTGAGCGCACAAAATTGATCTGAGAATATTTTAATAAAAAGAAACACAGGTAGCTGTAATATCTAAACACAGGTAGCTGTAACATCTGTTAATGCCTGGCCATTTCATGAAACAATGCTCATAGTGCACTGATGGTTGGTACACCAACAGTTCAGAGCGGAAACTGAAAGTCCTCACCTCACCAGTGCCCATGTTTGATTTGTCCCTCTCTCTGGTTCCAGCTTCCCAACATCAAAGTACAGGGATGGAGCCAGTGAAAACATCTCAGACAAATCCTTATCTCCCTTCCCCACTGAAGCTGCAGCAAGGAACAGACTATGAATTTAGGTGCTGCCTTTTTTCCTCACAACCTCATTGGCTGGTCTAATAAATGATGCTGGTTTTCCCTGAGAAACTTGCCACAGTTTACACCAGTTGTTTCCCTTTCAGTAAGTCTTGCTTTCACTATCTACTTATATTATCCAAAGAAATCACACTGAAAATATGTATATTAGCTCACTCCTTTTTCCCCCAGTGGAAAAGGTCAGTAGGCTAGCACATTAACCTTCTTCATAGAACAATGCACATTGCCTCTCACAGGGTAGAGCAGAAATCTTATTATCTTTCAGGAGTACACTGCTTTCTCTCTGACCCTGTGAGGCAGTATCCTTCTCTTCCCCAATGGAGTTTTTTCCTCAATGGCCTCTCAGACGTGCTTGTAGGGGGCTCACACACTCTTGAAAAATCACTCCTTAAGAGAATAACCCACCTCCCTTCAAGCACCTGCTTGAATAATTTCAGGAAATTTGTTCCCAACTCGTGCTAATCCTTCCTGGCTAGTCATCTTCCCTTTCCTTCCCAGTTCACTATTACCCTTTAATTGTTGATTTAATCTCTCATGTTCCAGTCATCAGGGCTCCTTCCTCACTCCTGTGCAGGACTGGTTCAACAGGAATCCCTAGAATGGCTAACATCTGATCAGCCTCATGCCATTTTATGAGGAAATCTCATTTCAAGATGAAACCAAAGGCAGTAGTTTTGGCTTACAAAAGACAAAGTTTTACTCTTCTTTTATTAAGGTACAAAATTGAAGAATTTATTGCTGCTTGTGTAACCTGAAAGTTATTCAGTGTTTTTACCCCTTTGCCCTCATTTAACCTTAGTCATGAAACTTGTTGGGGGATGGAAGTAAAACAAATGTAGAGTAGCTGCATTTTCTTTCATCTTTCTTCTGGAACTCAAACAAAACTACCATGTGATAAATGGCCATTTGTGCCACAGATGTTAATGCAATTCTAAATCAGACAAAAATCACCAATGAAGTTCACAAGGCTCCCTGTGATGTACAGTCATCAAGCAACACAGACTGGCACAAACCTAAATTGATTTTGCATATGCAACCAATACACCAATACTTTCAATTATTTATGTCAATGTTCCCATCACACACAGTTGGGTTAATTGAATGCAACCACGACCATGTTCCACCAACCTTCACGAAAAATTTAAATGGTCTCTAAAGCAAGTACCAGCAACATACAAAGGAAACATTTCAGATGAGTTTACAGATAATTTTACAATTTGTACTTGCAAGGTGGAGTACCTGTTACTGGCAGAACATAGGGAGGGGCAGTCCAGCATATTAAAAAGAACAGTTTAAACCATTATTTGGCTCAAGTCACAGCACATTCCAAGAACCCCATAAACAAAGACATGTGCAATGTTAACTTTCTCTTTTATGCTGACAGCTTTTTTCTCCCATATAATGACCTTCCTGCACAGTGTGTGTTACCATAAAAAGAAACAGAGCCCAGTAAAATTAGAGGAACTGCTTAATATCAAAACGTTTTATCTGAGGAAGACACCACTGCCAGTGTAAATATAAAAAAGCACAAGAATTAAAAAGTATTTGTTTTGCTGTCTCTTCTTTAAGTTTAGCTTGTTCAAACAAACCTAGCTCGAGTTTTCAGTTACTCTGCACTAGATGGTCTTCCCAAAGGCTGAAACAGTACTCCAGAGAATATGAACTTGGCTCCAATTTCAGACAATTCTCATCTTCTTTTTCTGACAAAAAGTGTTTGAATGCTTTGTGTGTAGCCAAGAATTTGGATATGAAAGGCACACCAGTAAACAAATGACCAAACCGGGCCACCACTACACAGACTGTAGTGCATGCTTGTTTTGAAAAAAAACTCCTCTGGCCCAAAGGACACTGTTTTATTTTACAAGCAGAATGTTAATGCGAAATTTTAGTTTGATTTTATCTCTCTCATCTAAGTACAAAAGAAAAGCTACATGCATTTTTGATAGACAGAGCCTACATTTGCTATTTTGTTTGTACAAAGAAAAGTGAAAAGGAAGAGAACATAAGAACCTCACAGCTAGTTGGCTTGGTAAAATGCTGCACCAAACCAAATTACTTTTTTACAGTTTTATTTGAACTACTACAGAGAATCAACAACCCTTATTCATAGCATTCATCCTTCTATCAGCATTCCCAGAATGAAAATTGAAACTTTAAGAATGTTATTGCTTTGTAGCAAATGTTCACTAGCTTCTACCATGGCAACTATCCCACAAAACCCTAGCAGGGCTAATCACAGTTCCCAAAGGTTTATTATCTTTCATATCAGGGAGGCATTCAAATGCAGTAAGGCTGCCTGGCAGCTAAGGCAGATATTGTCCTCACCCAAAAGAATTTTAATTTTAGCCTTGTACATTTGGTGAAAATACATTTCTGAAAATCAGAGAACATGCCAGCAAAAAGCTCACACCAGCTCCAGTGTGGGGCTTCTTGCTCCACAAAGAGGCATGGATGAGAACTGAGCAATGCCAGGGAGACTTCACTGAGTGCGTCAGGAAAGTCTCCCTAAGCTGGCCAGAAACCCAAGGGAAGGAAATGAGAGTGATTATGTACAGCTGAGCAAGCACAGTGCAGAGACTCCTAAATCAGTGATATGGTGTTCACTGCTGGTGTTCTGTGGTAAAAATGTTTACCATCTGTGTTACTCTCTCTTTGTTACGGACACTAATGGAGCCTTCAAACATAAAAGCGTGGGGGCAGGGAACAAAAACACAATCAAGCCAAAGTACTTGAAAATCACTTTTAGCTGTATATTACATGAGGAAATTCTGAGACAAAATGAAAAATGGATCGAAACCAAAACATGAGCACTTCCAGGCTGAGCTCTGCAGGGCTGCACAGCACTGGCTTACTCTGCCCTGGAGGTCTAGTTCTGAGCTATCAGGCACAGACAAATCCTTTAGGCACTGAGAGGTGGCTCTAGTTTGGACACAAGAAAGCAATGTACACTCCAATAACTGCAAAGTCTTTAGGCCTATGCTGAGCATGCCTGTGGCAGTGAGTTTCCTAGGAAGCCGCTGCATTTGTACAAAGTTTTTCTGCAGGGGAACTTCTCTGCTGCTGTCTCCTGCTGTTGAGAAGCCACAATGGCCTGGAGAGTATTACAGTCTGTAGTGAAGCCAAAAACTAATATATGCCATCAGTTTGCAGTGTGTGCATAAAACCAAGCATCTGACTCGCTCATGCTAGACATCTCACACTGCCATACATGAAAATTGGTGGAAATCACAGCCTTCAGCCTGACTTCCGTCTCAGATGGTTTTTCACTCTGCTTATCAAAATTTACAGATGGAAAATGAGTTCCAACAACCTGGTATCTCCACTACAACCTCAAGTAGTTGCCTCAATATGTCTTCTCACAGTCCCTCCCTCCCTCACTACCCAGGACACCGCAGGGAATGTATGGTGACAGGAGTCCACCCTGCTTCCTTTAAGCCCAAGGAAGTCAGCTAGTCTCAGACCCCCCTAATCCACTCAACAAGTAGCTATTGGGGTGCTTATTCCGAACCCTAGCACATCCAAATTCTTTGGCAGCCAGCCAGTGCCCAGTTTCAACAGAGCTGTCAGTAATTTGAGGCTAACTGCTCAACCCAGCATAGGCACATCAGCTGCACAAACAACACAAGATCATCTGTCAATGAGCATAATCCTTTTCCAGATGAGGTGTTTCAGGTACATTGTTACATCTCTCACATTACTGATGCCAGTTCAAATACAATTCTAGCAGAATGAGAGTGAACTTTGTGAACCACAAACCAAGCTAGCAAGAAGAAAATCAGAAGCAAAATAGCAGTTTGTTTTCTCTACAGCTGGAGGGGCCTCCCAGCAGTCTCATGATGCTGAAAATGGTCTTGGAACCAATTAGTGCAAACTGCCACATGACCAAAACTGAAATACCACAAACACCACAAGGATTTGAAAAATGCTTCAAGAAATGATGCAAAGGTGGAGGAGCTTCTGCAGCGCTGACAGACACCTGAAAAGAATACAAATGGATCAGTCTTGGACTCAAAATTCACCACTGCTAATACAGGGTCTCAGCAGATGAACCACTGAAGGTGGATCATTCAGCGATGGGCTTTTGAAAACTCCTGAATACAATACCACTACTGCACTCTGCTATATACCTACATCTCCACGACAAGTGTTCAGTCTTTTTCAGATTAGAAGTGGAGCTTCTGACCTCTCCTCAACTGGACACATCTCAGTGCAGTCACACAAGCTCTGGCAAAGAATGATTATTCTCTTTTACACTCAGCATTACCACAGATCTGGAATTGCTTGTCCTGATTTCTTCTTCATCTACACCACTTCTGTGTCACTGCCCAGTGCCCTGGGAACAGCCAAGAATTTGCAAATTACTGAACATATTGTCAGGATACAGAGTTCATAGAGATATTCAAAAGCCAATTGGACACAGCCCTGATGAGTCTGCTCTCATCGACCCTGCTTTGAAGGAGTGGGGGGTTCGCTTCAACCTCAAACATTCTATGACTACAGGAGCCGTCTCTGGCCTCTCTGAGTGTAAGCATGTTTGTAAAGTTACTGCACATGTAACACTGCAATTCTATTTGGCTACTGAAGATACGTTAGGAAACATTAATGTTCTGTGTTTTCATCTTGCTTGCAGCATGATTTTAAGGGTGGAAAAATTCACTGCCTCTCTAGCATCTTGGGACACTTCGTAACTTGGCAGAAGTTATATTCTACTTTACAGGACACCTGAGTACAGTTTGTGCCTCGCTAAAAGCCACCATTTGATACCATAAACAAGGCTGTTTCCATTATTGTGTATTCTTGTTCTCAGTGTGTCAAAATCAGGCTATGGAACAAATGCTTGTCAGAATGTAGCTGGGATCTTGATGCAGTGTCCAGATCTGGCTTAGGTACAGCAAGTACATAGGGTTGTGCTGCTTGCTGAGTATTTGTTAAATGTTAACAGTGGGCTTGGAACTTGCAAGGCTAAGGGAGGGCTTCCCTGCAGCTCCTTTATAACTAAAAGACAAACCCAGGGAGAAAAAAAAAAACCAAAACAACAGAAAACCCTCACAAAAAAACAAGGAACGCCCAAAGACTTGTAACAGAACGCTAATGTAAGTATTTTAAAACTCAAACATCTTTGTTTTTCCACATAAGCTGATGTCAAAGAAAGCAGCAAGTGAGAATTGCTTCTGAGGGCATGTCAAGAGAAGTTCTCTAAGGCAGGGAGGAGAAGGAGTTATAGTGGAAACACAGGACATTACAACAGCTTTCCTACCCATGGGGCTTTATGGCCTTGATTGAACATTTCTGTGGCCCACTCAGCACTGCTCTGTCACATACACTGAAGGTCTTTGGCACAGGGGCAGTTTGTTTCCACTGTCCTTACAATAGTGTGGGCTTGCATCCACGCTGCCCTGACCTCCCTTTTCTCTCTCCCTCCCCCTGATCAAACACCATTAGACGCAGGAAGAACCTTGTTGTGGTTCTCCTGCTCATAACACAATTTGCTATGTGAATACTTCCTGTGCACCCTGCCAACATGGCACCTCTCCAAGACATAAGACTGGTGTTTGGGAGATGGTCACACAAAGCATGATACTTCCTACTACCACTGCTCTGTCCTTCACCTTCCTTTGCCCTGCCGTGGGCAAGGACTATAAATATCAAGTGGCATGAATGAAACGAAGATGGAGACTGCCTGCGTGTACCAGGTGAGTGCTTGCAGCAGCATGGTTTGCTGTCCTTCAGATGGGCAGGGATGCACAGAGTCTTTTTTAAAACATCGTTCACATAATTTTCAATGTAGAAAAAGAAGAGAATTTATGTGAAACTTTAGTTGCATAAAAAAGTGAAATAAACTGTGTGTTGCTGCATGATAATTTCCCCTGTTATCTGCACAGAGATTTAAATGAATACTGGGAAAAATTTTAAGTGCTTCAAAATATAGACTTTACATGCTATGAAGAAAACTAATAAACAAAGGAACAACTTTTGTGTTACAAGAGCCCCTGGTATTTCCCCCCTCTCTAATACTTATATGTTAACTCCAGTAGCTACACGACTTGCTGATGCACAGCAATTTTTGTAAAGTTTACTCTTCTCCTAAATGTTACCTAGAGAAAGACATGAAAATTAACGTCAGATTCATACGATTATCTCTCTTCTCAATCCATGTATCTTTCTACAGGGGAAAAAAAGCCAAAAACAAAACCAAGAAAAAACCCCAAAATACAAATATGTCTAAAAGAATCTGACACAGGAAATACACAAGAGAAGCAATCTGAGAAAAGATGGAGAAAATAAATATGGCAGAAGAAACAAAGAAAGGATTACTAGAAAGAGGAAATGAAATATCAGTAAAAAGCTTTGACATGACATACAACAAAGTAATATAAAGCTTTAGTGATGAAAGCACTAACTTCAAGTAGAAGGAAATAAATTCTATCAAACGAGCCAACACAGAAGTGGACCATTTTAAAGACAGCATGGTTGAAGGTAACATTCTGAAGTTCATGAAAGCATGCAGAAAGAGGAACTGAAACCAGTTTTAGTTAAGAGACAAATCTTAACACAATCAAGGGTTTCAGCTGTGGGAACAAAAACGTATGAAATCCACGTAAAAGTCAACTGAGCGCATGACAACAGCACTTGGAGCCCCACACTGATTTCTGACCTGCTTCAAAGATCCATGCAGTCTGTTAAGTTTGACCTCTGACATGGTCTGAGAGCTGGTCTTTCCCTCAATGATAGTCCTGGCAGCACAGATACTTTAGCTCAGAGATAGCCAAAATGCAGTCAAACAGTCAAAAAATTAGAGTTATTCCATCAGTTCGTGGATTTAATTTATATCCTACTGTTTACTCATCTTTTGTTACATATTCTGTTGTTTTAACAATGGGGAACACAAAATTCACTTAAGTAATCTCTTTATTTGAACGTAGGCTATAACCTACAGTAATTATGAGCAGTATGTAGCAATATTTTCACTATTTAGGACAGGAAGTGAAAAATACCAAACACATCTAAAATTGCAATAGGGATTTGTGCAGACAGAAGGTAATTACACAAAGTGGACTTTGGCCAAGACTCTCAGAATATGAAGCAATCTCAGAACCTTGTGGAAATTACCATGGGATCTTTAATGATAAGTGGGCTAAATCTTCACTAAAATTGTCCTAAAAATCATGCCTTCTCTGACAGCATATTGCTACAGAGTGACAGGACCATTGTATTCCAAAATTAGATGGTATGTCCAGCACTACAGCACACAAGTGGAAAGTCAAAAACAAACAAAAAACCCCCCCAAAGCACAGTCATTTAAAAAACAGACCACGAGAAGACATCTCAAGTGTTTCACGTGCACAGAATTACTTGCTTCCCCCTCTAATTTATTTCAGATTAGTAAGAGATCCGTTATTTTAGGTCAGTGTTATGACAATGGAAGTATGCCAACTTAACCTTCATTTTCTTAATTAGCATTTAACAAGAAGCTTGTCCTCTTCTGGAAATATTTCCTTCCATAAGGAAGAATAACCTTGAACAGAAGACAAATCTAAGCCAAGGAAAAGAGAAAAATGAAACTGAAGCTCCAAATATATTTACATGTGTTTTAAATATATTTATTTACATACCCTTAAAATGTAAATAAAATAGATCTCAGTAAAAAATTCCTTCATCTCCCAGAAACAAGCAAAGCACTGTATCTGTATTCATAACTACTCTGGGGAAAGCCAACCACAAAAAATCTCCCTCTTTTACACATGCTCCCTTACCATGGACCATGTGCTCATGTAACTCATTGTTTATCTAGTCTGGAGATAAAAATGCCATGAAAAAGCAATCACAAGGCAGATGGCTGGTTTCACTAATCTGACCCTATTTCTTCCAAGTAAATCTAGTCTACAACAGTGATGCCCCAAATAATCCACCATTCCTATAATACTTAGATTTGCATATTTAGGTTAGAAATGCCTGGCATGGCTAGATTAAGATTTTCCCCCAGTAAAACAATGCTTTGTCATCAATTCTCCCCCAGAGACCAGGCAGATTCTTAAAGCAGACATGTCAACACACTGAAAACCTGAGTGAAAGCACACTCACAAAACAGTCTCACCAATGCTCACCTCTATAGGTGCAATGCCTTTTACTCTGTTTAAACCTGACTGTATAGAGTGACAAATGCAGAGATTCTCTCTGTAGCCGCCCCCACGATAACAGATGACAAGATGCAGCACAAGCTTCATCTCTTGCTAATTAAACGAATCAATTAAGAGACTATTGTTGCAACTGTGTAACTGCTGTTCTATAGTGGCAATAACAACCCCACGGGGAGGTCTTTTACTACATTAAAATGCTGTCCTCCACAACTCCATTTGATATTATTAGAAACAGTTATTTGCGCCTTGCTGTCATATTAGTAGCAAAGGCAAATTATGGAAATATGCAGACCAGAATGGTCCCAGTATGAGATCAGGTTTGGTTTTCAACCTCCAAGGGAACAATTGCTGAAATTCCAAAGTTCCCTAAAGTTCTTTAATGGAACTGATAAATCTATCAGCACAGCATCCATTTAGATTCTAGGTAAGGGTCACATATTTGCATACTTTCCTGCTAAGCTGATACAATTCAACTAGATAAATTATCATATTAAGTTTACCCTCCTGAGTTAAACTGATGGAGTTCAAAATTGTTTTCGATGGTTGTCATTAATCGCTGTTACATCCTAAATGCTCACTTTGAAATCTAATTGTGCTGGTGTACCAAGGGTCATATTAATAGCATTTTTAATGTTAAATCTTTGTAAAACATGTTTATTTTACTGATATTACCACTGAAGCCTAGATAGAAGACTAATGAGAAACAAAGTATATTTATTAACAATAAAAACTTCATTTAAAATTTACATTCAGAGACTTAAATTAGCTTTACTAACTTCATCATGCCTTTGCTTCATTAAGATTCCTGATTAAGCTTCGAAATCATATAAATTAATACCTCCTAAACAGTTCTTGGGTATATGCCAAAGTTGCAGACACCAAAAGGCTGTTCAAAAACATGGGCTACCTGTATGTTTAGTAAATACCTTCATAAGAAAATGCTTATCCTCACTATGAGGTAACAGTCTTGATATAGTTAAAAAAAAAACCCACCAACACTTCTTTGGCCAAATTGTGCAATTAATAATTATTTCAGTGGTAAATCATAGTCTACCAAAGTAAATCACCTGAGTTACACCTTTGGGTAAGCTGTCCACTTGTCTTCCAAGAAGTAACAGGCTAACCAACCAAGTTCAGTCTCCTTGTCCTTAATGTGTTACTGAGCTCAGTAAGAAACTTGTCAAATGAAGTATGGAAAATCAAAAATCCTAATTTTTCCACTGTTTATTTCTGAGGGATGAGGGGCCTTATTTATTATAAACAAAGACCACTATACTACAGATAGCACACACACTACAGAACCCACCAACATTAAGGACTGTTCATGGAAATCCTGACCTGCTTGTGATGTCATCACATATCTTTTCCCTGCAAATTAAAACTCCAATTGACAACAGATAAAATACCAAGATAAAAAACGAATGAATAGAAAGCAAAACATTAGAATTTAAATGCAATAGCCTACTTCCAGCCTGGTTTTGTAAGAACACAATGCTTGCAAAGCAGATTTCTGCCTCTCAATCCCCATTCCCAACTCCTTATCCAATTTGCACCCCCAAACACTATTTAAACTGCTGATCAATTTCAGCAAAATTGATTCAAAGAAAAGCTAAGTCCATCTACCTACAAGTACCATAGCTATGTTTTCACAACTCTTCTGAAGAGCACTGGCTCTGTTACAGAAACAAGACCAAAATCCATAGTCCAGCTGAGGGAAATTTGACAGCAGCCAATTAGGTATCCAACAAGCACCTATGCATCCTCATCTTCACCTTAGCACCACCACCTCTTGTTCAAGGAGATCTCAGGCAAAAATTACAAGACTTGTAATGTTGTTCTGGGGGAACTTGCAGCACTTCCGGTTTAAGTCACAGAAAGAAAATTTAGAAAGAACTCCAAGCACCTTCTTATTTCTCTTTCCAAAGGAACGTTGAGCAAGATTTCCAAAATATTCTGATTATTTTGACTTTAGGGACATGGCTTTTTATAACACTGGTACTTCTAAATCACTCAGGTGTTTCTGAGTTTACCCTCAGTGGACAGTTTCAATATATTCAGTATACATTCTGCTTTAAACCATGCAAGTAATAAATAAGAGAATTGAGATGTGAACAGCATATGTAGCTGTGTGACTGTACCTGATCATTCACACCTCATGGAATGGAAAAATTCTCACTGCTAAGTCCTAATGATGGTCATTACTTTCACAAGTGAAATCCTTGTTGTGTGAGTTACCCCCTTTCTACAGGATAGTGCAGCACACCTTGCTGCCAGTCTCAGGATTCTCATCATCCAGGTTCAAAAGGAAGTTATTGTTTCCAGACACAACTGCATGTTTTTTCTGTTGTCACCTTTTGCACTACTGAAATGCCACTGATGATAGTTCTACTACTAGAAGCACTGTGGTTCACAGTGCCTCTGAAAATGGATGAAAAGAAAATAAAACCTGTACAACAATACAATTCCCTTTAGATCAGCAGGGACCCTAATCTTAAGGCTTGTGAATAGGAAGAGCAAAGAAACCATTTTAAAAAAGACATTAACTTGCAAAATAATCACCTACTGGCCTATATTTATTTTCTTGCGGTTAGTACTCTATATATTCCAATAAATACCACCTGTGTAACCTCTTCAGGTCTTCAACCAATGTTTGAAAGTCTGCATAAATCTTCAGTATCTAATTTCAGAAACAGCATATATAGAAAGAAAAGCATAAAGAAAGAAAAGAACTTGTTAAGAACTGCAGTGATTTCTAAGGGTGAAAGAAGCAGGTTGTTAAACATTTGTCATTGTGAGCTGAATCACTCATACAGCCAAAGCTTTAAATGCAGGGAGAAGGAAAAAAGGAGGAGGAAGCTGTCTGCTGATGAGATTATACACAGATTGCAGGGTTTCATGACAATTTGCAAGCCTCAGTAATGGGACAAAAAGTTGGAAGTTTGCTGTTGAAGCAAAAGCAGCTAAGCCATGGCAAGAGGGAGCAGAAGGGAGAATCAGCAGTGAGAAAAGTTAGTATACTGGCCTGTAACTCCTAAGATTACCTTAGATACATAACTAAAAGAAGAAAATACAGTAAGACAGGAGCAAAGGTGAAGATTTTGAGGACTGCCTTTATGTAAAGCTCTCCATTTCTGACTGCCATGAACAGGATATAGAACTAACAACCCTGAATGCATATGGAATTTCCCCTTGCCAATCTATCTCAAAGTAGCTAAAACCCAAAACTCATTAGTACTAACTGTGATTACTGCTGCACTAGAATATATGCCAGCCATGCTAAAAAGTACAGCCAGGGCTTGACAGAGACTACTTTTCCTAAATCCAGTATTCTCGAGCTGGAATTTGCAGAACTGGTTGCAGTGATGGGCGTCAGGAATATTTTAAATGGGTTTGCAAAAAGGCTGAAGAAAAGGACATGTAGTATCAACAGCCTAATAGTAATCATAAGTGAGCATAAACTACCACAGCAAAACTTCAAATATTATGTAAATCAAAGGTGGCAAAAAGCACTCCATTGGTGATCAGCAATGTAAAAACCTCCACTGAGATGAATCAATCAAGAAAAAAGTGCTAGGAAACTCAGAAAGCACCTAAAGATGGCTTGACTCTTAAGCCAGAGCAATTCCAATCTGTTCCATGTGGTTTCCTACGTTGTGTTCCCCTATATTGTTATGTAATATACTGAGCAGTATGTCATGTATGTGTTCTTTCATCACTCCTCGGAAGAAAAAATGTAACAGTTTATATTTCTGCTGTGATGTTAGAGAGTATCAAAGAAACAGGATAAATGATGTGCAGAGGATAGGGACCATCTCTTTTGAGGAAAGTGATCCATTGGGTCAGCAGAGCATCACTGTCAAGCATGGCCTTCAGCCCAAAGCTGACAATGGCATTACAGACACGATGGAGCCAGGCTGCTCATTATCTGAACATACACAGCTTCTTTATTTCTAATTCCACACACAGTCTAGAATGCGTTTAATGCTTGCACAATAATCTGCAGTTCTCTATATACTCACAGCTTTCTTAGTGTTAAAGGCTGCCTGCCCAGACGTATTTCATTGCTGAAGTCCAGCTGAGAGGCCTGAATAACCAACAAATGACTGGGGCCAGCAGTGGGCCAGCCAGAAACATTCCTCTCACGTAAGAGAACAGAAGGTGGAATGAAAAGACAAAAGACACAACAGAAAACGGAGGGTAATTAGAAAGACAGGAAGGAAGGTTGGACTTTGGTCTTCTGAGTACCCAAACACCCAGTTTTTTTGTATTGAAGAGGATGAAGCAGAAACTCAGTGTACGGATCTTAGTGTTTTTCTACAGATTTTATGTATGTGTTTTATATGATCTTTACATCTAGAGAACAAGTCCTGTGAGGAGCGGCTGAAGGAGATGGGGTTGTTTAGCCTGGACAAAAGGAGGCTCAAGGGGGACTTTCACACTCTACAAATGCCTGAAAGGAGGTTGTAGCCAAGTGGGGACTGGTCTCTTCTCTCAGGTAACAAGCGATGAGAGAAAACTGCCTCAAGCTGCACCAGGGGATGTTTAGATGAAATATTTAGAAAAATTTCTTCGCAAAAAGGGTTGTCAAACATTGAACAGGCTGCCCAGGAAAGTGGTGCAGTCACTGTCTCTGAAGGTATTTAATAGACATGTAGACATAGCACTTGTGGACATGGTTTAGCGGTGGATTTGACAGTGTTGGGTTAATGGTTGGAACTGATCATCCCGGAGATCTTTTTACAATCTAAACAATTCAGTGATTTTATGTTTTTGACAAACCTACTTCTGTGAGCTGCCTACATACAGGAGACACCTCATAAAGGACTGCTTCCTTATTCCTGCACTCTTGCTTTTGGGCACAGTTTTGGACATTAATCTGAATCATGTACTATCTTGCTTCCTTCTTCTTTGTACAATATATAGCACAACCAGATTACTTGCTGTTATGGTAATATGTGGTATGTGTAATATGGTATGTGCTATTAATAAATACACTATCTGAATAAATCTAGCATGAAGTGGCAAAATAGCAGGACTCCATCAGCACACCACATCTAGTGACATTCATCAGAGGGGACAAATGAGCAAAAACTCATGTAAAATCTCAATTACAGCAATAATCCAGGATCTCCTCTGCAATAAGTCAGTGAGGATTCAAAATGCTATCCTCACAAGAAAATTAAACCAAACCAGTGGAATTTCCCATTCAACAACTATTTCTTACAGCTACAAAGTTGCTTGCTCCTCAGGCAGAAACATCCTCGTACATCTTCCAAAGGCGCAAGTCCATATCATATCAGAGACTCAAAACCCTCTATCAAAAAACAATTTGGAGAAAATAAGCTATCTAATGCCACTACAGATTGGAGAGAAAAGAAACGCTCAAGTAGCAATGAATTTCTACACATGATCAGAACCAAAAAAAAAATATTATTACAAATCCATGTAGACCCCCAAGTGATGCTAACAGTATGCACTCAAAGCTATGATATCACTGGAGAAAGCAACATGATTTTTCCTGTTCTCCTCTAAAATAACGGAAATATGCCGCTACACCAACAGAAACATTCATCTTACTGTCCAGATGTTTACCATATGCTATGCAGCAAAATTCATATTATACTGTTGTCTTTCATCTGCAACGCAGCCTTCTATGTCCTCCACCTAACTAACTGGAACTGCCAGGATATTTCTAATAGAGAAGCACAGATTTCACTTCCCCTCAGAGTGTCAGCTGCCTTCCTAAAGCAGGGCTTGTGTTTTGTCAAAATTCAGCAGCAGAGTTGTTTCTACAGCCCAATGTCAAAAAATCAAGTGAAGCCATTTATTGAAGCTGATGCCTTCCTGACAAGCCAAGCAAGCTGTGCTCCTTACAAGATGGTTCTAAAAATACATTCTGCTGGACAGGTCAGTGGTCTGTGCACTCTATAGCACCATGCTGCCTGCTACCACTGGAATGCCATCAACATTTGCCCTGCTCAAAAGGAACACAGAATGCTCAGTTATCCTTTATGTTTGCTACTAAAAAAAAAAAAAAAAAAGTAGAGAAGTAACTTTGCAAGCAGTTTATTATTATGAAAACAATATATTATAAAAACTGTAATAGGCAATCAAGAGTCTTTTGCTGCTAAATTTTCCTTTCAAACACTTCCTAAGTCAACTGCACTTAGCAAGGCCTTGATAAGAAATAAATGGTGAACTCAAAATGTATTTCTAGGGACTTCATTAAGGTAACATTTTCTTTGTTTGAACATTTACATTTGTGTATGTGCACATGTATACATACACAGACTCTGCATCTGTGTGTGCAACGATTTGTAGTGGATATCATTGTAACTTCCCTCCCATTACCTAAACTGAGTATATTATGTGTAAATCAGAACAGTACAAGGATGTTAAACAAGTGAAGGACAAATGAAAAATCAGGACTTAGGGGAAAGGAGGACAGTGGGCTAGAAGAACTGAGAGAAGCACAAGCACAGACTGGATTCTATGGGAAAACTATGGATTCTATTGGTATTGGAACAAACCCTGGGAAGTAGACTTCATTACTGTTTCTCTACCCTGATTGCTGAAGTTGTCTCTCTGGGTTTGATCAGCAAGACATGCATAATTTATATTAAATAAAATAATCTCAGAGTACTCAAGGCTTTTCTGTTTAGTCCTCCTGAGAATTTTAGTTGTAATCACATACTTCATTTCCCCAAATAACTAGGATTCAATAAACACACATGAGCTAGTCAGTAAGATCTAACATGTATTACAATCCATTAGCTGTTTCATCATCTTTTTTTTTAAAGCTAAAAGCACATCAATTCTAGTCCCTCTTTTATAATCTTTTCCTGTTGCACAAGGCCCAGAACATGAGTTCTGGTGTGTAAGACCAAGTTCAAGGCACTTCTAACAAAAGAATACAAAATATTTTCATATCTAATTTGAACAGTTTTAATATTTAATGTCACTAAATACACAATCAGAATTTTCCCTGCTACAGCACCCACTTAGAGAGAAATCAATTAAAATCTAGTCAGTATTATCAAGCTGCATTTGTGTTTGTATCTTATCTACTTGGAGTAATTATTTTCCTCTCACACAAAGACTGTCTGATCAGCCACCTAGCAGCACTCTCACATACACAGGTTGCAACTCCAGAGCTGAAGCATCATCATAAATACAACAGTGCAGAACAAAACTTCATTTTTATGTCTTTATGCTACTGCTACTCTGCTTGTTATTAAGACAAGCAAATAAGTATGCATAGACAGAGATGTATTTATAGGAGTAATAAATATATGGGGCACTTTTCATTTATAAAAACAAACGTGTAAGGTAAAAACATAAATGCAAGGTATTCTTGTTACTTTTACCATGTTACACCTTACCAACAATGGCTTCATAGAACTTAGAGAAAAACTAATCACAAGTAGAATGAAAGCATGATCATATGCAATCCTAATCCACTTACGTCCAAAACAAATAGTGCACAAAGATGTTAGGACTAAATTCTAAATGGAATGTTCCATTCCTAGGCTTTTCACTGCTATTATCACTACAGTGAAATCTATTGGCAGCAAGCAGGTAAACTCACTTTAGAGGATACTTCAATTTTTTTTCATTTTCAGAACTATTTTTAGATGCATATGGAACTTGGAAAAATTCAGTGGCTGCATTTCAACCATGCAAATCACAGAACTAGAAGTTGCTTCAATCATATGTATGTTTATA
Source organism: Poecile atricapillus (assembly GCF_030490865.1). Taxonomy (NCBI): domain Eukaryota; kingdom Metazoa; phylum Chordata; class Aves; order Passeriformes; family Paridae; genus Poecile; species Poecile atricapillus. Next base: position 38,983,790 of record NC_081249.1, read on the forward strand.
AGCATCCATGACCTAACAAAAAACTTGTGTATTATACATGACTATCCCACAGAACAATTTTATAGATTAAATTCTGTCTAATGATAAAAATCTGATTAGAATTTTAGGCACCCTCCTATCCAGCAAACAAAAACTGAGAGAACTACAGAGTACCAAATCTGGTTAGAGTGAGAAAACAACAGCACTCTTTGCATTACTAAACAGTTTTTCCTAAGACAGTTACTGGGATATCCACTCTGGAATCTAGGGGTGTGTGATACAGTGAAGCAATAGAGATCAGAAAGTTGATGTGGTGAGGAAGACTGGGATTGATCCTGATGTGCACCAAACCTCAGTATATTGCAATAACCTTACAAATCTACAATCAGCTACTTTTAGATCCCCTCTAAATGAAAGAGATGCAGACTTGAATCAATAAAAAGGTAGGACACAGAAAATGTGCCTTGGAAGTTAGCTTCATTCGGCCTACATTCACCTGCTAAACTCAGAATATTTACACATAATACTGACCCCCATAACTACAAGTGTAAATGTACTAGAAGGGTAATTTAGCTACTTTCTGCTTACATTATGTTCTTCTACCAACTTAACTCTTTTCATTACAGTTATTACATGCTTACCACTGTGCCTAGAAACTGAATGCTTGTCTCTCCAGAGGCATTCCGAGAAATCCGCTGAAAAACACAAATGTAAGAATTGATTAAAATTGATTAAACTCAAAATTTGTAACCATTCCATTTTCTTTGTCACATCACTGTAAAGTAATCAAAAATAACTGAATACATAAATCTATACATAAAATAGATAAAATAATTTCCTTCAACAGAAGTACTTGAAGTCTAAATCATACTTCATCTCAGACTTTGGTTTTAGTTCAGTCGACTCAATAAAATTTATTTTTGAAGGACAATGAAGGCAAATATGGCCAAGTGCAACACAGAGCAACCTTGTGCTTGAATGTCATGAATAATGAGGCTTCTGTCATCTCTGTGATTCTGTATTCCTGTTACTCACATTTAGTATTATCTTCATTCTCTCCTAATGAGAGACATTTTAATCTCTTTTTAAAATGCAAACCTCCAATGATGCTACTTTGAAAACAGAAAAAAAAAAATGACCTTATGAAATGTCTGGTCACCTACTGTGGTTCAGGAGTTGATTGAAGTTATTAAAGAGTCTTCAAATATTACATTGTCAGTAAGCAGCAAGACAATGCAAGAGAAAATATATTACTGGTTTCACACAGTATTAAACATAATTTAAATATGCAAAACATATAAAGAATTCTTTCTTCCTGTGAATCGTTTTCTCCTTCAGCATCCAAAGTTTTTTCTCACATTTCACTCCTAATACTTAAGCTATGGCCCACATAGGTCCCAACTCAAGGAACACAGCCCTTATTTTAAACAATGCCAAGTGTACATAAAAGTAGTAAAGCACAGATTTGAGAAGATGAGCATCATTGCAAAGAACTGCATAGAAATCTCCACACCTTAAAGAAAAAAAATCATAATAACAGGGCTGCAAATAATCCTGAGAGATCTTCTAGCCTAATGCTCCCAGCAGAATCAAAAACACCAGTGTAACTCCCAAGTGACGTGTTTCTGACTCATTTTCAAAAGATTTCAATTGCAAAAATTTCAGTCTCCCTAAGCAATTTATCCAGTGTTCTGCATCTTTATCATAAGGAAGTTTTTTCTTAATATTTGATTAAAAATAACCCTCATATTAATTCTCATCTTTTTCATTACACACAGGAAACACAGATTATTCCCTTCCTTTCTACAACTGCCTCCAGGTATATGAAGAGCCGTGATCATGGCTCCCCTAAGTCTTGTCTTGTGTAGATCAAATGAGAAAGTGCTACAAAACAATAGCCAGATATCCCCCAAAACAATTTTAATAGCAATAAATTAAATCCTGGACCCTTTTCACTAATGGTGCATGTTCCTCAGCTACACTTTATGAAGTAATAATTACTACAGCCCAAACATGCTTATTTTTTGACTTAACAGGTCACATACTGACATTGCAATCTGTACAATCATATGAAAACAAAGGGTGATGTGCCAGAGCCTGACATACTTCAACAATAATGATTAATGGAATGGAAAATATGGGAAATAAAATTTCATACAAAACCTGACGTTTACTTTTATAAAGGAAACAGGAATATACACTTTTCCCACAGTCTAGGATAAACACAATCAGGTTTTGGAAACCACAAAGAAGAACAAAGTACCGGCTGCCTACAATGAATGAACCGCATGCCAAAACAAACAAGTCCCAACCACTTGATAAGCTGTCAGAAAATGGCAAGCCGAAAAAAATTAAAGGATTTAATTTCTTTTTTTCCTGGAATGCCCTCCACCCTCGTTAGAGTTCTGTCACTTATTGTGCTACCCTTTTGTCCGCTTTCAAGGGTCATTAGAGACCTTTTCATGTCCTAATAAAAATTCCATTTTTTTGGCTAATCTCCCTGTCACACAGAAAAACACAACTTAAAAAACAAAACAAAACGAAAAATAGAGCCTTTTGTCATTTTCTTTAAAGGCTTTCAGAGCAATTCCAGGTATCTTGACAACTTGACTTACTTTTCACAACTGAAAATAAAATCATTAAAGTATTTCTTCACACATATTTTCTTTATTTGCAGCCAAATAAGCTAGCATAGCAAAAACCAAGCCCTTTCAAAAATAATTTAATAACTTTAATAAAGCCAAATAAATATATATATAAAGAAGGCACTTTCTAAAGCCTCAGCCTCAAGAGAAGACAAAGATATCAGCAGCATTTTTCCTGCCCTGACACTGTTGGAGCACACTGGCATCACACTATAGCAGTTCCTCACTGCTACTGTTTGCTGCGTCCAAAACACAAAGCATTGCATTCAGTGTCGATTACATTTGAAGTCAGTGGAAGCACTAAAATCTATCTCTTAAAATAACATCTGGGGGGCAGTGGGGGAGGAATAATGGGGAAGGTGAAGAAAATAGTTAAGAAACAGAGGGGAAAAAGAAATTTCCCTCACGGGTGTATGTAAAGACCAAAAAGAAGAAAGAAAGGTAGAGAAATTCTCCAAGTCACAAAACATACATTACAGCAAGACCAAAAAGAAAACTGCCAGGCTTTTGAGAACAGTGCTACAAAAGAAGTCAGAACATTATCATAATTAATGTTTCAAATTACAGTAAATAAATTTCAGCTATTAGATGTGATTAGATTTTTCTGAAAAGAGTTATTTCTGTTCCACTGGCAGGCTTGTGTTTCTGGGATTTGTAAATGTAATTGATGTTTTCAAGAAAATGAAAGGACATGGTTAACAATTATTCTTTTATTTCCCACCTCTTTAGAAAAAGGACCAGTCTCCAGTTTCTCTTGTAAAGTTAGATATTTACATGTTCTATACCTCATAATAGATGGTTTCATATTGCATGTGATAGCAGGAAAGTAATCAAATAGAGGTAAAAATAAAGAATAGCCAATTATAGGCATTGTCATTGCTCTCCTAACAAATTGCAAATTATTTGCTAGGAGGTTTACACCAAAAAGGCAAGGGAAATTTATCATTTGTTCAAAAACAAAGCATCCTTATGTGCTTACCTGCCAATACAGTAAAATTACATAGTTGACATAAATTATACGATCTTAAATATAACCGATTTCTTTTCTGGTTGATTCAGAGCACAGAGCTTCAGACTAACTTAATTAGTATCACGTGAGTTAAAAGTGTATTTTTCTTTCCTTATGAGAAAGTAATAAGCTAACTCAAATCTGAAAAAAAATCACAACTTCAAAAAATCCATCTGCAGTCTCAAAGCTGTCAAATGGGTGTGAGTGTTACATAAATATTATATGTATTTCTACACACACAGGTTACAGTATGTTATACTGCATATGCTATGTATATACAAACAAAATGCTTATGCACACATGTAAAAATAGAGAAGTGTATACAATCATACAAAATGTTTGAGTCTCCTCCTCTAGCTTGTGTATTCTATACCACAGTCATTTCACAAATAATCATTTTAATCTGTAAATCCCAGTAAATTAGAAGATGTTAGTGTGATATGACTTTAAATTCTTCTGCTTTGCCATAGAAAATTATTTCCACTTAGTTGGGTATCAATGATGTATTCATTGTAAGATGCAGTAGGGTTAAAACCAGCTTTGCATTAAGCCTGTAATGGATGAGCACTAGCAGATAAAAATGGTAACAACCTTTACATGAAGAAAGATAAAGCAGCTCAAGAAAACATAAAATATATAGTACTGAAAGACATTCCTAATTGACATTATTAGACAACAACAAGATCTTAGAATATTTTCCACAAATCTTCTGGTCTCTAAGACTGTCCAAGTTACTAGAATGGAGCAGCTACAGAGAAGGAATGATACAAAAACAAAGAAATTCCAACAGACCAAAAGCAAATTTTTTTTTTTACAAATGAAGAAGTAAGCAAAGACTGACCCAAAGTCAGAATTAATTTGGACTGGCAAAGGGAATCAGATAAATACATACACAACCTTCTCAAACACAATTATCTTGAACTGCTATATATTGGCTTAATTTGATAAAAGTAAAAAATGGAGACCATTTCTTTATTTCTGGAGACAGAAAACACAGATTGTCACTCAGTCAATGTTTTTTGCAATATTTTCAAGCTATGGTATGACTACTCCCAGTTGGATAACATGTACCAAACCAAAACCAAAATTACAAGCCCAGAAAATTTATGGCTAGGCTACAGATAAAATTTTGAGCAAAACATTGGTAGTTTCTCAGCATGGTGCTGTTTTTCAGAATGCAGAATTTCTTGCAGCCCAGCCCCTATTGCTTCATTTCAACTGCTCAGTAACAAAAATTCTGAACATCTTACGCCAGGAATTTCAAATGGAGGATGCTATCCACTTTTTGGTGAATATTTATAAATTCTTCAAAATTCCACCTAACAAAACACAGGCCAGAATCATCCCCAGATAGGTTTAATTAAAAAATAAGTTACTCCCACAATAGGGAAGTCAGGGACAAAAAACCCACATTATTTCACCTTGTAAAGTTCTAACAGATTACTTTGCTAGTACTAAATCTATGAGATTTTCTGTACATGAGGGTGCTTGGGCATCTGCAAAGCTCCATCTTCCAACCATGTCACTCCTACCTTTGGAGTCCCACAGTTAGGTCAGAAGGGAGGAAAAGGCTGCAGACATAGCTGTGAAACCTTTAAGTCATCCTCTTAATAAAAAGGGGTGATTAATTTAATCTTATCAGTCTCCTTTTCTCTCTCCTTCTAGAAAGCAGAACTTCATTTCAGCACTGCCTTTCCACCATGCAAAATCCCAGCTGAGGGATGTAATCCCAGACCAGAAATGTGACCAAGATTTGTATTATGCTGGAATCTGTCTATATTGCACTGCATGCTCAGACCTGCTCAGACCTGCTCACCCTCACAAGCCTTTCCTCTTCAGGAATGACCCTACTTTTTCACAATTTAACATTCTGCACTGGTGGTGCCATCATTTTCTCCCCTTAGAGCACGGAAGTTAGTCCTCCCCTTACAGATGGGAAGTTATCGTGATTTTATGCACTGCTCTACCCTTAGCCATTACCAGCTTCAGTTCACACTTTATAGTAAATGAAGGCTCAGTGAGTTGTTCTTCCTTAGGGCATGTCCACATTTCCCAGGTTCTTACAAGGGCAGCAATCATCCAGTGGGGAAAGGGATAATCAAGTGCTTTATGTGAAGCGTTTTGACTTGTGAAAGATACCTAAGAGTGATGTTAGTGGCACTGTGATGAAGTAGTCTTTCCCATTAGAAGGAATCCTGCCAGAACGCTGAAATACTGGCCTCCCCTGGCACCTGGTGCAAGCTACCTCAGTCCCTTTCCAGGGACTAAATGGAATCTGTTCCCAAACAGTACAAATATAGATGTTAAAGACAGGGTGAGTGGCTTACAGGGCATCAATCCACACAGATAATTGTGCAGGTGCAGTTTCTAAGAGGCTGAGGCACTGTATCACTACTTTTTAGGAGTTCTCTTAATGCCTGGGATTCAATTGCAGTAGATGATTGGGAATTTCTCTCCTCCCATAAACAGAAAAATAGAAACACAGATCCTTGCCAATATTTCTTTATGTGATTCTTTATGTCATCCAATGTGACTGTTACTTGTTACTTCTTTTTTGCAAAGTTTTTTTTTTTTTCTATTAAAACCACTGCAGGTATGCTATTACCTATACAGAGAGAGCCTTCTAAGTATGTTCATGTGTTTCTTTAATCCTCTGAGATGGGTAGGTGTTACAAAGAAGTAGATGACAGGTCTTAAAACTAACAAAAAAGAAAAAATCAAAACAAGATAAACAAACAAAAAACCACACAATCCCATCCTCCCCAATAACAACAACCAAAAAAAACCCTCAAAAAACAAAAACTCCACAGAAAATACTGTTTATTTGGTGTTGGTAAAAAATTAATCTAAAGGACATTTACTTCAGCCCAATATTTACAACAATACAGTAATTAGGTATTTAGTCTTCTCTGTGAACTTCTAAATTTTTGCTGTTACAACATTAAATCACAACATGACTAGAACTTCTGGAAGGTTTACCCTTGTTTTGGCATGCCATGATACATCTTGCTTCTATAAGGGGGGAATTATGCAGTCAAAATGCTGCCATGTGATTCAAGATCTGATAATGTCTGTGACTGACCTGAGAAAAATTCCTGACAGGATCCATAGTCCTTTCTCACTCTTATGTCCCACATCTTCCTTCCTCTTTGCTCTCTGAATATGTTACCATGTTCAAGAGAACAATTTCTCATCTTTCAGGGTTAAGAGATCATAAAACTATAATGTTTGTCAGCAACTGAATGCTTTGGTCCTTGGACACATACAGAATCCTCATAGTTATTCATCCTGAATATTGTTTGTCTTGAAAATGTATAGCTCCAAGAGGAAATAAAAAGGGCATAAGATACCATGACAACTAATGTTACTTGATTAACATCTCAAGTAAGACAGGATAAAACTAATCCCATTTCAGAGGGATTGATGAAACATATCAGTTGATCACTCCTTTCCTTTATGAATGAGAAAAAGGAAGTATAATCATTTTCATTAAAGAATTGATAAAGGTAGTTCTTCAAGCTGTAGCTTTTATTCCCTTTAATTTTTCCCTTCCATTCAGACATTCTGCACTTGAACCATGGGGAAGAAGTCTGTACCAGATTTGGCTAGGTTACCAATAAATGGAACAGGCTGAAAAAAAAACCAGGCAGTGAGCTACAGGTTAATCAGTGCTGGCCATCAGGAATTCCGTGCTGGGGCTCACACTGGATTTTCTCTAACCCAGAAGTACAGTATATGGGTATAGGATAACCAAATGTCTGCACATCATTTTGAGTCCTTCTTCTGGAGACAACCTAGGCAAGAGTAATTTTGAAATCATGGTTAAAGGACAACAGCAGAATATGTGCAGTAATTGCACAGCACTAAAAAATGGACTGTCAAGCAGTCATGAACACTGCTCACTAAACCTTCCCAAAATAATTTCCAGGAGTTAAGAAAATAAGTGTTCTGAGGTAATGGTACTTTAGATTGAAAACCTATATAATGTATCCTATCATTATCACAGATTACATCTGAGATCTCAAAACAGCAACATGACAAAAAGGTAATTTTTCTTATAAAAGTAAAAAAATTACACATATGAAAAAAGTCTCTAAAGAGTTGTAGGAAATGAATACTTGGGCAAAGGCTTTGTTCTCCTGTCAGACATTTCCCTGGAACAAAGACTTCATAACCTACAGCATTCTCATTTTTTCTGTTATTATAGACCAAAATAATAATCTAAAGAAACATTGTATCAGAGAAGCACTTATATTTGTCATACCCCAGGATGCAGAATATACTATTCCTGCTGCAATTGTTGATGCAATAAATAAATTAAATGAAAAAATAAGTGATGCCATCACCAAAATCCCTTTAACACTAAGTAGAGAATTCTCCCCCGATACATCTTCATCTATTTCATTCACAAAAGCACTTGAAGCTTGAGACTGATGATTTCCGCTTTGCAGGATCATGTTCTTGTTTAGAAACTCCATTACATTCTTAATTACACCTTGCTGTGACTGATAAAGACCTCTTCACTGTAGAGTTTGGGATGCCCAACAGACACAGAACAGTTATGCTGGAAGGGACTGCTGGAAATCAGGTAGTCATGTTCCCTGTTCAAAGCAAGGCTAATGTCAAAGTGGTACTGAACTGCCCAGGACCTTGTCCAGTTGAGCTCTCTCTACATCCTACAGAGCTTCAGTTCATCAGAGACTAATTCTCTGGAAGCCAGGAAATACAAAAAAGGAAGTATCACCAGTGCTACTGTAAAATTGCTTTGCTGAAGGTGCCAAAAGCTACAAAAAGTCTTCTAGGGTCCAGGCAGAATGCCTACACTACCTTTAGAGGGTAGAAGGTTTCATAACAGCAAGAGAGAAGAGTTGTGGGTCCAACACCTTGGCAGTGAAAAGTCCGGGTGCATATGATGGAACTAAGGGGTAGAAAAGCATTGGCAAAGACGGTGACAAATAAGTCAAACTAAACCATTCTGTGGTTCTGGATCAGCATGTTTTTGCTACAGGGAACTATCTGCAAGTAAAAGGTATTTAAGGATGAGGTGAGTATTTGATGGTGGGATCAATGAAGGCACAGGAATCAGCAGCACTAAGCAGTTGTAAAATTTGTCCATGTAGCATTGCCATAGAGCAGCCTCAAAATCTGATAGGTTGGAGGGGTGGTTTTTGAGAATTTGCCCAAACACAAGTAGCTGTTGCTTTGAGGATCTCCTCCTAGATGCACTTTTTCCTTTAGCAACCTGCTCACCCTGTGGATACCTGGTCTTCCTGTGCAGTGTCCCAGCAGAAGGCACACACTTGCAACCTGACTAGTAAGGACAGAGCTGCAGTTAGGTTGAAGCCCATTTGATAGACTGCATGGACTCCTTGATTTATCTTGAGGTCTCCTTAGATTCTAGTTCCCATGAGGAATAAAAGATGTTCAAACTCTATGGAAAAAGTTTATTCCTTTCTTCCACCTGTTCCCCTGTTCACACTGGGAGACAGAACAGGTCCTAGACAACTTCTGCAGGCACAGGGCTCAATGAAATCTAGTTCACTTGTATATGGGAGGAGAAACAGAAGTAAAAATGCCCTAATCATCCCAAAATATGCCTGTTGTCTTTCTTTCAACTGTCATTGCTTTCCAGGATACCATACTGAGCCACCATTCTCCCTCCCAGTTTCCACTAGAATTCTTATTTTTCCTTTCCCCAATTCAAATCAACCTCCACTTTTCCACTTACTCTTCACAGGAATCATTATTACTTTTTATTCTAAATATTTCCTAAAAGGTCATAACATATTCAAATCCTATTTTATATATATGAGTATTTTAAACATGCATTTGCAATTAATAAAACCCAATCCATTCAAATCTGAGGAAGGTGTATTGGAACTATATTCCTATAGTTCTTTGATTTTCAGCAAAGGCAAAGTCCAAATTCATAACATAGCTAGGTGTAAGCCAAATTCTAAGTCACTAATATTTTTGGAACAAGTATGAGAAGCCATTTTGGTGAAGTATTTCTGTACCAAAAAAATGTCATTTGCTTGGTGAACAAAATCCTACACCAGGATGTGTTAAAAGTCAGCCTCACCAAATCAGAGGTAGAGTTTAGTCGTAAGTAGAGAAAATGCTGAGAAACTGGGATTAACTGAGGAACTACTAAAAACAGCCACAAAAAATCTCCCATGACAAAATCTGAGTGCTACAAGAAATGCCATGGGGTCTGCCCACACTCCCCATTCCCTGGAGACTGTATCTCAGAAATCTCCTGCTCAAATGATCTCAAGTTTTCATGCCTTCATCGCTTTGTATAACATCCTATGGATTTCACAGGAACCCAAAGCAGCACAATGATTTCAGAGCCCTTATGCTGCAGCCACAGGACCTGCAGTGTACCCCAGGGTTCTGGTCCCCTCTCATCTGGGGACCTGGCCAGGCACTCTGCAGCTCCCATCTGCTGCACACAGATGGGCTTCCTCACACAGGAAACAAAAGCAGGAGGAGGGGGGCTGCCACACATCCTTGCTGTGCCCTGGTATGCCCTAGACAGACTGTGACCAGGGCATATACTTCTTCAGGCACTTAGGTCCCATACTTTAGAAAATGTGGGTTTTAAACTCAAAGGCCCTTCATAACTCTGCAGCAGAGTTGGTGTTCTGCTTTGCTCTGATTCTCATTGAGCCTTTAGCAGAGGAGTGAAAATAAAGAAGTGTGCTTAATAACTTAAACATAAAACAGATATGCAAAAATTTGAATGCCTAGACTATAATTTACATAAATATATTTCAAACCAAAACATTTTAAAATTATTTATTCCCTGTTTCTATGCTTAAGTGCTTTGCTAGAATGTGGCCAGACTGCAGGATTGAGCCAAAGGTGCATAAATCAAACCTTCAAAGAAATAAAACATACACAAAGATTGTATTTGGTTGAGCAAATTTAGAAGAATTAAACCAAGTATGAAGAAAAATTAGATTGGCTGAAAATTAATACAGCACAGCTGGAATTATTCAATTCATCCATATTTGTTGCTTAAATGGCTCTAGGGCTAAGTTTTGCAGAAAGAAGATGCTTCAAGACTCAGGGGTCAATTGCTTTTGGAGACAAATTGACCTAGAGGAACACACATGTCTAATTTGGTTCTTGCAGTGGGGCAAGTCTGCAGAAATATATAACCAAAAAACCAATTTTGATTCCAGTGAGCGACTATCAGAGGTCAAGTTTAAGGTTCCCATAAATTTACATATATACACTAAAAGATTAATAACTTCTCAAGCTACTGAGTTTCCTTGCTAAAAGCAAAGGCGGATAAAATCTGAGAAGGAAACAACATATGTGCTTATTCCACATTCTGTTGGCTAGATACCATGCAGTCAGCTCATTGAATGTTGCTGTGGCTAGATCTGCAGTACTTCATAGGGCTTTGTCATACTCTGGGAGCGCAAGTAACACTACTACTGGCTCAGCTCCTAGAAGAAAGCTTCTTCAGATCATATGATCATTAATTTTGAAACTAATTTTATGTGCCAATTCAACTATTTTTAGCTAAATGGTGTTACTACTGTTACTTATATATCGACTCATATAGTAATATAGTTAGCAATGAGGTCTTGTGAACAGTTATCCATTCTAAATGTAATGCTTTTCACCTAGGCAGGTTTTATAGACTCATACATTGGTATTTTTTCTTGTTCAAAATTAGGAATGTACTTTGTAAAATGGCACAAAAATGGGCCAGTATTAAAATAGTAAAAAAGAAAGACACACTTAAAAATAGAAAATTATTTCGATATACTCACTCCTTGAAGCTGGCAAAAACCTCTCAAGAAATCTGCAGAACTTAAATCCAGAATTTACTTGGGAACATAATGAAAATTTCACTCTCAGGCAATACTAACCTTGAAAGTTATAATAATTTTTTATTTTCAAGTTGCAGTCTTTTAAATTCAATCAAAACAAATATAGTATTTCCAGTTGGTAAGGGTAATTTTACCAGGAGTATAAATGAAAAAACTAAATTCACATATTTCATTCTAAATTATGAGAAATCTGACCACTGTATCACTGATAAATGTACAGAAAATAGATACCATTGTATGTAGAAAAATACTTTCAGTATGTTTTGATTTGTTTTTCATTATTGCCAGGATCAATAGATATTTCTAAATAAATGATTTGTCAACACATGTATAAGTCCTGACTGAGGTTACATTTAGAAAAGCATTCTCTGGTGTGTGGAGTTCAGAAGGAAAGAAAATACAACCATTTTAAGCTTTTCAGTCCTCTTTTCTTAGAGCCAACTAAGTTTGGGATGTTTTCTATGTTTATCTTCTCAAGTCATGGAACAAATCATATTTCTTGTAAGTATAAAAAAACTGAGCTACATGGGAGATGTGCTGCCCTGTGACTTTCAAACTGCAAAGGCCCAAAAGTGTATCACTCACACCATTCAAAATTTTAGTGTAGGTTTCCATATGGGGTTTTGTTGTGGGTTAGGTTAGGAAGGAGTTTTTTTGGTTTTGTTTCGGTTGATGAGTTTTTTTGGTTTGTTTTTTGCAGTAACACATTTCTTATTTTTTACATGATTAAGAAATCATGTCTCCTCACAAGCCACTAAACAAAGACAGCCTATAAGCTGGGGTAAACTTCTTTCTAAATAAGGAACTTCTCTTTAAAGGCAAGATATTCAAAATTCTAGATAAGTAACTTTGAGTGCATCCAGAGCTTTAGTGGAGTGAATTTGTGTCAAAGTAGAAACATTCTGCTGTTTGTACAACATCACATAATTTTTATGATGCAGCAAGTTTAGTCCCCATGTTTCAGTATTATTTGTATGCCCAAAAAGCCTTTGGTTAGATTACCTGTATAGTCCTCTGAGTGCCATCAATGGTGACAGACAACAAGGGTGAAGCCAGGTTCCACTCGCTGGTCACATTTAGTTTCATCCCATCAACTTCCACCTGTTGTGACACCAAACAAGGCTGTTACTACGAAGACAGACAGAAAACTGATCTCAAGTTCATTACTGCATACAAAGCAGCAACCATTTTAAAACAGATGGCTCCCAAACAACCTGTCATGTTTACTGCTTCTGCCATAAAAGACAGGGTCCAACAACAGAGTCTTCCAGCTATCTCTGGGGAGAGGTGAAGGACCTGTGAACAGCTGCCTCTGAGTAGCAAGGTTTCAAGTGATTTCCAGCAAGTAACAAACAGCCATCCAACTTTTAAACCTATCTGGACATGCTACATTTACTGCAATTAGACAAGTAATGCATATAAATTCCAGTGACACCTTGCAACCCACACAACAGGGCTTGCATATAATATTCTCTCCAAGGACCAAGGAAGAACTTTTCCTATGCTTCTAATGAAGGGCTTTGCATTGTTATCTTAATTAATATGAGGCAGTAATTAATTCTTCAGCACTTTGCCTCAAAGTCTAGAAAAACTTTGCCAATTCTGACATGTTTTCTTTCAATATACAGCTGATCAGAGAAATACAATTTCTGACTTGAATGCCAAGATGCTTATCCAGAAAGTGTTTTTTTTTTAATCATATCATATTCATTATACAAAAAATTTATAGGTGAAAAGAAATAATTCTGGATTCTGAAAAAAGTGTAGATCAGCATAGCTGTAATGACACTTCCATCATTCTTCTGTTGTATTATACTGTTTTAAGAACACACATCACACATTCAACACTATAATAGCCTCAGAAAAAGATGGTTATAAAAAATTATTACATATGGAATAATATAATTGGCGATTAATATTTATGACATGTTTTGAACACTCCTCATACTATTGAAGGTAGATAACTATTATTTCAGTTCTATAATTTACTAAAAACAGAAGAAATATCATGGTTGGCCAATTTCCTTCCTGTCTCAAAATCTCCGAAGTATTTTCTAACCAGTAAATTTCAGACAATAGTGATAATGATACAACTATTGCATACAATCTCAATAAACTAGAAAAAAGTTCAATGCATTTAGAATAAAAGCTGAGCACACCTTTTGCAAAATGAAACTTATAAAGCCTACTCTTTTACGTCTCAGACTTACAATTATTTGATCTAATAATAATAAGAAGCAGCATCTTAAAAGAAATCTATAACAGAGAAGTAAAGAAGAGTGGTGTGTAATTTGATAAATTTATTTCAGTTAAGAAGAAAAAGTTCTGGCTTAAAAAAACACTCTAATTTTACAGGCATCAGTTTAGAACACAAAGTTTGCCTTAATGATACAATCTACACTATTTCCATGGGCTTTGACTATAAATAAAGTTACATGGAAAGAACAAGAAGAAAAACAAGTCATTTATAATGGTTCACCAATAGGCCAGATTAGCTGGCATGCTTCAGGTACTTTACACTGCTTCAGTGATGCAAACCATCCACAAACCTGGCTTGAGTTAAGCCAGACCTGCAGCTGGTTTGCATTTCCAGAGCACTGCAGAGCAGCTGGAACACTCTGGTGAACCCAGCTCACTCTCAGCAAATGCGCATCAGCAAATACTGTTCTCTTTATTGAGAACAGGAGAAACATCTGAAAAAGACTTTCCAAATGGAGAAAAGCAAATCCAGCGCTCTGTCTCAACCCTCTTTGATTACCAGCTGAACTTTGGTAAGGCAATTATTTAAAAAGTTCTGTCACTATTGCTAAAACCAGAGAAAGGCTGCACTGAAGTCTGGGTCTGAAAACATCATTTACCATGTGTCTCCAGGGGTAGAGGTGAGACAGCATCAAAGCAGACCAGGTTACTGGTCATCAAAAAAACCTTCAAGTACATACCATACTGCTTGTGGCAGTGTAGGATTTACATGCAGCCTCAGAGAAAATCTATAGCTGCTATCTACAGTTCTAGCAAAGGCTGTTCCAGGGGCAGGACACAAGTCAATACCTCCACAACAATCTCAATTTAATCCTTAGCTCTTTTGTTACTGTACAGATGAGCAAAAGAGAAGTAAACCAAGTGTGTCACAGTGGTAAATAACCTGTCCAAAATCCTTCAAAAGGGCCTACACAAGTCTCACTGTTCTTGATTCCAGATGACATTAGTATCAAAACATTCCTGGTGGAAACCACCCTGAAAGGAGAGAGCAAGCAGATGCTAAGTCTAAACAAACTGTGGCACTCTAGGCTGCTTATGTGCAATACAGAAACCAGCAGATAATACATTGCCACTATTGTGGTTTCTCTATTCAAGAAAGAATAAAGGGTCAGGGAAAGGGTTATATGAACTAATGCTTATCCCCATAAACTGCAGTCTTCTCACAAAATGGAGCTACAGGGTCTTAGCTGCCTTCACCTGCAGCTCACCATGGTATGTGCAACTGGGGAAGATCACAGAAATCACAGAATATTCCCAACTGGAAGGGATCCACAAGGATCATTGAGTTCAACTCTTAAAGTTAATGGTCTGGTCTGTACAGGGATCGACCCCACCACCTTTTCATTATTAGTACACATGTGTGTAATAACTGATGATGCAAAGCCAAGAGAATCCCAAGAAAATTTGGCTATCTATGCTCTGATAGGTAGGATGACAAAGACAGGACATCAAGATATCAGAGCAAATGAACAAGGACAGAGGATAAGATATTTACCATGTAGTGATCATGTTACTTTTACTACAAATGAGGGAAAAGGCAGGAGTGGAGGGGAAGGCAGGACATGGTGTGCCAAAAACCAGATGGGGATTGAAATCAAACTAATACTTTATCTAACAGAGCAAACCTTCTTTCTGCAGCTCAACAGCAGGTAGAAACAAAGGAAGAAAGAAGACAGTTGAAGAACTTGTCAGAAGTTTGCATTTGCCTTCATTCTTCCTCTAGCAATGGATATCATAACTGAACCTAATATATACTGCAATAAACCCAGGACCTTTTGCTTTAGGCTTGTGGGGTTGGGGGTTCAGGGTGTAATGGGGGGGGGACATGGGGATTATCTAATGACATTACATTGACTACTTCCCATCTTACTTTGTTTCTGTGCTCCTACAACACAACAGCCAAGAACAAATCACCATTCAATGGATGCTAACACTTGAATGGCAGGAAGAAGATCTTAGTCAATTTACTCCTGCAGTGGGTTACATTGTGCTTTACACCACACCTATACAGTCTAGATTTATACTTAACTACTCAGTTCCAAGTATACACATATGTGTACGTGTATCTACAGTAACTGACTGCATTGCTGCACTACATCCACATGACATAGTGGTGGTGAATTATTCCTTTTTTAAAAGGTTCGTTTGTCCCTGTGTGAGGACATAAAAGATAAAGCCAGCCACAGTCCTTTACAATTATTTCCAATTCAAAATCTACCATAAATGAGGTCTCAGAAAGAAGAGTGACAAGTCCAAGACACAATGCTAGAAAAAGGTCAACAGCTTACCCCACTGTCACAACTTTGCAGACTTTCGCTGGCATGCACCTGAACTACACAAGTAGCAGCCCCTTCACCTCTTGTGGAGTGAGTTCCTGATGTTCAGCATGATAGGTACCAGCTAGCCAATAGTGCAAAGAGCTGCAAAGCATAATCTGCATTCAATTTCCTTTAGTGAACATAATTTGGCATTCTGTGTGCATGTCAGGCAATTAAAGAAGGCAGCACAAGCCTGAGTGTTATAGCCCTGTTAATTTACTAATGCAAAGTCTCGCGTACATCTGGCACATGTCACTTCTTTTCTCCTGGAAATGAAGGTGGTTTTCCAGGAGACTAGAGGGCAGCTGAAGCATTTGTTTCCTGCCTGATGCTTCAAAACATTATGTCTGAAGTTCTTCATGCCAGCCTTGAGTCTGACTAACTTAAGTCTGCTGATTTAATCCCATGGTTTCAATTCTGCCTCTCAGCATGGTGTTTAACTCAAGAGTCCTGGCCCTAACTACTTGGCTATGCCATCCTTAGTCATAGTACTTACAGCTCTTAATTCTGCCTCTTGCTATAAACAAAGTGATGGCATTCTCTAATCAATCAGATCTACAAAATGAAAAACTACCCTCTGCAGACCTGCCTTGCTGAAGTCTTTCTCTGATCAAGACAGCTGCATATGAAGATGTACTTTTCAGGAAAGCAGACATTACTCTTCACAGGATATATATGAATATTCACTGTCATAGCCTCCACTCCCTTCAACTGGCATTAATCTAAGGCACATCCAGTGGACAGCAAGGGCTCTACAAAGTGAACCTTAAAAAATCATTCCTGCAAGAAACACTAACAGCAAGCATAACTCTTGTAAATGTAAAGTAGCTTATATGTTTGAGGACTTTGTTCAAACCTACATAAAACTCACCTCTTCTGTGGAAAAAGTAACTGTCTAAAGCAGAAGACTGCTTGCCTCCAACACTGGTAACCACACAATCCATGCCAAAACAGCAAGGAGAATCTATGCATTTTTACGAATCAGGTAAAGCATAGGTATTGCTGCTTGTGCAGAGGAGGGGGTGACCAGAGAACTTGTAGCACAATGTGGCAACAGAAGGTCCAGCCATAGGCAGTAATATTCAGTAACAGTCTGTAGTGACCTCAGACTAAGCCAAACTGAGCTGGATAAAGCAGCTTTTGGTTCCCAGTTTTCACAAAGTGCATGAAATTCTCATCTAATCTACTGTCCAGCCAATGGAGAAACACATGGGAATGGAAAAAAAAAGGCAAGTGGAAATTGTTCTCTTTCAAAGCTATTGTCCCTTACTCTTTGCAGTCCCATGCAACCTTAAGAATGTGAGGAAAGTCTTTATGGGGCTGATGAGCCCAAGACTTCCTTTAGAAGCATGATGCATGAAACCCCAGGCACACTGTTAAATATTTTGCTAGTTTTTAATGTAAAAAAATATTTCACAGTCAGCAGAAGAGTTCAAACACTATATTGCATCTATATACTCCTGTAGCAAATAACCACAACACACTTCCTTATCATGAAAATTACTGGCTAACTGGAGCCTCTAAGAACATGTGGTAATTTGAAGAGTTCTCTTGGAAACCATTGGGTCTTCTTATACAACTTGCTCTAACTTCCCCACATTGTCTTTAAGAACCTTGAACAAAATCAGACTCATACTTGCCACATTAGGATATAGCAGTAACCAAATAGTACTTCACATTTTGTCATTCATAAATTTAAATGAATGATGCATAAATGCAAAGAAACCCAGTAAGATTTCCCATGTGGGCAGTTCTTACTAGTTAAGCTCCTTCTTGTATATGCTTTATCTGCTGTTCTTTGGACTGTATTTGCTAGTGACCCAGGATCTGATTACTCTCAAAGAGTTTGACATTTTCCAGGACCATGTCCTGGAAGAGGTGACAGTATACTCTTGTCAAGATTACAGATGGTACAAAACTGGGTTAAACATTTGAAAGCCCTCTTGAAATCCAGGAGGCCTGGACAGGCAAGAGGAAGGGGCTAATGAAAACTTTGTGAAATTCAAGACTAATTTTTAAGTCCAACATGTGAGGAGGATGAACCCATAGCAAAGATACGTTGTGACCTGACTGGCTCAGAGGGAGCAGCTCTGTGGAGGACTTGAAGATGTGGGCAGACATGTTAGCAGGACATGACTGAGTCAGCAGTGACTGGCACCAAAAGTTGCTGTCAGCATCCTGTGCTGTATTAACAGAGGTGTAGTCTGCAGATAGAGGGAGGTCATTAGATCCTTCTACTCAAAACTCAGACCACATCAAATACACTACAAGACAGACATTGACTTTGGTTAGTCTTACAAAGTTCTTATTAGCCCATTCCTCTTGCCTGCCTAGGTCCCACTGGGTGGCAGCATTGCCCTTGACTGCATTGAGCACTTTCCCTAATTCTGTCTTCTGTAGATCTTAGGACTGCACACTCCCACTGCTCCCTCCAGGTATTGATACGGTTGTGGAACCCAAATGATCACAATACAGACCCTTCCAGTCCCTTGGTGACCTCTGAGCAGAGTACAACCCATTAACCATGGCCCACTGAGTCTGACCACTCAACTGGCTTTTTGTCTTGCTGGGTGAGATCATGCCAAAAGACTTGTTAAAGTCAAGGTAAATTACATTAATTGTTCTCTCCTAGACCACAAATCCTGACAATTTTTTATAGAAGTCTGTCAGGTTGATGCCACTTCAGATGGGATCTCACCAGAGCAGAGAGACAGCATCACTTTCCTTGACCTGCTGGCCATGCTGTTTTTGATGCAGTCCGTGATACTACTGCCTCTCATCCTGCGTCTCCTCCAAATGCTTCTCAGTATGGCTGCTTTCCATCCATTTATCCCCCCAGCCTCTACTGATACCTGAAGCTGTCCCAGCACAAGTGCAGCACCTTGCATAAATAAAGAATACATCAAACATCCACTAGTCTGGTGTCCAGGACCTGTACCCTGCCAGTCTTTTTTTTCATTTCCTTCAGGATCCTAAACAACATCCATTTATTTCATGGCTGTTACAGCCAAGACTATCTTTGGTATCACCTCTTCAACCAGTTCTTCCTCAGAAGCGAGTCGCAGATCTGAGTGTGTCAACACCAGTTCACCCATCCAGTACCAGTATCAAATAGCTATCCCAAACATCCTTCAGAAACCTTCCAGCATTCATCACGCATGTTGTCCTTCCAGAAGACGTCAAGGTCCCTTGTGAGCAGCACATCCTGTGACAGAGATTTCCTTCAGTTGTTTAGAGAAATCTTAGACTACTTCCTCATCTAGATCAGGGGACTCTACTACGCTATTTTAATTTTTTTTAAATTGATCAAGCCAGTGACATTCACCTGCTCAAGTGATTTCTTAGTCTGGACACTTAGCTTTTAGTTTCTCTGTAGGCACAGAATGATTTGCTCTCCCCAAAACAATGGTAAATTCCTAAATAGATGGTTGTCTCTTCTCTCTAGTTAAGAATCCTTCTGGCCTCCAAGCACTCACTCTGCCTCTTAAGCTCTGCCCAGTCATATGTGCACACACTGCACTTGCCAATGCCAGTCCTGGTGCTAGCAGGGTCCTGGAGGCACTGGCAGGATTGACATCCACACCAGCAACACATACATGCCCCTTTGTCACCATCATCATCCTGGCCCACATGCATACTGCCACTAAATCCCAACTTTACATGCCCAGGTCATACAGGCAGGGAAATCCATACTGAGTGCACTTTCAAGATGACTGCTCTCAACTCAGTGAAAAATAACCTAATGACTTAAGAGTCCCTTGCGAAACCACCCTTATTAACAAAGGGTCCAGAAAGGCTGGACATACTTTTAAGATTGAAATCTTAAAGGTGCAAGAGCAGGCCATCACTATGTACCGAAAGAGAACCTGTCAGGGAAGAAGAACAGCCTGGCTGAACAGGGAACTTTTGCTGGAACTCAGGGGGAAAAAATGAGAGTTTATGACCTTTGGAAGAAGGGGCAGCAAACTCAGAAAGAGTACAAGAATCATGTAGAGAGAAAATTAGAAAGGCGAAAGCTCAGCTAGAACTCAATCTGGCCACTGCTGTGAAATATAATAAAAAGTGTTTTTATAAATACATTAACAACAAAAAGGAAGGCCAAGGAAAATCTCCATCCTTTATTGGATGCTGAGGGGAACACTGTAACCAAGGCTGAGGTACTTAATAGCTTCCTTGCCTCAGTCTTTAACAGAAGGACTGGTTTTCCTCAGGCCAAGCAGCCCTTGAGCTGGCAGTCAGGGACAGGGAGCAGAGCAGAGCCCCTGCAGTCCAGGAGGAAGCAGTTTGTGACCTGCTGTGCCACTGAGACACCCACAGCTCCACGGGGCTGGTGGGACCCATCCTGGGGCACTGAGGGAGCTGGTGGAGGAGCTCACCAAGCCACTCTCAACCATTTATCATCAGTCCTGGTTCACTGAGGCGGCCCCAGGTGACAGGAGGTTGGCCAATGTGATACCTGGATAAAAAAAGGTTGGAAGGAGGATCTGGGGAACTACAGGCCAATCAGTGTGACCTCAGTGCCTGGGAAGGTTATGGAACAGATCACCTGGAATATGATCACTTGGCAGGCACAGCACAGCCAGAGCATCAGGCCCAGCCAGCATGGGTTAAAGAAAGGCAGGTCCTGCTTCACCAATTTGGTCTCCTTTTATGACCGGGTGGATGAGGGAAAGACTGTGGATATTGCCTACCTGGAGTTCAGTAAAGCCTTTGGTGCTGTTTTCCACAACATGCCCCTGGAAAGACTGGTTTTGTGCTATGGTCTAGCTGACAAGGTGTGTTCGATTAAAGGTTGGACTCATTGATCCTGGAGATATTTTTCAATCTTAATGAGTCTATGATTTTATAGAATTTTTCTTCCTCCTTAAAATGCCACATGATGAAATTCAGTAGATGGATGCTTCCTTTAGCACACTTAAACGTCTTAGAAGTTTTGCTTATCACAAATACCAATGGTCTAAAAACCTGCAATATTCATTGCCAAAAAAAGTGCATGAAAGAGCATATAGGACAGAGAGAGACCCTGTGGCCAACATTGTGGTATATCGACAAATGTATAAAAATGTCATAAAAAGAAGTTCCTTTAAGCCTAAAACTGTAAAAATTGAATTCACTGATGCTTATATGACAGCAATTTCTTTGATTCAAATTAACCAGCTGTTTTATCTCATATTTTCAGTTATTGACAATATATTCACATCAGATTAACAGACTGACCTTTTTTCTTTTCTTCAAGTGACTGTAAGGTTAGCCTTTTGGACTTTTGAAGTGGTTGGCCAGATGCTTTCAAAAGGAAGTTAAAGTATGCTAGTTTCAATCTCATTAAAAAGGCCCTTTTTTTTAAACAAACTTTCCTTTTGTTCATATCAGCACTTACTTTTTTAAAAGACCCCAAGAGAGAGTTCCAGTCTATAGATCACTTGTCCTGAAGAAAGCTCTGTTAACTATTTATAGATCACGTCCTTTTGTACCGAACTAGATCAAGCAATTTATTCAGTGCATGACTGCAGGAGAGAAATTCATTTGCTCTAAGTGTCATCAAGGCAGCCTTTTACCTGCTATGAACAAGACCAGATGAGCTGAATTGCTGGGCTTTTACTTCAAATGCACATTTTGACATTGTGTGGGGTGCCATCATAACTTTCAAGTTTTCAAAGTATTAAGCACATTCACAGAATGGGCAGTCCTCAATCACAAGAGCAGCAAATAGCACATAACCACTAGAATAAATCAAACACATGTGCACACATTGAAATTATCTCTCTTTTCTTTAAAGTAGCACTTATAGATGCAAATTACCATTAGCTGCTTTGGTAGATCTCACTTTAGAAATGGGAGCATGCCAGCATAGAGACCAAGGAAAAGAGCACACAACAGGCATCAGCTCCTCAGCTTAGCAACAACAGAATCAAAACAAAAGGAGAGGGAGAAGTGATGGCCTTCATCACCTCTAATCAGCAAGGGCTTTCTTCAAGCATTCACCAGGGAAGTGATCCTCTCTGCAAAATCTAGTAGAGAGGCTGTACGCAACAAAAACACTTCACTGCAGTAAATGCTTTGTTTTACTCCTTCAGTTTTCATTGCAGAGTCATTATTAAAATGACATCTCTTACTTCTAATCTGCCTGAGCCCACTATGGCTACAAAAAGGGGTGGGGGGCAGAAGTTAAAAATACATCAATAAAATGAAACAGTGATTTAAAATAATTGATATCTGCTGGCAACAGCTTCAGACACAAAAAGTACAGTTGGTTTGGGGAATATGGGCGTCTATTATTATTGGATCAGTGTGGAAAAGAAGATAGAACATTACTTGCTTTCCTTTTCACTTTGCTCTACAGAGACAAATGCCTTGGCTCTGCCCAGCTAAATACACTCCAACCTGTCTACAGATATTGCTTCTAGATGGCTGGAAAATTGTGCAGGTGGTTCAGTATTGCTACCATGTGCAGACTGGGCACTTTGAAAGCTGCACTGCACTTAGCTTTCCCTGTTTGATAAGATAATCTGTGGAATATATTCTTGTTTTTGTATGAGTCTAGAAATGCAAAGACATTTCTCTGTCTATACAATTCTTTAAAAAATACATCAATCATGTATAATATTGACAGAAAAACTTCCAAATATCCCTGAACAAGCCAGAGTTTGCAAGAAATTAAATAGAAAGTAAAAAAATGTTTCTTTTAACACAGAAGTGAAAATACAGATTTTAAGAGAGTTTCACACATAAAGATGGAGGGAAAAGGGTGTAGTTTTTAATCCTTCTTCCTTCTTCTCCATGCTTCTGCAGTTTATAGAAGCACAAAATATGATTGGTTTAGAGTTAGTCGCACTTTTAATTACGTGAGTAGATATAGAAGACTTATTTGTTGAGATATAATAACAATACACGTGTCTGTAGTTAATAGGATAAAAATTAGTATAAAGGTGAAAAGACCGCGTGATTCGAGGCCATTTTGTATCATTAGTACGAGATGAGCCAAGCTGTAGTGATTTAAGCTTGTGCAGCTAGTCTAGATAGACCTGCCACGTTTTGTAAAGATCCTTCAATAAACACGAGAAACCAGAATCTAATGAGCCCAGGAGTTTTCTTCGAATCATAAGAACTGAGATAAGTGGGACTCCCCACGAGGGAGGATCCCAAGAAAATTCAGCCCAAAAGAGGCTGAGAGACTAAAAAAAGTTATATCCACAGAAAATTCAACCCAAAAGAGGCAAGGAGAGAGAAGTTACAGTTTTCTATCTTGAAAACATAGCATAGGCATATCACAGGGACCAATGACAAGATCTGGGTGACTAGGAACATTATGCTGGGAGCTAAAAACACATCTATTAATACGTGATAAAGTAGACAGAGTTGGTTTAGTAGATATTGAGTCATGATTCCTGTCTATATACTGAGATCATTAAGCAAGCCTGATTCCAAAATTACTTTGAGCTGCCGAGTTTCCATTCTTTCACTTCAGAGGCACACAGAGATCCCAAGCCCTGTTCCACTTGACCGTATAAATTCTCGAAGAGTAGAATGACATTATTATACCAGAGTTCCACTACAAAACATGACAGACTAAAATTCATACTACCCTTTCAGAAAAACCACATTTTGGAGCACATTTCTTTCTTTTTAGGTATTCACCTAATACATATATTCATTTAGTGAATATTCATTTGATTCAGTGAAAGCTATGTAATAAGGATATGCAAGCTAAGACGGATTTTTTTTAAAAAAAAATACACTGTATCATCAGAAGCTGGATCTCAAGCTTAGAGTCAAGGATTAGTGAATTACTGCATTGATTGCCACTGTGCAGCTGACAAGTCATGTGTAAGTCTCAAGCCTCTAATTTTTGTTTTCATAATTGGAGAGGGGTGGGAATTAATACTGGCCAGTGAGGAACTCACAGTACTACTACCCAGATCAAAATATCAAAAACCAGTTCCTACTGGTCTTCTTTCTATCTCCTTTCTAAACTGAACATTATGCATTAGGTAGACTTCCATGTCTGATCTAAACAAAACATACCGCGGCAATCTGAAGAGCATTTGTAATCACAAGGATCATATCCATCAACTGAGAAGTGTTTTATTTCACACACCATTTACAACATTTACAACTTGATACAGAGATCCAACAAAATCAGCAGGCACCAAAACAGCTAATGAGAAAGAAAAGCACCACTTTATTATATTTGGAAGTTGTATTCTACCTCGGCCTAGTTATGTACAGTGGATGCTCAGACAGGCTGCCACTGATTTAAATTGCTTTTCCCATTGCACTACCATGGCAGCAAGTCTATATTCTCTTTGAATTAGTAAACAGCTAGAATAAGCAACAGTTAAAAAAAAAAAAAATGAATGAAAAAAATGTCTTTGATTTGACATTGTGTAGTGACAAGAAGAAAGTACAGTGGGCAACTGGGTATGGATTTCATCCAGCAGTTCCAACCTGCTGCTCTCAGCTGTCACAACAGGATATAGGTCAACACCAGCCCTTTGGATATACCCAGTCCAAGGTTATTCACCACTTCAACTAAAAGCTTCACATGTAAAATATTTGCTGTTGAACATCTTCCCCAAACTGCCCCAGATGGTTCAGAACAGTAAGTATATCATAGAATCAAACCTGATTCTTTCAAAAGGCAAATCTCTTTTGATCTCATCTGCAATGTCCATTGATCAAATAGCCAAAAAAAAGATCACTTCTGTATGCTCTACCAAGCAATTGGATTAAGGTAAACAATAAAACTGTAACAGCTAGACTAGCTCCAATGTTTCTCATGTATAAGAAGTAGTTTTTATAGGAGTTCTTGTCTTTGAGCCAGGAGATATAAGCAGACTTTTATTTTAGAAATAAAAATAAGCATTGAGGAAGAAGAGTCTAGATGCAATAAAAAACCCTATAAATCTATTCCTATTGTTTGGCTACTTTGGAGGCTTAATGACTTTAAAACAAAAGCAAGTGTTTTTCTCGGATAACTTTTCAGAAGCTGTTGAGAAGTAATAGCATCATGCAATCTTTACCAAATCCATTCCATCATTTCTTGCTCCCCAACCACATACTTGAATCATCTCTCTTGGGCATATTTGACCAATATCAAGACAAAAAAGCTAATTTTTATCAAAACACATCAGCCATCTTGCAGGGAAAAGAAAGAACTGTAAAGAATTAGTAGTAGCCGTAGCAAGCACATTCCCTCTTTAGAAACCCGTCCTCTAGCATTAAAATAAATGCAGAACAGGGAATGTCACCACTCCAGATGTGCCAGTGATAAATAGAAAAGGGAAGAACACAGGCCAGTGCACAGGGGATAAGGATGCAAAGCTGACACAGCAGGTAAAAGATGAGATATCACAAGAGTCATAAGCCACTTACACAAAAGAGGAAATGCAAAAAAGTTTTAAAGTGTTTCCATATGCAGAACAAATCAAGTCATGTAGCAATGTAAAAAAGATGTTTGCATCTAATGCTATTTACCTTAGAACTTAACGGGATTGCATTGTTTATGTTAACAAACTGAGTACCATGAATTCATTCAAAAGGCATAAAAGCAGTGTTTGAATAGATACCTCTTCAAATTCAGTATTTCCTCATGGTTCCAGCTACTTACGTTTAAATAGGCGACAGTGGCTTGCCACTGACTTTTACCGGGATAAATTCAAATCCACCATGCTAACAAAACCAGTTAAATAAGAAACAATATTTTCTTTTAAAAGCCATGTAAATTAAATTTGAGTTCTTTTTTATGTTTTAGGTTGAACAATTTTAATTACATTTTCAGTACATAAAAGTTGATATGGAAACTGTTCCACAAGTTGTTTGGAACATTCAGTTTTCCGACCTACGTAAATGTAGGGGAAAAAATGAAGTGCACACCCTGAAATAATTTGGCATTAGAGACAGATTACCTACATCCTTTAGTATTAAACAAAGACAATTTCCTTAACAGAGAAACCTCATGAAGTGATTATGATACCGCAGCTACAAAATTGCAGTCAGCACCTGCTAAACAACCTCTTTATTTTAATCACCTATAAATATTCAGACTTTGGACAAATAAAAAATACACGTCTTTTAAACAGCTGCCAAAAAGAACAGAGTAAGCTTTACACTGTCCAAAATAAAACATTCAATCACCACACATTAAGCTGCATATTTACTACAACACTGATATTATAGAGATATGATTTAGATATGAATTATACATCAGATTGGAAGAAAATGCACAGAAATAGCCAGCAATCGTGACTGCTTCTCAGGCAGCAACAGAAGGGGCATCCTGACACTACATTTGCCTTTGCTGGTTTAAATACCACAGGAAATGTATAGATTTCTCTTTTTTTAGGTTTTGTCACACAAAGGGTTATGTTTCATAGAATTGTACTATGGTGCTATCTCTAAAAACATTTTGGGACCTTTCAGAAACTCTATTAATATTTCTTAACCTGATTTTATATCAAGTTTTTCTGAAAACTTAGAAGACAAGACAGAATCTTTTATTCTAGCAGCCATCATTTCATATTTTCCAGTGTAGCTGTAAAACATCAGTGAGATGGGAAAATGTGGGAGGTATTATCTGTGGATCCTCACGCTTTCATATTTAAAGTCCTAGGAGCCACAACACTTTCCCACTTTCTCCTAGCACTTTTAAATGAAGGCCCAATTCCTGAGCCCAGTAAATCTGTCTGGGCTCCAACACACATTGCAGAAAACATCCTGTGTAAGAGATGGGGACCCTTGTACATTTGTATAGGCTCCACTGTCACGGTCATTTAAAGCAGTCCTCGCACGAGAACACAGAGATGCTCCATTCAGGGATGAAAGAATCAACAAAATCTCCGTAAGATAAATTTCTCCTTCTCTTAGGAGAATGGAGAAGAACTCAATGCAGGGAATGCAGTGATTCTGAACTAATTTTGCTCCCTTTTTCACACTAAACTTTGCCAGGGGCATCTCTGCTTTTAAGGGGACAAGTCAGTCCAAATCACACACCTCCTACTACACAAGGACAGGAATCCGTACAGCGCAGAAGCAATTGCAATTTATCTCCCACCTTATTACAGGACATGGGAGAGCAATCAGCTGATCTCAATTTATTTCAAGAAGTGTGAAACTCGTTCTCACTAAGAAACAAGGCTTAACTTTCACATTTTAACAGCAAATAGCTGGAAGCATTACAGAGGCTGAACAGACCCCATTAAAGATTTTGCTCCATACAAGCTTTCACCCAGAAAATAATAGAAAATTTAACTGCACAAGGAATTCTTTAATATCCAAGCCTTCAGAAGGCTGCACCTAAAATCCAGAGAATCCATGTAGCTAGAAACTGAAAATTTAGGAAATGGTCAATGAAATCAAGTAAAAAGACCTTCCTAATGTTTCTTAATAGCTTGAAAGGTTATATGCACGTATATCAGCAGGAAATACAATATAGTGCAAATAGCAGGCAAAATCAAAAAATTAAGTAGAAGACAAAAATTGTTTAAAAGCTGAATAACATTTTTTTTAAAAAATCCAAAAGCAGGTTGCAAACTTTAGGGAAAAAGCCTCAGTATCATTAAAAGAAAACAACAGCAAATGAAAAATTAATTTTGGATTCAATAAAATAACTACTGTATAATAAGGTCAAAAAGGTAAGGGACACAATTTCAGAGCAGGGAAATCATAGTCCCTGTCTATACAGAGGCCCGACTGAGAAAATCATCTTAACAAAGCTAACTTCACACATGAGAAAAATCAAACAGATCATAAGTGGTAGGGAGAGGGCTATAAAGAGCTTGGTACCATCATGTGTCTATAATTCAAGGCCTCATTATTCAAAAGGTGGCGAGGAATTGAGAACAGGAGAGACAGAACAAGGACTGAAGTGAGTTTGAATATACTGCTATGAAAAACAGCAAAACATTGAAAGAGACAGCCTCCAAATTCTTAGTGACAGAACTACATAATATCACAACATCACACTTGCTTCCCTCCGGCATTACCATGTCCAGTGCTTTGACTTATAGATGAACTTTGGCAAACAAAGGACAGTCAAGAATGACTAGTTCCAAAATCTCCTACAGGTTTAGTCATCATAGCTCTTGACTGATGTGAGTAGTACAGCAGAATTATGGGGAAAAAATTAGGAGTCTCCAGGAAGAATCTTCTAAGCCAATGAACAACAAATTTCCCTCAAGAACAAATGCCTCCTCCACCCCCTACTCAGGACTTCCCTACTAGCAGTGAGGAAAAGACTCAAGAAAGAAGGTAGCATTGCCCCTTCAGATTTTTCTCAGTGGTCTTTCCCGAGCACAAGGCCACTGATAGTTTACAGAACTACTACAGCTCTGTGAGAGAATGAGATGATGACCGTGAGATCTGAGAGCCAGGGATCTGGCTCCTTTACCTTCTGCAAGGAGTGGGATACAACAGAGGACAGCCAGAGAACACAGTAACACCAGGTCCTGATTATTCTCAAAGTACTCTTCATAACAGAACTGTACATCAGACTAATCCACAGTTCTGGAAAATAGGCTTTCCTTATTCCTAAGACATTATTAACATTATTGAGTGTGCTTACAAAGAGATAAAGTTTTGCCCCAATAATAATTTCAGTTTATCCTATACTCTAGGAACTTTCAGAGTTAAGCTGCAGAACCAAGTAATGAATTGTGTCTGTAAACACTCCTTTAAGCAAGCCAGTTAACCTAGTGTGTATACAGAGTCAGCAGACGTGAATGAATGAAAGGGTTGCTTGACTTCAAATAATTTAAAACAAATTGTTATCTGAAGCTAAAAAACACTGAATGATGCTAGCACAGTATTTTAACTTTTGAAAGAATCTAATAAGCTTGTGTGAATGCCACAGATAGAACACTCAATACTACAAGTATTAGAAAGCTTGGAAATGAATCATAGGCACAATTCATGAACAATCCCTAGTTTTCATCAGGCCATTAAATACATGTCATTTTCAACTTACCACCACTTGCACCTCCCATAACAATTATTCTCAATTTATTTTCATCTGTTCCATAAAAAATGATTGCTTCTGCTTTACCTAATCCTCCACTTACATCAACGCTATTGTTCGTTTCCTTCCCTTTCATCTTCTCCACATTAATTCCCCACATCGCTTTGATCTAGCTTTTTGTTTCCTTTTTTCCCCTACAGATTCTTCCTGATGAAGAATTTACAGCCCTAATGTTCATCTGACATGTATGGTTATATTTTATTGATTCGCTACACTGTCTATTAGTTCTGTATAATGAATAGCATTACACAAAACACAAGATGAGTTGCCTTCGCCTATATCTTGGATTTAAAAAATCAATTTAACCAAACTTGAGAAATGCCCCATTTTATCAGTAAATATTCATATTTAATTATGATTGGAGCAGCATATGCAAGGAGCAGCCAGAGGAAATAAACATTTCCTCCTCACAGTCCAAAGAGTTACTCTTTGCCATAGTGGCAAGCCAAGTAAATAGAATAATTGCGATTTTCACTGCTGCTAAATAAGAAATAGAAAACCTCTCCAGGAACTGTTCTGCATGGTTGTAATAAATACCCACAGAAACAAGCTAACCTGCATTATTCATTCCCCTACAGAAAGGATGGTCTTTTTAGAACTGGAAAGACTTCAGGAAGTAGAACAGCTGATTTTAGCTGATATGAACCGTAAGTTATATTTTAAATAGATGCTATATTCCATTTTTAAGGGGAAAAATGGCATTTAGTTCAGGCGACTCTTGAAACTTAATGCTGAACTAGTGTTTCATGTTCATAGATTAATAACAATACCCAAGTATATAAACCACTCAAAAATTATTTTACTTAGCACACTGTAGTTATTTCAAGACCACAAAACCTAAACTAAATTTTGTGTTTACTCAGTTGTATCAAAATCAGTCACTGGGCAAAATCTCTGAGCAGTCCCAGAAGTATAAGCCAGGCCAAGGCTCCCTATCTTCCAGCCTCACAGCTCCATGGCCAGCCTGCAACATGTTCCTCCTCAGGCATTCGGACTCTGGCCTCAAGAATCTGGTATTCCTCACTGCACCAGTAAAGCTTCAACAAAAGAAAAGCTTTAATCACTTCCCACTACACAAAACTGGCAGATGGGTGAGTGGCTGCTGGCTCTTGTGCTGATCTCAACTCTAGTAATGTTTGTTAGTGTAAAGGAGGCTTGTGCAGGAACAGCCAAGCCATTGTTTGTCTAAAACAATAGGTGGGAGAGGGACTCCAGCACTTCAGCCCAGTTATGATACTGGAAACTCAGACAGACTGAGGTTAATCTTGGATTTTGATGAAGACCCCTCGGGAATGAAAGACCAACATACCATCTGCATACAACAGAGATGTATGAAGAACTTTTGTTGTTGGAACAACTGATTTCTTCTACAGAAGAACTACTCTGGTTCTTTGGTTTGCACAGTGAATCATTTGTCGTGTTCATCATCACACTGTCAGCCAAGATAAAGGCAATACTGGACAAATTTAGAGAACTAAGCTACACAATCCCCCTTCTGCCCCAGCTACTGGCTAGGGAAAGTAGGCTAGGTTAAACACTCCTTCTTTAAGGAAAACTGAAGAATACTTCTAGAAAGGAAAAATATCCAAAACACAGGGTTTAGGTCTCCTTCCTTCTCTTTTCCCTCCAAGGGTTATTTTCATGCAAACAGAGCCTTTTCCCTTAGCCATACACATCACCATTCCCCGTAAAATGAACACTTCATGTCTGCACCATTGGCAATGGCACCATTTGTTAAGATAAAATTTGCCACAGCATGGCTGTTGCTTAACCTCTGGTTCAGTGTTTTGCAGACATCCTAACAGGAAAGCTTTGGTGAAGGACTGGGGAAATAGTAACTTTAATGGGTAAACCTGAACAATGTCTGTTTTCTTTCTAGACAGTAGATGGTAGAGTGGACAACTTAATCAGTAAGCTCAGGGATACTTTGGAAACAATAACTTAACAGTAAAAATCCTTCAGCACAGGCAACTGAGGTTGACAAAAAAAGCCTGATTTTTGCTCTTAAAATGATCCAGGAAACAAAACCTGCCTACTTATCTATACCAATTTTCAAAGCAACTGTACTCATGACTGCCAGCTATGAATTCTGACACACACAGACACCTCTGACAGTTCACAGGTGAAGTGTCTAGGAAAGGTCAAAATACCTAGAACAAACAACAAGACCAGCTGTCAAAGCCCTAAATGCATAATGAAATGCCAGAATTCTAACACTGAATTTTTATAACTACATAAAGATGACATAATAAGAAAAATCAGGTATGTTTTCTGTATTTATTTTCTCAGCATTCCCAAAAATTTTTGTTGCATTCCTGAATATTCATTCTAGGAAAATATAATTCAGACAAGTTCATTCTGCAACAACAGATTCCATGAGCTGGAGCACCCATCATTTGGGTTTACTGCTAACTCCTGTTCCATACAATGAATGATCTCTATATTTTCTACCAAAAAAAGCTTCAAATACAAGATTTTTTTAAAGTTGTGTAAGATTTCTATGTTGCATTACAGCACCAGCTGACTACAAAATAATCAAAGCTTGTTAACATAGATATAAACTCTTAATTACCTGACTCTGCATTGATCTTCACTGTGGGGAGTTTCCTTGTTATAACCACAACAAAGGTGATGCCTAATGATAGTAATGGCAAGTAGGACTAAGAAGAAATTAATATTCAGAACTAGCAAAAAGAATCACTCAAAATACCTGGACCTTGGTGAACTTTCTGTCCAAGAAAATGCCAGTTATTACATTGAGTTTTCAGGTCTTCTCTTTGCTAGTAACTGCAACATCTGATTATTTTGTAGCTTTGCATAACTTTTTACAGAAACCTACTATCTTCCTACCCATAGACTCTGGATTGTTCAGGTTGAATTAGCTTTTATACCATTAGGAGTGAGGTCCTGGGCATTGATATTTTCAGATAGAAAGAATTTCACCCACCTCACTGTGAAAACTTTTCATACATTTTTCCTCAGCACAGCCAGATAATGTAAAACAAAGGAGGGATCTACCTTTTCAAATTCTCCAATTCTTTCAAGGTATCAAGCCATTACACTACTTGCTACTTAGAAGAAAAAAAATCACAATACAGATACATTAGCATTACATTTCATATCAACTATGTGCCATTTTTTTCATCTTCACCCATTTTGCTTCCAGACAAAAGACAGCAGAACTGTCATAAAAGTGATAAAAATTAAATACACTTTCAGTAAAGGCACACATTCTGTATCTGTACTCTTGCTGAAGGCATTAATTCAGTTAATAAAGCTCAAAATTGCAAAATTCTCCTTACCATTATGTTATATAGAAAGGAACCTTACACCTTCAGAAGTAGAGAAATACTGAATAAAGCAGCTCAACTAGACAGAAAAGAGAGGGTGGAAGTACCTTGCTCACCTAGTTAACCTAGTCATGGATTAGGGGAATGTGAAGATGGAGTCAATATCAATAGGAACCCTGGTTTAACTGTTCTACTTTATCCATTGCTGTGACTTTGACATGTAAGGAGATGTGGCCTTTATGGAATTAATCCTCTAATGTGATTCCAAATAGGTGTAATTCCATGGTATTTATTGATGCCTTTTCTTTTTCCCCACAGTGATTCCTTCTTCGTAATAGCCCTAAAATTGAAATCTACATTTTATTCATTGTAGGACCAGTGCAGCCAAACATGCTTGAATTGAGACTTGGAACAACATTATGTGCCTAATGGGACATAAGGTATGATAAGTTAGTTTGCCCTTAATTTTAGGCAATCACAAAAAAATAGTGGTGGTTTCAGGAGAAAATATTTTAAGGTCTTACAAGCTCTTGACAGAATTGCAACAATTACAGGGATAGTAAAAGACAGTGCTCCTATTCAGACTGTATCTTTACTCCCAGATTTCCTAAAAATACACTTTTATTTTGGCAGTCAATGTTTCAAGAGTAATTTTGACAGTTACATGACCATTTGCAGTGGTGGAATCTGCCAGTCCTCCTGGCCCCTCAAAACTTTAAAATACTTTCTCTCTTGTTAAGCTTCCATAGGCTTAAGATTTGCCTAAATGAGGCCACAACACTGTTGCTGTCCCCTTAATTCAGTTTCTCAGTGCAAAATCCATTTGCCAGATTCTGGTGTAAATAGTTCATGGTCAGATTCCTCTCCATGAAAAAGTACCCCTTGCCTTTTCTTGAAATTATGACTGTGCCATTTACATAGGTACTGCTTGCTGCTGCTGTGTTGTTGATCATGTTAAGAGCCTACTTTTCCACAAAAAGAGTTTCTGAGGCTTGATAATGACAGTGTAGTATCCTTCAACCCAAACAAGATAAAGCTGCCTTTCTGAACCAGCTTAAACCATGTTCTCTTCATAGGACTGCCTGCCTCCCTAACATAAAAAGCTGGCAGCGACGAAAAGAAACTGCAATAAACTCACTACTAAGAAAGGTAGAAGAGAAAAAGTAGAAGTTTCCAAGTTACACTTACTCTGACAGAGCCTGTTTCTTCCTTCTCACTGGACTCAGGCCAGACCAGAGTATGGGGTGTTGAGTGGGATGTGCTCTTTACACTCAGTGGGGTTTTTGCTTAAATACACACAGAGACTTGTGGATGCTGACACTGCATCTGGTGGACAGGCAGCGACCAGACAAGCTCCTTCAGTCATAAGGATGTTTCTCATCCTTGGCACTGAGACAGCAGAGTACACCCACTACAAGGAATTTAAAATCTCATAATTGACTTTTCCATTGTCACCTAAGAATGCGAGCAGAACTGAAAAAAATGGTAACTCGGGTATACTGTAACTGAAGTAGACACTGTATGTACTTTTCCATATGGAATTGCACAGTTCCTACAAGAACATGCACTTTGTAGGGAAAAAAGAACAGTCAATTTCTGAGGAGAGAAATTTTAGGCAGGTTCCTCCTGGTAGAAAAACATGCTTCTGATCCATGAAGTAACCAGTGCCAGAAAACCAGCAGTTCCTCAGTGAAGAGACACTTTGGTATCATTAGACTCCTTCTATCTATGAGTAACTAACAACCAATTAAAAGAAGATTTAAATAATTTCTCACACAATTAAAACCACTGATCACCTATTTCCATTAAAACTGCCAACATTATAAAGTTGCATGTACCATGAAGATTCAGTGACAATACAAGAATTTTCGAGCTTTCCATGATCCTAATAAGCCATTGTGTTAGATCTGATACCTAAACTGCCAATAGCTCACCTCTGTAAAAACCCCATTTCCTCTGTCATGCAACATAATGCAGAATGATCTAATAAAACCATATTACCATTCAATTTACAGAATTAATTAAAATTAATTATTTTTTACAATAAATTATTATTTACAATTAATTATTAATTTACAAAAACCTCAATCTCAGAAAAATACGAATTGTTATGTCTTATCCCATGCTGAGACTTGCAAAAATCACTTTTTAAAAGTAAGATATACTGGAACCACAACTGTTTTAGCCTTGGACGCATGCAATCAAAATGGAGATTATCCCTACTATTTTAAATACAGATGCCTTACTCTGGAACAAGGAGAAGCAGACTGTGCTTACAATAAGGTTTCCATAGAAGTTAAAGGATAGCATTCAGCTCAGGGCAGGATTCCCACAATCACTGAAGCTCAAGGTTATCGAAAACCCAAGAGATTGCCCAGACAAAATATATTTCCTTAAGGAAGGCCAAAAAGTGCAACCAGGGAAAAAAGAAAAAAAAAGCATATCAAAAAATCAGTTCTCCCTGATTTGAGAGATTTAAGATACTATGAAAAAATATCTCAATAATGCTATGCTTTTTCAATAATGTGCTAAAATATCAATAAATATGATGCATACAATTATAGAAGTATGCACTTAAACCCATATACCAAAAACATGAAGATAAAAGTGTAAATATCCATGTAAATATCACAAAAGAAGCATCAATGTAAAATATAAGCACAAAGAGAATGATCCCAGCATTCCTTTATTGAAAATCCAATAACAGCTTTACCATTAACAAAAAATTAAATTACTTCACATTTAGAAGCAGCCAGACAGGTCCATCCTGCCCTAATGACCACCACATAAGGACATTATACATGAAAGGAGTCCTTGTCTGCATAACCCATTTCATTCCTTACAATGCAACAGCAGAAGCCAAGAAGGTTCCTTGTATAGGTGAAGACCACCCATGAGTGTGCACCATAACACCACAGCAAAGCTGTATGCAGAACTCTCTTTGTGTGTGTTTGATTTAGCAGAAAATAATGAACACCCTACTTGTAAAAAACAGTTATGTAAAAATCATTTAACAGGCCTTAAATCTGTATGTACAACATCCTTAAACTAGGAATAGACATTTTATCTTTCTTAATGCTCTCTTAAATTATATTTTTTCTAAAAGGGAATATACACCAGTTAAATAAATGTGTCTTTTTTTGTAAGCCAAAAAAATATTTAAATCCTTCAGTGTGAACGGATAATATCTAATACATGGTATTGGCATTATAGGAGTCATTCAAAGTATAAAAGGCACTGTGGAAAAAAATACCAAGATACCTGTTGGGGAAGGTGACAAATAGCATTAAAGGCTGGCAAACCCAGCTGGAGATAAAGGGTACCTTACAGGTGAAAGGCTCAGACATCTCTTTTCTTCCCAATGTTAATTAATCTTCTACGTGCTTTGCACAGACTGGGTTTTAATGCCACTACTTCACAATGAAAAAATCCTATACAGTTAAGATATACTCTGAGATTATATGAAGTCACAAAGCTGTATCTAAATCATATTGTTCCAGCTGTTACCTGTACTTTTTATTTAGTCTTCAGACATTTCTTGAGGACAAGACAAAATTGCAAAAATTTGCACTGAGCTTTCTTCTGTGCTGCCACCAATGACAGGACACACTGATGCAGGTTCAGAGATGAACTACTATGTTCCACTGAAAATACAACACAGGACCATGTTGTTTTAACAAGAAAAGGAAAAAAACCAAACCAAAACAATCCAACCAACAATAGTTTAATTGAAAAATACACTGAACTTTGCTATATGGCTTAAAACAGTTCTTGCTTTAATATTTTTTAAATATAATTAAGCTTAAATGAGAAAGAAAGTACATTGTCAGATTTTGAAGAAATAATACATGTCAGCCCATGTTGTTTTTAATTCAGATCTGGAGAAGTTGAATAATACATCTTTAAAATTATAACTTTAAGTATTGAAATATGCTTGTAATTAGGAAGGCTTACAACAGAGATGAAATATAACCTCAAAGACCAAATGAGAATTTATACTCTGAAGTCATTTCATCTGCTAATCACTCCAGCTATCTGTACACTTGTTAAAATGATAAACTAATGGAGACCATTAAAAAATTCCATCTGAAGAATATCCACAGAAAGAACCAGGCAGATCTAGGAAAGCAGATTAATAGTCCCAAATGACTGAAAAATAACAGAGTTTTGTGCAATATTTAACATATTTCCCACTGCCATTTTCAACACAATTTCCCACCTATTCTGGAAAGCATTACTAATGTCGAATTTTCTGGGACACACCCATGTCTATTGAACCAGCTTCTGTCAGGAATGTGAATTGTTCAACAGGTTCAAAAGATCCCACTCTGTAATGCTTCTAAAAGCGTTCATTCTTACAGCCATATGGCACTTGATTTTTTTCAAGCACATTTTTACAAAGCAAAACCACATCTTGTGAATTAGGATTTACTATATAAACTACAATAAAAGAAGCAATGAAGATTTGTACTCTGCACAGTCAGCCTGAGCAATTCTACATCACCAATGGTTCACTTTGGATTGCAGATCCACGGAAGAGGCCAATACAACTCGATCTCACCAGACTTTGGCTGCATAGACTGATAGATTCGTTGTGACTGACAGTGACCATCCCTTGGCCCTTTCCCCTCTGCTTCTATTAACTCACCTATTTCTGCAAGTTTTTCTTTGCCAAGGAGAGGAAAAATCCAGTAGCTGTGTAAAGGAGAGGATCTATTTCTTTTTTATCTTGAAAGTTCCTGCTATCTTATTCCAGCTGGTTTTGCTCTTGGTGTGTTTAACTGTTAAACAAAGGAAGCTGAGGTTTCTAGTTTTCTGAGATTTGGATATATTATCTGTCTACCTCTACCCTTCTCTTCATCTACTGCTGTTTATCTTTAAACAACAAAATCAGTCTTCATTCTTGCTTACTGCATATTAAATGTTCAAAGCCAGTATGGACAGGGCTTTGAGCAACCTGATCTAGTGGAAGATGTCCTTGCCCATGGCAGGGGTGAGTCGGTGTGTACCTAGATCTTTAAAGGCCCTTTCCAACCCAAACCACTCTGTGTTTTTATTACGATGACTTGCCACCTATGTAGCTTTCCTCTGACAGTTTAGTTGATAAAACTAATACAAAACAAGCAAAGTTATTCAAAATTATGGTTTTTTATAAATTAACAGTAGGCAAACCTCACCATCATCAAAATCAAGATGGCAGTTTGGCTTCATATAAAGGGTGTATGGTTATCTCCTGCCTCCTCTATCAGCTAGGAGAAAATATTAAATTAAAACAGGATAAACTATGCATGCAAACTAGTCTGTTGCCATCAAACAGCTGGGCTGCTCCAACAGGGACAAAGAGGTGACTGTGTGAAAATACACAGCAATTACAGCAATAAAGGAAACAGCTGATAGAGGTTGGGTGGTGGAAACAAGAGGGCATCTACAACAGAAAGACAAGGTTGGAATGAAGACAGGAGCATGGGAGAAGCAGAGGAAGAGCCTGCCAAAAGGCATGGGGCTGGGACACAGCTATAGAATGAGGGGAAGGGAAGAGCCTTAGTACCAAAGTTGTCCACTATCACACTGCATTTTCAGTTTCTTTTAACTCAGACGGACTCTATTTAGGCTGAACAGTCTTTCGGGAGTGATTTTAGACAGGAGAAATTTCAGAGAGAAATAAGCAGCTATTTCTGATGCAGAACAAGAGTACATTTTTGGCCTGATTACTAAATTTTATTGACTTTTCTATGTTTCTATGAAACATCTCCTTTATGACTTAGAACAGAGTCTTGAAAATCTTCCTGGGAAGTGAAACAGTTGGAATGCACCTCTACCAATCTCCTACAACCTGCATAACTTTGGGCAAGTTCTATGCACTTCAAAAGGTACATCCTATCTGTATCTGTAGGTCACCACACTTCACAGCTACAGTTCTAGAAGATTCTTCCTTGCATTTAACATATACTAGCTCAGGGAGGAACACAGGTTTCCACTGAAATTGTGACTTTAGATTGTGGAATACCAGGTCAAGCATAAAACTAATATGCTTTGGAGTTTCAGTGCTTATTCCTGCTAGGGCTGAGCAGCAAAGGAAGAAGCAGTCGCATAACCCATGCACAAAACTAACTAAACACTGAGGGCCCCATAACTGGAGAAAAACAGGCTGGGAAAAAGATCAGATATAGCTGGGAGGGAGGTGCAAAAATGATGGAGAGGAAAATTTGGAGCAAGAAGTAAGGAGGGAGGGGGGAACTCACTGAGCAGGAAGACTGAAAATGAAGGAAAGAAATGGAAGTGGTAACAGAAACACCTGAAACCTATCTCAGAGAAAGGAAGCAAGGGAAGTATGCGCTGATCAAGAAGAAGGAGCTAGAAGTACAGGATAAGGTAAAGAGAGAACTACCTAAAGAGTGAGAGTGTGATATTAGACACAGAACTACCAAACAGACTGCATGTTAGAAGAAATAGGATAAGCAAAACCAACTCTGAGACCCTGGAAAAGAAGGACCAATACATGGATAAAAGCCTGTAGGCCTGTAGAGCAGGGCACAGCTACGCTGGAGAAGGTTCTGTAGAAGAGAACTAAGGCTAATGCTAATTGATGTGGAAGTCCAAAGGGGAGTCTCAGATTAGCCAGACAATAAGCATGAACCAGGCAAGACAACTGAGGAATGGAAACTAGGACTAATCGGAAGACTGAAACCAGGACAAATTCAAAAGAGGCAGGACTTGAAAAATGACATATTAATAGCAGTGAGGAAAAAGATGTTAACAGGCAGAAGGTACAGCTTTTGAATGCATCATCACCTTTTAGGAATGGATTCTTCCCAGGAAGCAGCCAGATTTCACTTGTTGATGGAAAGCAGAGAGTAACACTTTTGTCTTTTCCTTTGTGTGTGTGTGCAGCTCTGCACTTTTGTTTACTTAACTGCCTTGTATCAACCTATGAGTTGTTTTCCATCTTATTCTCTCTGCCCTGTCCAGCTGAAGGCGGTAAGTGATAGGGCAGCTTGGTGAATTTCTGGTGTTCAGCCAAGGTCAATCCACCATACTGATGCAAACATGACCTGAAATAATTCTCGAGTTATGGAGCTAAAAACGTATTTTGGTTTCCATTTGATTTCAATTTATTTTATGTCCTTGAGAGATGTAGATTTTCTCTGGAACGTGAAATATTGGCAATAGATTATAACTACTTAAATCTGATTCCTTTTTTTGTTCTTGATAAGCCACAGACAGAGATGCAACCCATTGTTAATAATTTAAAATAATTTCCCTCTTCCTGCATTCTGAACAGCCTTGTTCTCTTTCTTAACCCTTTCAGTAACATTACCTTTAGCCTGATCTCAAAAGGAAAAAGAGGTTGTTTTTTGGTGTTTTTCTGCATGGTTTATTTGCATGTCCCTCCTCTAAATTCCCAGCACACACTCAACTTCTGAACCCACTGAGACTGGTCAGTATTAACCAGACATGTTAAAATCTCCTTAAGTTTTACGAAAATGAAAAGCTGCACAGTGGACAAAATGAGAGCTTCCAGCTCTTGGACAGACAAGGGCAATTTGACTGTCACCCAACAGGTGGACTGGCCAACCTGTGAGTGAATACACAGCAGACCCAGTCCTGCTTTCTGGCAGGACAAATGGGGAATGTGTAGCCTTGCTGGACAGAAGATTGAAAAGAAGGAGGGTGACATGGTGAGAGGCAAATGGAGGAAATGACTGGGTGAGGCACAGGGCAGGAAGAGGTATGACAGTGGTTCCCAGCAAACACAAAAGTGTGCTGGAGTTACTGATGCGCACAAGCAACAGGGACCCAAGAGACAGCCCTGCAGACCAGCCAGTTCCACTGATGTGAGACTGCTCACAGCCCACTCCGTCTCTTATCCACGTGTCCTAGGTGCCACCATCTGAGGCAGCAGGGCTGGAGTGCTCTTCCTTTCACAGGGAAGGTAAGAGGCCAACAGCAATGTTCCGTGGCAAAACCAGCTCAGCTACACTTCTGGAAAGTAGAGAAGCAAAGCCACCATCACCAGCCTGTTCCTGCAAACTTAGTCCAAATGACATCGTGACCACAAAGCAGCCAGTGGGGGATAGACACAGGCAGAGTATCTTGTCATCCTGACTTCCTTCCACTCATTTTCCTTAAAGATCAACCACAGCTGTATCCAAGCATCACACTCTGATTATTTAACATTGATCAGACACTTCCCACTACAGTTTTAATGATATCCTTTATTGTAGAAGTGTCACAACACGGCACAACGCACTGTTACACGGAGTTGTACATGCCAGCTCTTAACAAGTTATTCCAACTAGGAGCACTACAGCAGCATTAATGCAGCACTGCCCAAACTAGGTGAGTCAGCACAGGCTCCTTTGTGCTGCACTAAACTGCACCATGAAAACATATCCAAAATGGGGAACAGAGCACAGCATCTCTTGGGTGACGTTATACAGCATATAAATAACAAATAGGACTGTTATCCATCGATGGGCCTGATAATTTGTACTCTAATCTTAATTTTCATCTTCCCACAAACCAGGTTTCCTAGTCTTATTAGAATATCCTGCTTGCATTCAAATCTTTGTCACAACAAGCTTAATAGCCAGCCATACAGCTGTCCCACTGGTCTTGTATAGCAAGATCTATTCCACAGATCTCTGACTGCCACCAATAGCCAACATGGATACCAAATGAACTCTCATGAACAAAGCTATGTTTTCTTAATAATAACAGTTGTATAAACATAAGGTCTTCTCAGTTAAAGGGAAACCAACATCAAAAAGCAGTAAAACACGGAACCCTAAACCCTTCTTTCTTTGAAGAAACACGTTTGAAGCGAGGTGTTTCTAGTTATGGGTGAATGAAATGAGAATTCAGCTGCAACAAACGGACATCCAGTCTGTATGAAAGACTAATTAGATCCATCTGAGAAGCTGTGTCTAAAACTGCTTCACATATTTCAAAGGAAAGCTCTTCTAGTCTATCTTTTGAGAAGAGTACATCAAAACATTTAGTCACAGCTGACGCACATCTATCCACGACAGGAGCACTATTTTTCATAAGCCATAAAAGCTACATTTAAGTAATTTTAATAGTCTGGTTTACTTAAAAATTAAAGGGGGGGGGGAGAAAGCAGCAAAGAAATTTAGAGCTAAAAAAGGAACTCAAAACAGCAATGACCTTATAGTTCCTCCTTATACCAAAACATCAAGAGATCCCAAAAAAGAGTCTTATACTGAATATTAAATGTGCTAAAATTTGCTCAGAGAACAGAATTAAAGATGAAGCAGCATCCAGGAGTTGCAGAGTTAACTATGGCTTTGTGGTAATAATCCAGGCTCTTAACACTGAACTAGCATTCTTTTAAATGCAACTTTTGCTTCTGCTGAACCAGCAGGAGGAGCTCACAACATTTTTTAATCTATTCATTCTAGAAATTTGGGAAGAGGGGTTGGGATGTTGGAGGCGTTTCTGGGCACAGGAAGGAGTTAGTTGGGTATTTTCTTTCCAGTTTTGCTGGATGAGAAATCAGTGGAAAGAAAAGCATCCAAGTAATGTTCATGTAAGCACTGCTTTTAGAAATTATAAAATCATTATATGAATATTGCGGTGCAGGATGTCAAGTGCACATGGCAAACGAATGAATTGAAGCAACACCCACGCCTCAAGGTGTTTTCAGTCTTACACCAAAAGACCACAGAAGACTGAAGGATGACAGGAGACATCAAATGCTGTATGCCAGAAACACGACTTTCTGGAGAAGGAAAATGGTTATTGTTCTGTACTGTTACAGAGCTTTAATTTATATTTCAGTTTACTGTTCACTGGAATTCCTAGAGCCATTGGATCATTACCCATGGCAGAACACTTTCTCTATTTTCATATCATAGGAATGCATGTTAGCCACCTGTGTGGGTAAAACTCTTCATCTGATAATTTAGACTTAATCATTGTAAAAACCTAATTCCTCCTCTGCCTACTAAGGAATATATTTTGAAGCAGTTAAGTCTGATTCTAACACAAGGAAAAGATACATCCAAATTGACCCTGCCTGCTTTTACAATATTGCACATTTTAGCACTTCAGACCTCTCCTTGCATTTTCTTTTTAGAAATGTTTTGTAGGCTACATACCAATGCCAGACCATGTTACTGTGAGTTTTGTAGCAGAATACAAATCTCCAAAAACTACTATAACCAAGCTATTACACTGCCCTGACACAGAGGGAAGAGCATATTTAAAGCCACACAGTGAATACATCACTCAAGTCATTATTAATGCTCAACCTTGTATGTATTTTCTCCATATGCTTACGGAGTACTGTGTGAACAAACTAATATGAGGCATACAAACTCACACCAACAATCTCTCTTTAAAAAGCAAATACATACCATCACATACTTACCGCTAAACTGGAATGGTATTTTAAAAAACTGTACAATCCAGACACTGCTTTTCCTCTAGCTTACTACAAAATCACACCTAAGTACATACAAATATTATATGACTACACTCAATATTTACTTCTAGTTCATGTAAGGGACCCCAGCACTTAAACTTTCTGAGACATTCAATGAGACAGAGTGGAAATGCATACCAGAAACAGTGAGTTCACAACAAGATACTGAGGCCAAGGCCACTTTCATTAAAAAACCACAATGTCAGCAGTCACAAAAATGTAGCAATTAAAGCAGTTGCCACAGAGTCAAAACTCAGGGATCTGTGCTCTCCTCAGATTGAAAGATTCAAGTGCAGAGTGCTTGCCTCCCAGGAGCACCTGTCCCCACCCCATCAGCATAGGATGGGGCAACCTCTACCCTTCCAGTAAATCTGTCAGCACAGAAAAAGGACTGCAGGATCCGTAAAGCCACCGAGTCCATCAACAAGCAGAAGCACGACTGCTATAGCCAGTGCTTTACAAGGGTGGAAATTAGGGGGTTTGCTCTCACCACAGCACTAGATTATGCATACTGCACTGAAGTGACATTATACACAATTCACAGGTCTTACAAACAGAAAATGCTCCAGATTTGAACCCGAACCAAGAGATTGAAAGAAGGTATACAACCTTTACAACCATAGTTTCTGTACGTATACAACCCATAGAACTCTGTAACAGAGTTCTGTTGGCACAACTGTACATGTACTGCAATGAAGAGTTTGTGTGCTATGCTGCAAGTAAAATGCAAACCATGTGGAAAAAGGTAGGAAAAGTTTTCTGCTAACAGCTGTACGGATTATCTAACAGATTTGCCCCACCCACTAGTGCCTCTACACATGCACTTCCCTTTCATTCAAACTAATATTGGACGTGGGAACAACACCACATTTTCTGTCAAATATATAACATGTAACAATAGATACTTAGAACTAG
Organism: Poecile atricapillus; assembly: GCF_030490865.1. Lineage (NCBI taxonomy): Eukaryota > Metazoa > Chordata > Aves > Passeriformes > Paridae > Poecile > Poecile atricapillus. Next base: position 39,027,514 of record NC_081249.1, read on the forward strand.
TCTAAGCAGAAAGTCTTCATCTACTGCTTCTAGGGATGTATGTTAATTTTTATTATAACTGGCTACCCCTCTTATTGTTTTAATTCCTACAGGTATTTGCTTTTCATCCCTATTAATACCGCACTCATATTTCTTTCATATGCCAAATTAGTTATTACGTGTCTGAAGCATACCAGAAATGTAAAATACTAGTAATAAAAATTTTGGTATTTTACTGATTCTCTTAACAAGGTTATTAATTTTACAGTGATAGGTGGGCAATGTTATTCTTCTACACAGACTACTGGAAAGACAGAACTTAATATGCACTGAATTACTATTCCATTCAAATTTGTGTTTAAGGAATTATATGTCAACTAAGCTTGCTTACAGCAACTTTCTGTATCATTGCTCTGATTTTCCATTATACTATTCCTTGTTCCACTTGATGCTTTGCATACTTCCGTTTGATTTTTGGGTGGTATTTTTTCCTCCCCCCAAAAGAGAATTTACAACACAATGAAAATATTTCCTGAAGTAGTTTCCAAATCAACTTACCCATCAGTCATGAAATTTACAACAAATGAACACACCAAAGTTTATTATATTTAAATCTGAAGTCAAAGATTAACCAAAATTAGATAAGCGATAGTTCACTAACTAAACTAAAGCATTCACATAAGTATGCACCTACTCTATACTGATCATACAGGATGCATTCAAATAATGATGACAGTAATGCTTTAGATTTTATTTTTATACTGGCATTTTGTACTATATAATAGGTTTTCTCTTGGAAATGTTAAGAGGTACACAGGCTGATTTTCCACCCACACAGGTATCTAATAAATTCTTTACTTCTCAAGAAAAAGATAAGGGAAAAATAGTGGGGTTTTTTCCTAAAAATTATTTAAAGCATTCATTTCCAACTGAACTGAGCAAGCTTCAAAATTTTTTTTTAGAGATTTCATATCTGTACTACATTTATCTGTTCTTAACTTTGGATTTAGGCAATGATCCAATGTTTTGTGAAAATGGTAGCCCATTCTAGTAACAACCTAAATTAAGGAATTTAGCTTTCTCTATTCCTTTTATTCAGCATTTGACCTATACAGGTCCCTCTGGAAATGTATCAAATTTCCATTCGCCCAAAGTAACTTCTGAACTATGACACCTTATGCTTTAAAAAAAAAAAAAAAAAGTAAACAACTTCAATGATAAGAAGCTACTTTATAACTGAAAACATCTGGAAATTCTTTGACAACTAAACTGATGAGAAGATGAGGCTAAGCAGTCTGGGAAGGTATGCATTTACTACAGAGATGAAGAACCCTGAAAGAAAGGACTGATTTCAAACATGAAAAAGGAGAGTAACAACCACTTGCAGAGAAAACATGCAAATCATCAATAAAGAATTCTCAAGACAGAGTATTCCTACACTGCAGCAAATAATCAGGAAACAGATAACAGCAAGAAGGTTTTCACGAATTAAGTTTATTACACAGAATAAAGTTACAAATTCCTCATTGAACTAAAATTAGGTTGGAAGGAGGGTTAGAACTAAATGACCTTTAAGGTCCCTTCCAACTCAAACCATCCTATGAATAAACAGTGCTGCCATCACAAGGAACTTGACCATCCTTGGTGGCTGACATCTGGTTTTGAAGGGTCATATTCATATGCTGCAGGGAAACCACACAGATAACCAGGTTTCCTCAGTATATGAAGGTTCCCATTTGATTTTGTCTCTCCCACCTGTCAGTACCCTGCAGCTGAGTTTTGTAAAGGAAGAAGAGACTCCAACCTTCAACAGTGAAACTCAGTCAATGGAACTATAAAATAAACCCATTTGATAGCCAGATCAGCAATTTAAAATGGTAAGGTGGGAAAGACTCTTCTTTGTAACTAAAGTAAACAAAAAATTTCAGAGTCTGGTGGTGGGATGCCTCTGGGCTGCTTATTGCTGTTTTGCATTAGTCTCATGTAAAGGAAGGTATTCTTCCTTCAAATTCTATTTTAGCAGTAATCTTGATTGTAAGATCTTTAATTCAATTGACAAGAGAAAAAAATTTTAAGGATAAGAACACTAATCAAAGCTAAGAATCTGACCATCTGTCCTCTAAAAAATTGAGTGGCATATATGACAAGCAGTTAGTTTAAAAATTCGTCTAGCAATTAATATATAGAACAAAGAAAAAAAAGAATAAATGACATTTACATCAATTTAGTTGGCAAGTTCTTTGTACACAAGCAAGCAGGTCCCACAAAAGCTGCTAATTTTAATTCTCAAGTCATGTCACTGGAATATTTTAATTGCAAAAGCATTTGCTATGTTGATAGGATACCACCAGAAACAACTGTCTGGTACTGAAAATTCTAGTACAATAATGTGATATAAACTTGAGTACTGGCATATATGTTGCTGGCTTCAGAATAAAAACCAAGTTACTTCTCTTTTAAAAGAAAATATATCAAACTAGGATTCACAGAAGTTTTTAACCTCTACTGGAACCACAAAAATTAATATTTTTGTTTGCAGTGCTTCAGGCAGAGAGCATTGCTCACACTTGACCACTTATCCTTTAAATCCTTCAGTTTTGGGAAGCAAGGCTGCTAAAGTGGCCTAAAGCCAGCCCCCATCAAGGACTCTGTTACAAACAAAGTAGTTAAAAACAGATGGTTTCAAAACCCAAAATTCTGAAAAATAAAGAGCAGTGAAGAGCAGTTAACACTGCACAATTCATTAAGAATCTCATGATAAACGAAGAAAACCACAGATGACCCACAGCCCAAAATGCTGACGAGCGATCCGCTCGGAACAGCGGGAACCATGGAGAAGCCTGCTGCTCACACTCCCTGCGCCGAGCGCAAAGCACTGCACACTGCGAGCTGGGGAGCTTTCAGCCGGGGAGAGTAGCAGAGTTACAGCAAAAAAAAGAAAGGAGTCACTGCTGGAAGAGTCCCTGTGGTAAACAAAGTAAATCAGGATGCGAATGCTGCTGCTGCAAAGCACAGTTTGCAGTGCGAGTAAACTTCTGAAGGGGAATGTGAAGGTGGCCCTCCCACTGGGCTATCTAACTGCACCACAGATTCAGCTATCTTTGTCACAAGCCACGAGGGGACACAACCCACAAAGGTAGGAGCCTGTGTCACAGCAGCTTAGTAGCAAAAAGTAAATGCAGAAGTTCAAAAAGTGAGGCTTGTGTTTCTGACAGCAAAGTTAATAAAGCAAGCGTCGAATTTCCCCTAATTTTCTTGACAGCACGTTGTACCTCCTGATCAGAAACAAGATTTCTCATTCCTAGTCTTGACTTCTCTTCTTTGAAGTTTTAATACAGTTGGTTTTCCACTGTAAAGTTTTGAATAACAATTCAGATTTTTGGTGGTGCTGTACTTACTATATAGTCTTGTCTGCAGCACAATCACAGGAGAACACCAGGAAAAAGAAAGTTATTGATGAAGAATAACATGTCCTCTACTATTTATCCAGTAACAATAAAAATAAGTTTAACTCTAAACAACCCTGCTATTAAAAAAGAGTTATCTGCTTTTTACATACCCAATCTCAGATCCAATTTTGAATACACTGTATTTTTATAGGTATGTGTTTTAAGTGAAACAGACATCTCCTGAAATCCACCTGATGCGATTTATTTCACTGGCTATTTTCCAGATAAAAATAAATAAGGAATTCTATCTCCCCCAAGTATACAGGCATGGTTAGGGTAGAAATAAAATGCAAAAGCAGATGTCACAAATCCCTCTGGCCCAGGCTTTCATATACCTTGTCAAACTGGTTTATACTAGCTGTAATTCTCATACTATTGCAAGACATCACAACTGTTAGCGGTTCCATTTCAAGTGAGAGACAGGTTTGGATTCGAGCAAACCTCTCAAAAATGTGTGCACGTATGGAGATGTGTGCTTGTGTAATTGGCTGTGCTAAACAGCCCTCTGGTTTGGAGAAGTCTAACTACGGGAATTAGATTGCTGAGCTCACAGCAGCCAGACCCTATGCAACCCTCACAGCAACCAGCAGGCTCATCCCCACAGCAGCAGGCAGCTCTTGTGCTGCAGTGCTGCAACAAAAAGGTGGAAAGGCTGAGGGCAATGACTGCTCCTGGGAAGGGCTATCTCTGTCACACAAGCCACCACCAGCCCAGCTCGAAACTGGGCTGAAATCTGACAGAGGCGATCTGTTGTTTGAGTGGGATGTATCCAAGTTCACAAGATGCCTGTTAGAAATATTTTAAAAACTAGATTTTAAAAACTGCATGCAGACTTGGCCTTTGCTTCTGGAACAATTCAGCAAGTAGGGTGTGTCATTTCCATTCTAACAAAATCCACCTTATTAAGGCCCGTTTGAAACCTTTTGCCTAAGAGTCAACAAATACTATACAAGTGAACTGCCTATTTTAAAAAAATTGAAATCTCATTTTGGTTGTCAAATAACCATAACAGACATAAAAAGTAGTTCTCCCTATAAATTTATCTTCTTCATACTTCAACCAGCTTGTGTCTTGGCTTTATTCTGCTGAATGGCTGAATTACCAAACACATTGGTAGCATTAGAACAGCAGCATTACTGTTCTTTTACTCTCATGGTCTGTCCTTCTGCCATTCATGCTGACAACATTAAGTGCTTAAGTAATTACCTTACAATATTTGTAAAAAACAATAGTTTATACACATTCATCTGAAGTGAGTAAGCACTTCCTGAAACACTGGCATTTTACCGTGACAACATCCAGTTCTACCACAGAGTGCTGCCTCTCATGCCATACCAGTATGACTGCTTATTCAATTTGCTTGGATCCTTGAGATGTTTTTCTAAACACCAGCTTAAGGTAATGCAATTTTTGTCAACACTGCATTTATTTTCCTGCTCTCATACATCTACAATGGAGTATAAGATGCTACTTCTAAACAAGACGCTAAACAGAGTAATTTAGAAACTATTGTAATAAATGGTTATATACAAAAATGTTCCACAGGTATGAGCCCTGAGAAAAATCTCAGTGCACTTACACTATTTAACTGTCAGAAGCTTGTTTGGTAATTAACAGCAATGCCTACTAAAGACAAACCACACATCTATCCTTAGCCAACAAAAAGATGGAGAATTTTAGCAGGTGTCCAGGATGATAATATATATATATTGACTCAATGCACTGAACTTCTTAGAAAATGAGCAGAACTTACAGAAAATGATGAGCCATCCTTTGAAACTGCAACTGGGTAAATTCCATCTCCTAGATGCACAGAGAGCTCCCAGCTACTCCTCTTTGATTTAGCAATAGGAATTCTAAAAAAGAAACAGACAGAAGAAAAAATTTTAACAGAGATTTCATGCTTCTCCCAAGTTAACCAGAAGCACTTGCCTCATGGGATGGTCATAAAGGATATAAAATATCATTAATCTATAGACACAGTTGGAGAGCATACTTGAAAAAAATATATACTAAATGCATTTTTCTGTCAAACAGCATATAAGGAGAAAATACACTCTTACTTTCTTTCTAGATTTGCCTTGACATGCTGGGTATGCTGATAAAGTTATAGGAGGCCCTTGAATGCAGCCAGCACTTGCTGCAGAATTAGCTCAAACAGGATGAAAAGCAGATGAGAAAGTGGGTTGGCAAGAGAATAGCAACAGTGATAACTGGAGCAGTCTTTTCAAGGGCAAAATATAATCATTATTTCTTTAATCTCATTCTCAGTAAACCTTAATTAAAAGCCAATTACAGACAAAAGATTCAGCCAAACAAGTAATACAAGTAATTTTATAACTAATACACATTTTTAAGTATCTCATCCACAGAGCCCTTCAAGCATACTGAAAAAATAATGATGTATCATCACAGCCCACATGCAGGATTATACTGATTCCTGCAGCATTCTGTGGCTGCACCATTTAGCAAGTAATACAGGAAACCTGAATCTTTTCAGCTTAAAAAAGCACACACCTGGCAGCAAAGGAATGAGAACTGAGCCTCCATTCTTCAAAATTCAGAGTGAAACATGCAATTTTCAGCTATTTTATTTAAATGTATATTCACTTTCAATTTCCTCATTCTAACTTCTCAAGTCTCTTCCACTTCTCCGTAACAACTGGTGCCCAGAAGTATACTACAACTTCTCTAATGAGTGGTCACCATATATTATCATGAGCATTCACCACATGGCCTAAAGGGAAGATAGGAAGGTCTGATTTAAACTCCATTAAAACAAAAACACATTTTGGTATAGCTTTTCTTCCACACTGACTCTTACACATTTAGATTTTTTTGTAAGAAAACTGTAAGGATAATAATTTTATCACCTTCACGTCTCCTCTAAGGATCATTTCTGCTATAACATTAATCTATTGCACATTACAGCGCTTACTACACCTTTTATTGCAGACTTCAGAGTCTTGAAACCTGTAAATACATTATGCCACATGCATTCTCCAGAGGATTCAGGTGACCAGTGAACCACATCTTCCCAAAGAGTGCTCGGGTTTCCTGTGGAATCAACAGGGAGCAGCACCTGCGAGGCCTCCAGAGGCCACAGGAGGAGAAATTATCTGCCCAAGCCAAGGATAACACACTGACTTGCTAAGGATTTCAATAATTATTTTAATAACATTGGGTTTTTATACACCTGAAACTTAGGAAAGTACAAGTTCAAGTACTTAATGAGGCAAGGAGATTCCAAAAATTGTGCCTTGCCATGTGCCTGAAAAAGGGAAATGGAAATTCTAAATATATCAGATACAAATAGATGCATACTTATCCTTAGTTATTTCTGGATGCAAGCCAAGTAAGGCCTACATCAAATTTCACTGAACACCTTAGCTCACCTCTATCACTAAAAGTTCACAAGACAGATATTGAAAATAACCTGTTCCTGTGCTAACGATGCCAAGCATCACCTTTTACATTTAATATAGCGACAACTGTCAAAATAAATCTGAGGAATTATCTATGGTTTATTGGGTGCAATATCATCTCTCAGCAACTCCTATTGGAATTCCTGTATGTCACCAAACATTTAGACTGGAAGATAGGAAATGTGACAGACACAGGAGTTCCTGAAGAAGAGGAAGAGGAATTTCCTGCACAGGTAGCACACAGCAAGCTGAGAGATGTTTTCATTGCACTTCCTGGTATCAGAGCACCAGTAAGGAGGAATACAGGGAGCACCTGGTGAAGTTCTCCATGACACTCCACTGCAACAACACACAGGATTTAGTGGTTTACAGCAACTTCATATTGCTTATATTAGAACTAGGACCTCATTGCAAACTCAGCTTAGTAGATTTGCTTCACTGGTGTCATGAGATTCCTTACAGCCTTGCTGGCACAGCCCTGCTTCACATTGCATTTGACTGGAAGTGACCTCATGAATCTGGCTGCTGGCCATCAAAGGAAAGACAGTCTTGTTCTCCAGCAGGGATTATTTTTGTTCAGTCCTGTCTTGCTGAGCTTTGTCAAGTGTATCTCCAAACAGGATGCATGCCTCTCCAAAGGCATGACTACGATCACTGCTTTGCCTGGGTTTCAAACATAATTCCTCTCTCTGTAACACCAGTGGCCAGGAGGGCAAGGTCCAGAGCTGCATCTAACACCAAGTATACACCAAGCTGTACTTCCCTCCTGGAATTTCTAGATCCATTTGCACAGGAACATTTTTCACTTTGGTAATCAGCATTGCATGTGGTTCTGTATCTATAACTGACACTGGCTAGGACAGATACTTACATTAGCTCATGACAATCCTACTTCTTCATTAAATCAAATTCCTTTCAAAGAAATTATCTTGTAGTAGACTCCATTTTGATAGGATTTGCGGGTAGGGAACATTCATATAAATAAGGATTACAAAGTCCAAAAGTAAAGATCAAAGCCTAAGTTTGTTGAATATGAAAAGAAGTTGCTCACATCCATGAATACTTTAGAAATGCAGAAATTTCTACCAGGCTAAGAAAGGAGATTTGTGGTGGGGTTTTCTGCTGTTTTGTGGTGTTCGGGGTTTCTTTTAGTATCTGAGAAGTCCCAGTGCATGGGAAATTATCTTTATTCTTGGCCAAGGTTGCTTCCTTAGCTAAGAAGATTTTTAAGTCCTCCCAAAGAAAGCATTTGAACTCCGAATATATTTCACACTAGTTCACAGAAAACTTCCCAAACTTCTGGCTACTCTCAAAACGTAGAACTTTTAAAATTCTACATAATGGGCTGAAATCCAACACACTGTATTCACAGAAAAGAAAAAAACCCCACTGAAAACAAAAATAGTGTATTTTTTGCCATCATAAAAGACACGAAGAAAACATAAGGCACTTCCCCTCCAAACCTAGATTCAGAGTCCATACAGTATGTCTTTCCTAGGATTCAACATGCCCACCTTTTTTTCTCTCAGTTTTGGCAAATGACATATCATCCAATAAAATTACTTCATTTGTGTAAAAAGATCAGTGGTGCAGGAAGAAACACAAGATGAGTGCCAGGTGGATGGGGAGCAGGGCATGGAGAACTGTGTGCTACTGATCCTTGCCAGGAGCACTACACACAAAGGGACAGAGAGCAAAGGCAGCACCACAGCCACAACACGGGATGGGTGGAGAAGGGAAGTTCTGAACTTCCACACAAAAAAGGGCAAGTCTGAATCTCTCTACTCCAAACTGCAAAGCATCACAAGCATCACAAGGAACACAGCTGAAGAGTGATGGCCTGGCTTTAAGTCATAAAGGCTTTACTTCAGAGCACCAATTACAAAAATACGTAAGCAATGCAACAAGAAAAACAGCACCGTTTGCCTGCTTAGTTTTTTATTTTCAAGCCCTACTGCTGTTTGTTCAACTAGAGATGATATTTGTGTAGAATGTATTATGTCCCTTTTTCCCCCAAATGCTATATGTGGGAGAGGGAGACACTTGAGAATAACATCGCAAACAAAGCTCCTGCTTTCTTAGCAAGTGAGGAAAGCAGACAACTGTTAAAAATTTTAGGTCAACACATACTTTCTGTGCTCATGGAAAACATTAATTAAACTATTATCTATTCAAGTAAAAAAGCAAGTAATGAAAGAAAACAGACACTCACAAAAGCAAATCAAGTAATAACTCTGCCCTGGCCATTTTGATTGGCACCAAACAATCAGATAGAAGGAACTCAATAAAAACTACAATTTTCTGCAGTTTGTAGCAAATAAACTTCCCTCTCCTAATTACCACTGATGATGTAAATGAGGATGTCACCAGCTCCTAAAGGATCAGAAAATTGAGTATAGATTTTTTTACTTCCAATTCAAAGTATGTGTTCTAATGCTGAGGGAGAAAACACAAATTCCTCTTCGCTTCTGATATTTTTGCTGCATAATACTTTATGTAAACAGAGAAATCCCAAACTATCATAACAAATCCTCCCGTTTGAAAGATTACAAGCGTTTGAAAACCACATTATATGGCGCTCCATAAAGCTGTTTTTCAATTGTGCAATTACCTATTCAGCAGTTAAATAAAAGTGAAATATTGACTTAAAACAATGTTAATGGTCAAAGAATCATTAAGAAATCCTTCATCATAACTTTCACAGCAGGTGGCCTGTAAAATGATCAAGAATAATGTGCTGGATTCTGTAGCCACCAAGGTCAGTTTCTGCATACAAATCTTGCAAAGGGAGAAAAAAAGACCTTCAGAAAGTGGGCCATTCATCTGAACCAAGTTCAGAGAATTTCCAGCACTGTGAAAAGATATGTTATGCAAGCACATAGATGTATTCAGTGGGGGTAGGCTGAACCAGCTACATGGAGACTACAAAGGAGCCCTCCCATGGCTCATGAATAAGTCGAGGAAATGATCAGAAAAAAATGCAGAGATGTTTAGACAGATGGCCCACTTAAAATGCCTGGGACAGGGCATAAGCAATTTTAATGAAACTTTAGATCTACCATATAAATTGTTTCTTATTTTCCCTGCCCTCCCCCTACCCCTCCAAAAAAATAAAGTAAAAAAAAAAAAAAAAAAAAAATCAAGAAAGGCAAATAGAAATTTGAAACAAGAGCCTATCTTGTGATGAAAACAAAAAAACAAAACCACAAACCACCAAAAAAAAAACCAAAAAACCAAAAACAAAAAAAGGGAAGCAAATATTTTGAGCATTATTGGTTTAATAAGTTCATATGCAAAGAAATATCCTTCACAGAACCTTCAACTATCAGATGAATATAAAAGCAGGGAATGGATAGATTAAAAGAATTCTAAACAGAAGTGTACTGCCAAACAAAACACAAATCCAAGCTTTAGTATCTGAGTACTTTCAACACTTTCCAACATAAAAGTTCATGATCACACAGAAAAGATAAAAGCAGCACTTTCACAGGATTATTTTAAGAACTAAAAATTATGTGCAAGGGACCTAAGAATCTGGGAATATTTTATTCAGCAATTTGAAGTATTTTCTGTATCTATTCACACACATTTTCTACATATATTCAGACCATATATGGATCATTTGAATATATGGATCATTCATATGGTCCATCTATACATATCATGTGCCTTTTTACATAAAAATAGGTTTTCCTTCTTCCTGCTTTATATGTGCATACATATACATGCACCCCTTTCACTGTGAATATGAAAATATACCATCATTAGACTAAATTATAGTTCTTCATATGTCATACAAAATAATAACCTCTACTAGCCTGTGTGCCAACTGATCAGACAAAGGCTGGAAGAATTACTCAATAGTTATATCAAAAAGGTTTTACATTTTCTTACATATCACATTGAGATCAATAACAAACATGCATATTTATAGCCTATACTCTATTTGAATAGTGACCACAGGAAAAAATGAAATTACATGGAAGGCAAACTATAAAATAAAAAGCAATGCTTTTAAAAGATGCTGTGGAGTGCACCGTGCTTTGATTCAGAACAGCATACATCTGGATATTCCCTTTCCCTTTAACAGAAGCTTTTAGAGCAATTTGCATTGACATAAAAGCCTGCAATCCAGTGACCAACAAAAACCTCCAGTGTCTTCAGTAGTGAAACCCAGACAAGAGCTAAAGAAACAGTTAATCTAGTTCTTTTAAATCTAGGGTGAATTTAGCTGCCCAGACCTAAAAGCATGGCTCAACGCCTTTCATCTTCATTAAACTGAGAACTAACCTTGCAAAGAACCTGAGCTCACCCTGGCTAACCTCCTTCCACTGTGGAGGTCTCTAAACAAGCAGGGCTTGGGTCCTGCAAGGAGAGACATCCTAACCCCAATGTTTTACAGCCAGCATCCTCAGCAGCCTGGCAGGGGCAAGGAACTAGGGGCTCCTCTGCCAAAGCTGTCTCCACAGTCTTAACAAGAAATTATCCTCCAAACATGCAGGCAAAACAAGAATTCTAAGCTTCTTGAAAGATCTTTCATGGCTCTTTCAGCTTTATATCTATTGGGTAAATGAAGTAGGACTGCTGTTATTGCCTGTCTTGATATAGCAAAGTCATGTTTGCAGAGCTTATGTGCAAAGAATCAAAGATCCATGCTATCCATCTTCCTCAGCCTGTGGGGGTTCACATCCACCTCCCATCTCTCAAGAGAAAGAGCCAGGGCCCAGATAAGCACCGGGGATGGTAGGAAGGAATGAGAGATTCATGAAGGCTTGGAGAATTCATGGAGACTCAGGTTTGCAGCCTGACGATACGTTCTTTGGGATAAAAAGTTTTGGCACTTGATCCTAATGCCAGGAAATTTCTGTGCACTTTGCATTAATAAAAACTGGATGAAACACAGTAACCACCCTGGCAGCTGCAAGTAGAGCCCAAGATCTCTCAGTTTCAGAAAAGAGTCAGACTGCCCAGTCCTTCAGGCGACAGCATACCTTGAAAATTTCAAATAAATACATGTAAAACATATATGAAACTGACTTCCTCTCCTATGACATGTTAGGGCCTACTTTAGTATTTGGGTTCTGTTGGAAAAAACAAAAATCAAGAGCATTAATGCCAGGTAAGAGATGTCATTCTTTGTGTCACTGCAAGCATTTGTGAAATAAGAAGCAAGGTATGCTCAAATCAAGTGTTCACAAGTACAGAGAAAATACATTTATTTTTCGTATAATTTACAAGTCTGTTTCTAATCTGACTTTTTAACCATCTTTTATTTACCAATAGAGGAACCATTTGCAAGCAGGTGTTTTTAATCAGATCAGTCAACAATATTGACTTGTGCGTGCTAACAACTGTTATAGATGGAAAAGTGTAAAAATCTGTCACCAAAAAAAGTTGCGGCTCTTTCTCTTCCAATTTAAGTATTTAATTTCAGAACTATTTTCTTTTCAAAAACTTTTTTTTTTTTTTTTAATTTTTATTAAGAGATAACTTTGGGCAGTTGGCAAAACTAATAATAATAATTTACTCCATAAAAGGAAAACAGCAAATGCCTTTTCCTATACAATTTTTCCCTTATTTCTTTAAACAAAGAAACTTATTGTGCAGATACTGAAGAATAGTCCTACAATAATTATCTCCCTTTCTTTTTATGTGCAAAGAGCTTCAGTACAAACCACTGTGATGCAATAGGGAGGACTAAAGCTCTTCTATTAACATCATCCAGCAGCTGTTACATACTTTCATATAACATGATGGTATTGGGATGTAGTTACATGTTGGGCGCTCTGCTTCCTACACCTCCATTCAAAGAAGGGCTGTTCCCAGTAATAATGTGTTATTTTTCACTTTGTATTAAGTTCAGAAAACTATGGGACAGGTTTTTTGTCCCCATGAAAAACAGGCAGAAGGAAATGCTAAATCTATTAATATGAAAATGAAGGGAAGTGATTAAAAATTACCTCTAAGTTTGATAAGGAAATAATCCGATTTTACTTCTACATGTAAGACTACTTTCCATACTCTCTTTTTTTGAAACATCCAGGAAAACTTTGTGCTAGGTTTGCTGTACCCATCTCAATAGTGAAATCTGCCTACTAATCTTGAGCTCAGTTGCCACTAACAAATGTAAACCTGAATCAAAACACATTTAGTGCTTTAAACTGTCATCCCTTCTGTCAGAATTTCAGTTATTCACCCCCTTTTGAAAACAGAAGAGAGTATGATAACTCAGAGGTAACAGGACAATATACAGAGGCTGTGAGAATATCAGTGTTGAACCTCAGATCAGGAGTACTTCTCAAAGCAAATTATCCCAGCCATCTGCACCAAGATTGCTCTGGGTCACACTGCAGAACAGTCTTGGGACGTGCAAACCAGGTCCCTTTCTGATGAAGAAAGGCAGAAACCAGGTTCCAGAACTGCACCCAGCACACTCCTGTCACAAATGGGCATTCAGTTCACAGGACTGGACTGAATCTAATCAAAAGTCAAATACATAGAGTGAGAGTATGAGCTCAACACAAACAAGATGGTACACTTGTCCTGGTACACTTTCTAATGACAGCTAGATTAATTCTTGAAGAATCCTTTATTCAGATGAAGAGATTTTGACCTTAATGACAATTTCTGCAATCCCATTCCCTCAAAATCCTAAATTTGGTATTTAGTCTAGATATTCAGGGGAAAAAAGAACAACAGAAAAACTCTGACATTTAAATTCAAGCTCAACCCCTCTTACTTAGTTGCCCCAGTAAAAGTTATGTTAAGAAGCATTTAATACCTAACAGCTCCTGCCAGCTAAAAGCAAAGTACTGTAAAGTGCAGCATATTTGAAAAATTGTTCTGCCATTTTGGAGGAGAAAATCCGTACTTTAGAATCAAAATTTAAAATTCCATTTTGAAAAAATCATGGCCTGAGCTGCCTCTATCTTGTTAGATAATACCTTCTTGAACAGATTGCCATTTCTTTAGCTATCACTAATCTACAAACTTAATCAAAAAACCCACTTTAACCTATGCCTTCTCAAAGACACAGATCTGACCCACAGGCACTAATAACAAACTGAAATACAGTGTTTCCTTAAAGAACAAAGTTTTTAAGACCCAATACAGTGAAACTTTTCAGTACCTGCTGAACTTACTAAAGGAGGCACACTATCAGGAGTAAGAGACAACTACTACAGTCAAGGGAAAAGGAAAGACTTTAGAATAAAGCCATCTCTGAGGAAATCTGGCAACAGCATAGAGAGCAAGAACACTGGCCTTCTTTAAGGCCCACAAGGAACACAGTGTGCAAACTAAGGAAAAAATTTTAAATTATACTAGCTAACCAAAATAAAACCCTGTCTTAGGCCAAACTGAAAACACCTTTTTAGAGAACACCACCTCCAAAAACCTTTTAGAGTTTTTGTTAAGAGCTGTGTATTGAATGCTGTCTTTCCTGTGGTTTACAGTTTCATTTAGGTCTTTCACCCTTTTGATCTGTCAGTCCCCTTGGAACTAACCAGATCGTATTGCCAGAAATATGGAATTTCTGCCACAATTTCTAGGACTCATGATTTGACCCGGTCTCTCTAAAGCCTGTCACATATGCAATATCCCAAAGGTCATTGTTTAAAATGGAATTACACTCATTTTTTTGTGCATCTTGGAAAACACAATGCTTGCACCAGATTTCAGTAGAGGTCCAGAGTATTGTAAGAGCTCAGCCATCACACAGAGCTTATCACCTCCCACCAACTTGTTTCAGCAGAACCAGAAGTCCATCCAACGATCTCATGCCAATGAAATCAGCTCTGGAATAGAGCTGTATTGATCACATTTTTCTGTTGTGCTTTCTCCTCTATAAGAGACTTAATTCAGGCAACACATAGAATACACACTCAGCACAACCCACAGTCCTGCAGGAGGATGACCAGCTTTTCCTTGCTAGCCATCCTACATGCCATAGTGTAAGAGAAGCTGGCCAAGACCCATGATTCATTTGGAATCCTGTTTTCCTTTAAAAAGCCAGTGCCTGGCTTTTCAAACTACATGCACAAGAACTAGTGCTGGGTGACAACACAGGTACCAACAATGTATCTACCAAACCACAGGTAAATGTGATCACAGCATTTGGGTAGAAGTACTCAAGCCAGTTTCCAACAGGCAATGTGACAGCTACTTCCTCCCCGCTACGTGTAACAAATGCGGCATATTTCACAGATTCTAAAGCTTTGTTCTTTGTTTCTTCTGCACTCAATTCCTATGAAACAGATTAATGCTACCAATTCTGTTCACTTAAAGAGAAAAAAACATAGCAGATGAGAAAACCCCCAAAAGTTCATTAAAAATTATATTAGATAACATAAAACGTGTATCTCCAACAAGCACTCTTACGTCCTGTCTAGGCACTTACAGCACACAGCAGAGCTCAGTGACTCTCATTACCTTCCATATATCATGCCCTACACTTTCAGCTTACACCCAGCACTCACACCACTGAACTTTCACCACCTAATATCAACCATCCTTTCCCTTCCTAACTAATGGAAAGAGAAAGGTACCTCTCACAATGAGTTACACATGAAACTGGCTCAACTACCTCTAGGTAATGCTTACCTTTATTTTTTACATTACTTAGGCACTACATCTCTGGGCCACAGAAACACAGGCATCTAATTATTTAAGAGTGATACATACTGGAAATATGATAAGTATCTATTGCCCTCTATGTATTTTCATCCTTTTAATAACACATCTGCCACTGTTCATTTTAAGGTCTCACAAGTAAAGAGAAGAAAGACGACAAGAATAAAAAATGTGCATAGACTTTCAGCTTTGCTAAAGTTATAAATATCAGATCTGAATGAAAGAATTTGAGAAATATTAAATTAGGGTTGAATGTGAAGGACAAAAGATTTGTAACAGCCTCATTCTCAGTACTAACAAAAACTTTTTCCCACTATGCTTTCTGCTGACTAAGGTCAGAATTAGAGAAGCCAGGCTGTGTAGGTGGGATGAATCTTATTGATGATGGTTATTTTAGCATAATCACAATCAATACAGGATGGGGACATAAAAATGGCTGTACTGACTTGCCTAAATATCCATCTGGTCCAATATTCAATGATAAACAGTAGAAAGTTAAGTAAGGTCTAAGAAGAGTATAAGAATATAGCTACACTTCTACAATGTACTTAACTGTAAGTTCTGTCTCCTTCCTTTTCTTTTTGCCCAGACAATTAGCACTAATCAATGCAGTTCAGTAATTCACAAGGCAAAGAGTGTATGTCCTAAATCTAAAAAATATAAATAACATAATATATTAAAATGTATTATATAAGTACATTTTAAAATGCTATGGAAAAAACATTTTTCTTTAAACATTACCTTTTACACATCCTATTATTATTTAACAAATATAATTACACTCAGATGATACTGTTCCTCTCTCATTAATCCAATACACGTATGTTTTTCTGTGAATGTTTCTATTCTATAAATAAGCATGAACAAATCACATGGGATAAAAGGGATGCTAGAAAGAACATTAAGATTTTTCTGACTCAAAAAACCAGACTCATTTTGAACAGAAATACTAAAATATGAAGTAAAACTGTTGCACAAACATGAGGAAGATCCAAAGTATTTCTGAAATACACTTTCAGCCGTAGCGTACGGCAGCTGAAAGAGGATACCTAAAGATGTTCAGAACTGGTTCTCACAACTTTGCCTTCAGCCCCAATCATTCCTGTGCACTCACCTGCTGAGTGAATCCATATACAACATCCCTGTTCTTCTCACCCCAAAGTTTCTTTGCATATATCCAATGCGATTTTTCTAAAATGAAAATTACTGCAGCCCCTCTGGACCTTCCTAGGTGAGACAAACTAGCCTTGTGTGATGATTTTGGCTAGGGTAGAGGTAATTTTCTTCATAGCTGATGACTGGGGTTAATTCACAAAAGTCCTATCTTTAAAGATTTATGCTCCACCCTTTACAGGCCTTGAACACAACAATTTCCCATTGCAGTCCAACTTCTTTTAAACTGTGAAACAGCAAAATGCTATCAGCTCTCACTACCCCTTGCTTCTGGAAAGACACACATGAATGAGAAAGCCAAAAGAAGCTGAAGAGAAGTGGGCTGTGGAAATGTGCTACACCACCCAGCATAAGGAAACAAACTTAAATGGCTGTCAGACTAGCAGAATTTGGAAATCACTGAAAAAGAGTTGCAGACTATTTACTCAAAAAGGTTCACTTAAATACAAGTGTTAAGACTTGGGAAAAGGCAGCCTGCAGGAGAGGCAGACATGCAATGTCTGAGATCAAAGAATAGAAAAAAAAAACCCACAGCAAATAGAGGAATAAGTTTTACTTAATATTAGTAAGCATCTTAAAATAATTGTGATTTGAGGATACAAGTAACAAGAATAAAGGCTCTGCTGCAGGGGAGGGAGCAGGGCGGGCAACAAAGAATTTAAAGGAAAGTGCTCTCACTAGTTCAAGGAAACAAACAGGGTAAAGTTGTCTAAGGACATTAACAGCTACATAGAGCCATATGAGGACCTGCTTTAAATTTCAGTGTCTTCTAAAAAACTGGGCAGCAGGGCCTAGAAAAAAATCACTAAGGTACATCACCATCTCTGCCACCACCATGCCAGAGAGTGGAGGTTCAGAAACACGTGAGAACACACAGCTTAAAGCCTATGAACCCATATTTTTTAGAAGCACTTTCTCAAAACCTGAAATTAATATGCAAATAATTTATTTGTATCATCTCACTACTAACTGCAGAAAGACTAATTTTACTAAGCACCACAGAAAGACAGGATAAAGACCTGTTATCTCCTTTCTAAATGCACGGGTAAACATCCCTGCTTTCAAAAGAACGAGGTCCTGTGCTGTTCTTTCCTGCCCAGTCTTTCTCACACTACAGGCTTTGAAGATATACGTTAAAGGGAAGCCACAGCCAAAACAAACTCCAAGCACCACATCTAATTACACCGAAAAGTAAACTACTAAAGAATGGTCTCTGAAAGATATTAAAGAATCATCCATAATCATAAAAGACAAAATCATCTGAGCAGTCTCAACACAGATCCAGTAAAAAAATATCCAGGTCTTTGAATACTTAAGAAGAAACAACCAAAATCAATATTAAGTATTTTTTACTTAAGGCATCATCTATTCCAAGTGTCCCATTGAAAATACAATGGCATATCCATGCAGCTTTCCCTTTAAGATTCACAATACTTCCTGGTTACAAAACCAAAAATATACAGTACTTAAAAGTGGAACAAAGAAGGCTACCTCTAATGCAGGTAGTAGATGACTGATTTTGAGTTGTCCAAATATCAGGGATGAGAGTCAACTCCAAGACAGTGCATAGCAACACTATTAACAATGGTACCTCTCAAATAATTCTCCTATTAGAATGATACAAAGCTACATTGTCACAAACCAACAAATAGGCCTGTGGTCTTACACACAAAGAAATGAAAAATATTCCTTTCTTTTATGATTCCATGGTAATGCACATACCAGGAATATCTTAAAACAAAAGTGAGGAAAGAGAGATCCCAAGACTTCTGAGACAAAGGTAGGGCTTATTTTTCTCATGAAAATGTCTCTTCAGTATTTTTATTTAAACACACACACACACAAATGATATAGAAAAGCCCCGCCTCTCTGAAAGTTGAAAAGAAAGAAGTCATAGCTCAATCTTGTATGTTAACACTTTTAGTCTTGTGCTTAAACAAGACTGAATTGAGCATAACAGCACTGAAGGTTTAGCTTCTACACTGGCATATCAAATTTCAAGTCAACAGCTCTTTTATTTAAAATATGTTAGATAAAAAGGTAATATGCTCTCTGTAAAGAGTTCCCTGGAGGTTAGAAGAACCAATAAATTAACTGTTTCCATATGCTTGGCTCCTTTTGGCAAAACTCAGAAACAAAATACAGCCAAACCTTTTTAGACGGGTAATAGTATTTGGTAGCTTATAGCACAACTTGGGAAAATAGAAAACTGGACAGTAAGTTTGGAAAATAATAGTAGAAACTTCATTTCTATCCTCCTGTAATTAGCTACATGCTGTTGGAAGAAAAATTCTAACAAAGTCAACTTCATGGGTCTGATCTATAGCAAACAGTTGTCTTCCCAAGGAACTCACACACTGGCTAGTACAGTTATCAAATATTCTGCATTTGGTTTTTTAAAGCAACAATAGATACATATGACCTATTTTGAAAACAGGAAGTTAGTATTCTGAGGTGTTAACATGAGTATTATCAGTGTTTTCATTATGGGTTTACTTCATTATAAATAAGAAGGTCTGGGCTTATTCACAATGCAATGTTCTTATATTTTACTTATCCTAAAATTAAATACTTCCCACCCCTTCTCCCCATATCTTTTTTACCTATGTAATTGAGACTAGACAGTGACAGTCAAAAAGCCTTTAACACTACACCTCTAATTACAGTTATAGACTGGGTATTTTAAGAACACCTTTTGCAGACATTTTTTTAATACCAACAAAAAAAGTGAGGGCAAACCTGGTTGGTCCTATTCCTTTACCAAGACAGGAAGGACATGCTCTGTAGCATCAATTATAGGAAATCAATGTTTTTTTCAGATATGAAAATATCAGTTTTATTTTATTTTTGTGACCATATATGATAACACTAATTCATTATTAATCTTATTTCCAATAAAATGGTTAAAGCCTGTTCTTCACACCATGATGGTTGGCATTTTTAGGTGTCATTTTAGACACCTAAAAATTCCGTATTTGTTTAATCAACTGCATCCTTCCGGTAAATTCAAATTTTGATGTATAAAAAAAACACTGATTATTCATCTTACAGTTCCACACACATCTGGCAAGCAGCGTGAAGTAGGTTGACACGTATAGGCCAGACATTTCACTTCTTAAAGTCATGTTATTGCATGGTTAATCCTATATTTGCATTAATTTGATACAAGCACTTACAGGTAAAAATAATCCCAAAGTATAGGTCTAAAGATTATAATAATAAGCCTCTGGAAGGTTTTACCAGAGGAAAAATATTTTTTACCATTCTATGTATGTTTGTCTCATTCAGCCATTTGGGATTTTATTAATAATCTTCTCATTACTGTATTCCTCTTCTGATTTCTTATTTTTTATTTTATGAAAGACAATTTCTGTGAAGACTTGACACTGAAATCAGAGACTTCATTACCCTGCAAAATATATCCACATTTTAAAGTATTTAAGAGGGTTAAACAAAATGCAAACATTTAATGCAACATTAAGCATGTGAAATAAAAACTTGATTGCCTAAAGCAAGCATGCTATGCTGTTACCCTGGTGACAGGTTAAAAAAGGATTGTGAGCTGAATGGCTGTATGATATGAAATTAAAATGTTTCACATTGAACAATCCAAAATGAATTGGGAAAGGTTAGAGCAGAGGAGAGAGAAATCAATTCTCCAATGGCAATGGTGAATGGAAGTGAAGTCTGAATAGGATTTGCCGGTGGGGTGCAACAGCTGCCAAATATCCTGCAGCCAAAGAATTACAATAATACTGATGAAGTGTGCAAGAGCTTTTGGAATCATTGCAGGGAACAGAGAAATACTCCCACAATAATGAGGCCATTCTGTGTCCCATCCCACTTTTGCAGTTGAATCAAAGGGAAAAGAAACGGTTGAAAATTGTAATACTCAACAACAAAGGTATAAATGAATTACCTATCCCTTCAATCAGTATCTTGTATTTAATTACAGCCTCTGTGAATGTGAATGAAGCAAGCATGCTAAAAAGTGGACAAACCGACACACATACATGTGAAAGTATGCAGACAGTATTGAATGAGAGATTTGCTTCCCGTATATTTTGTTGACAACATTTCTACAGCAACAGCATCCAGAATAAGCTATACCCTACACAAACAAACAGCAGAACACAACCAGTGCCTCAAGGAACTACAAGATCAGGTGCTGATGGTCATGCTTATCTTTAACAATCCTTGGAAAGAAACATCAGCAAAACTTCTCATGTGAATGCAATTACAGATGTATTTTCTGAGCTTAGAGACCCCAGAAGTCAAGAAAAATGTTACCCTTCTGTGAAATTATCCTACACAACTTCATTTCTGCCCTTGGAAAATCCAAGTAAAACACACAGAGGAAGACAAAAATATATCCTAAAAATACCTGTAAAATGACCAGGGAGCACATGGCAATTAGCACACACCTTGTCAGTTATACAGTTTCATGCATACACATTTTACACATGGACAAATATTAAAGAATGGGTTTAGGAGGTGCAAACCTGCATGAGAGGAAATAATTGTTGGGCTTATAGAGGGGATCAAAGTAAATTAAATAGAGAGAGGTCTTGTAAAGAGAGATCTTGCAGAAGAGGTCATAAGCAAAGCACAGATGAGAAAAAGGCCAGATTAACAACTAAAAAAGGGACAGGAATTTGGCAGCACAATAGAAAACATTCACATGTCTATATTATGCAAATTCAAGTTTCAGCATTAAGTGAACAGTAGCTACAGAAGCTATAAAGCTCTTACAGCAGATGCTGTTTTCCCAGAAGACGTGGTGAAAATAAAAAATAAACATAGGGACTTAGCCAGGTCCATTTACTTTAGTGAATGCCTTTTGCACCAGCAATCACCTCAACAAGATGTGGAGGTCTTCCCAAGAGATGTTCATTGAGATTCAAACTTTAAGTAATTATCTTCATAATGATTTCATAATGGTTAACAACTCTAAAGATCGAGCAAGTGTGGATTCCTGAGTGCC
This sequence comes from Poecile atricapillus, assembly GCF_030490865.1. NCBI lineage: Eukaryota > Metazoa > Chordata > Aves > Passeriformes > Paridae > Poecile > Poecile atricapillus. The sequence goes on from NC_081249.1 coordinate 39,049,155, forward strand.
CAGAATACATTTTTCCCTACAAATGACAGGGATGACAAGCTATGAAAATTTCAGACTGGTCTGTTCCTGGAATAGATGTTTAGGAATCACATGGAACAATGGCTCTGCTTTCAAACACCTATAGAAATACCTTATATTACTTGTTTTGACAATCTGATTGCATTAATTTAATCAAATCAAAGAAAAAAATACCATACATACATTCTGTAGAGTCATAAATGTTACCTTAATGTCCCATTTCAACTTCTATATTTTCCACAGAAGTTCATTCCCAACTGGCAAAAAAATGCATATTTCATATATTTGCAGCTACTTGTTTGTTTCTAACACATATAATCCTCTTTCTGGCAAAAGCAACTGAACAACCAAGAAGGGTAAATAATACCAGATTTTAAAGACATGTAGAATATTATACAGGGCATCTGGTTTTGTAGTTATTAAGCAAGATTACAAAAAAAAACCAACCAAACAGTAATGACTTATGAGAGGTCAAAAGAACAACATTACATAACAGCTAGAGAGACAGAGAGTTACCACAACCAGAAAAGCTCATTATAAACAAGGATTTCACATGAAAAAGAGGAGAACAGGGTCTTAGTACTTTCTGAGTCTGTGGCAAAAGAAAAGACCACATAGTGAATAATGGTGTGAAGCTGCAGTAGTTACACAAACATCCCGAAGACTTTCAAAGGCCTAACAGTAAAACATGGGAAGAATGCTCGACTTGTTGAGCAGGGGACCAGAACAGTAAGGATAAGACAGTGTTGTTTTCATGAGCTAAGGATGACTGCATAACTCCAAAGTGGGGGAACGAAGAAAACTACAAGTAGGCTGGACTTGATCAACCGTACCCGTGAAAACAAGGCAGTTTATCTCTATATAGAGGGTATCTGTCAGATAGAGTGAAATATACATGTTTAGTTGCACTTGCAGCAACTGTTCATGTTAATACTGCAGTTCTAGGGAAGAAATAAAAATTAAATTCACATAATACAATTGATATAGTTCAGCAGTACCTGTGCTGAAATTAAGAACTCTTTCCCTTTCCAAGAGGCCGGTTCAGATTACTCCAGTGAATTTTCTTGATATCATCTTCCTTCTTTTTAAAATGAATGTAACATAACCTTATTTTGTGCTGCTCCAGCAGTGCAGGAGAACCAGAAAGCTCTCCTATTGGGCAGCTGACCATCTTTCCATATGGGGAAGCCCTAGGCTGGCAAAGAGCTGGCTTTGTCCCAGACTCCAGCAGAGTAATAGGTGTAGTCTCTGTGAGAGCAAGAATGCCTAAGAGGTGTGGGGCTCTACTGCTCTCTGAGCAGTTCCCTTGCTGCCCTATAATCAAGCAATGGCAAGGCAAACATCAATATAGCTGTACTGAATCAACCCAGACAGGAACCCAGAAGAATTCATTAAACACAAAGCTAAATACATTAACTTCTATTCTTGCACTTCACCAGCCATTTTATGTTCACTGCACTGGACCCCTGGATTCCAGAATTTTAAAACAAAAATTTAGCCCAGCTATTTCAGAACCTGACAAAAACTTATTTGTATTTTAACTTTTCACTATACACTTTCCTTCCTAGGAAAATATCTGATGCTTAGAAAGCCTAATCCATTTTAGATCTCAAAATACTTCATAAATGTTGATAAACAGATATTTACAAAACCTCAACAGTGCAGTAAAGTATTAAGGCCACTTTGTCTTTTTGTAAACTGAGGCCAAATTCAACTGACTTCTCTAAGGTCCCACAAGAACAGTTTCTTAAGACTCCCAATCCAGTCTTCTATATTAAACACACAAGCAAGAAAAAACTTTAGTGTTTTTTTTTCTTGCTAGCAATTTAAAACATTTTCCAATGTGTTACCATCTTTTTGTGTGTAGTATCAGGTAATATGGGCATGCAGCCTCACTGTTTTTTTTCCAAGTCATAAATGATGAAAGGGTAAAACCCATAGAAAAATTAGGAAAATACACTTAGCAGCCAACACAAGCAACACATAGGAAGTGCTGTAGGCAATTGGGTTTAGAAGTATAAACATCACATTAGTAGACCCATGAGATAGCATGATGTAGCCACACCTGGAGAGACACTCTCCTATTCCCTTCCCAACCCACTAATGAAAACAAGTCTGAAGCCAAAATGCGAAGATTCAACTGTACAACATCATTTCTGGTCTCAAAGGCTAGCTACATCAAACAGACATAAAATAAGCTGGATTCACTTCAGCCAAAATATGTTTCCACTTGAAACAAGATCACGTTCTGTCTAGAAGACCTTGGGGTTTTACTAGATGCTGTAAATCTGTTCAGCAGCTGTGGGTGGCACCAGTTTCACAATAAAGTGGACTATGGAGTATGTAGGAAAAGTCCTAGGTAAAATAACTAAAAGCTGAACAATGAAACAATCATTAATCATCCATGGCTCTTTCCTGTAGGAAATATGTGCTCCTATTATCTGGATATCACAGTGAAATAATCACATTAGTATGTGGCTCACAAAATACCAAACACTTTCATTAGCAGATCATCTTTCAAAAATACTTGGAAAAACTCCGCAACCAGGAAGAATCCCAAAAACCCAAACCATCCCACATCAAATTTTTCCCAAGAAAATGGGTTAAATAAAAAACACTTAAATTAAAAAAAAAAAAAAACAAACAAAAAAACCCACACAGAAAATGCTCTAAATACTTGATTGCATCTCAAAAGTAAATGCCTGTATTCCTGTAACTCTGAGCATGCACGGATCTCCAACAGCTATCCTAGCTAAAGCCTGACAAGTCAGTTCTAGGAGATTGTTGGTGAGCCCAGGGGCACTACATAACAATAAAGACAGTGGAAACTCACCTGTGGGTGCTCCACCCAAATCATAACACCATTTATTCGAACATAGGAAAAGCAAACCAGCCTTGGGCCTGTATTAACCTCAGCACCAGACAACCTACTGCAGTGAAGACTGCCACTACACAGGTCAAGCTGGCTGAAACTTGCTGAAGGAAGTTGGGTGCCAAAGGTGGAAACAGCTTGCTGGTCATCAGAACATGTTCCAGCAAGAACCTTACAGCTGATTTATTCAGTCAGTTGGGGGACTGCAAAGTACGTATTTTCCAGTCACACCCCAGAAAATATCAGCAGTTATAGAGAAATCCCCCTCATGAGGCTGCTACTAGTTTGACCTATGGCACACAGCTGGTGTCCACCTCTGAATCCTTTTTACAAGTTCACATCTTCCTCCTTGCATTCCCACTCTTGCAGCTCTTCCAAAATAATTTCACTTGTCAGAAGTAACCTGTTTTTGACAAAATGATCTAAAGTGACCTATTATTAGATAGTTGATATGCTAACATAGGTTATTTTTGCAGAACCAGAGTAGAATGCAACTACACACAAAATCACACCTGCATACCTGGGAAGGAGAAGAAAAGAGAGAAAGGGAGGAGCAGCCTGCAACAAGATTCCTTAATCTGGCTCAGCTGCACTTCATCCGATTACAGTCCCAGTAACCCTGACAGTGAAAGCCGGAGCTTCTGCGAAGAGTTTCAAGCATGGTATTTTCTGTCTAACTGACCAGAATAACAATCCTGATCATGGGCTAAATAAATCACAGAGAAAAAAGGGAATCCAAAATATCCCTGCAGTTGTGAAAAGAATGCATATTATAAATACGGCTCCCAAAAGGGAAAAAAAAACAAATTAAAAGATAAGCATATAACTCAAGTTTAGCAGAAAACTGTCTGTTTGACAGCTGTGACAAGTTTAGAAGAAATAATGTATGATTTCAAAATACTATTCTTCAGTAGTTTTTCACACAAGAGTCACTCAATTGCTTTCAGTGCAGATGAAAAAAAATACTGTCAACATAAATAGTGCCAGAGAGCTGAAATACTGTAGGTGATGATCAACAGTTCAAATGATCAATGGTTGTCCAAACTATTAGGAGGATGTTATGGATCAACTTTGGAGCATGCAGTCTGTCTAGTCTCCTCACATCCTCCAACACAGATTTAAAACTCACAAAGACTCTGAGTGCCAAATTCTGCCATAGTGAAGATTGTACCCAAGAGTAAAACTGGCCTTTCTGATTTTTTACAGCACAGGTTCCTATTCTGAACTTTTTGTTTACGAGTATTTTTCAAACAGAGTGCAGTCTTACAAATAAAGATGTGCTTTTTCTCTGGCCACAAATAATTGTGCTCTGCTCATTAATAAATACCCACAATACGGAACACCTTCAGAAACGAGTCAGATGCAGTTTGAGTAAGTTAAGGACATGGTGAAGAATCCTTGATGGGACTAAAGTAATTCATGTGCTCCACAGTGCTCAATCCCCTCTAGAGGGAGTCCACTAACTGCTCTAAAGAATGGAGAACACTCTCCAAGACACTGCACAATCCTCCAACCTCATTCTGCCTTTGCTTCTTTCCTTTCCCCTTAGAACAAGCTGTATGATTTTGGGGAAAGGGTATCATTATCAGGTTTGGTTTCTTCCAGAATTTACTTACCAGTAAGCATTTTTGCATTAGCTTGTCCTTGCTTGGCCTCAAACAGGCAGCTTTGCTATCATTAAAGCAAGTAGATTTAACAGTATGTATGTATTGAAACCATGACACATTCAGTAAGAACCACACTCAGCCACCACTTGGAGAAACTTCTAAGGTTTGACTTCTGAAGGATTCATAAGTATACCCCATCATGGCAAGAGAAAGTGATCTTCCCTGTACTGAAAAGTTTTCTTAGCTTCACCATTTAAAACCTGAAAAATCATACCTTAATCTAGTTTTACAGATGTGTGTTCTTTTCATGTGACCAGACTCTGCTGCCATCTCTGCCCATGGTGGAAGAATACCTGTGACAGCTCACAAAAATGAGCTAACTTTTTTTTCAAAGCAGGAGCATGTTTGTTTCCCTAACACAGCACAAAAAGAGATGGATGACTATGTCTGATTGCTCAATGCTATGCGCTTCATTTACATATCTGTTATCTCAGTTAAAATAGTCATATGTCTTTTCTATTATACACAGACACCTAGTACTAAAAAAAGTACTTGCAAAAGAACAAAACATTAGAAGACTGTTCAAAAATTGGATTTCTTTGTTTTCTTTTTAGCTCATTAGAGAATTTTACAGGGAAGAGGAAAAAACGAAACCACAAATCAGAGCAGAGAATGAAACAGCAGTTTTATCATCACTGCTTAAATTAACAATTCCTATCCTTATTCTAAGGACGAAGTAATCCATTGCTTCTCTGTAGCAGTACTAGAATACTTAACTTCCTAAGCTGGCCAGTAAAAACTACTGTCAAGGCACCTCCTCATTTTCCCTGATTCGTCTTTTTTTAAGTAACAGTGGCCTTTGAGTGTCTGTTCTTCTCCTTATGTCATTCACTATGGAGGATGTAACTTGTGGAAGGAAATCAAAAGGTGCTTTACTTTCCCCTATAGATGCATAAGGTAAGCAATGACCCAGCCCTGCATATGCTATGCATTACAAAGCTGTTATGCTTGCCCTAAGTGTCTCTTTCTTTTTATTTTCTTTTTTTTTAAATACCATATGGTACTAATTATCTTTGTGGGTACAAATAAAAATAAAGACTTCTTGAAACCACATATGATTTATCCCTGGCCACTGTAAAATCAGTAATAGAATACACTGTCAAACCACTGGCATGGAATGTGAATAATGTCTACCCTGCACTATGACTTCCCTCACATACAAATGTATATGCAACTATAGTACAAAACATGTGGCAAGTTATGCTGAAGTCAGGATTCCCTGTATACAATCATTGCTAACACTAACTACACTTCACAAATTCAGTTAATTCTAACAGAAGGTCTCAAGGCACTGACAGGGATGGGCCAGAAGACAAGAAAAGCTAGACATCCTACAGGAAAGAAGCATACTGTTCAAAAAAGCCAAAGAAATCAATTAGCATTTTGACATGGGCTACTGCAATGGCTGACTAATTAAAACTACTGCCTAGGTTACTAGCAGTTACAATTCAAAAAAAATGGGGGAGTGGGGGAATTAAAGCACCCAAAAAAACATACTTAAAGCAAGATGTTGACTCTTCCACCAATTACTTTCCATCTTTACAGTCTGAAAGTGTTTTCAGAATTAAGACACTAAACTATTAAGGTTCCTCATCAAGGTAGCAAATTACTCACAAATCTACAATATTTTAAAGCTCAGTAGCTGAATATTCATATTATGCCAAAGTGCTTAGATTGCTTCAAATGGGCACATGGGAAATTCGTGATGCTCAATTTGTGGTTAGTTACTAATGCAGCAACATTTTGCATTAATGAAACTCCTGATGTGCATTAATTACTGTACTGGCTTGTAACACATTTTTGTGCCTATTAATTTGCTAATACTTGGAATAAAAATAATCATGTATGACTAGTGTGAATAGGGAAATGTAGCCACAGCTCATTTGAATTTAGAAAAAACAGACAGTATTAAGAAACCATGCAGCTTCTCACCAGTTATTCTTGTGCATGAGAAGATACCATTAACAAAATGCATCAGCACATCTGAGTTCCTAGAAATGAACTTACCTTGGAGTCCCTAGAAATCGCTGTGATCTCAGCTGTTCAACCACATACAAAGACACTGCTGTTGCCAGTAGCTGTCTTCTTTCAAGATCTGTCAACTTGTGTCCTAGTTTTCAGAAAGAAGTTTTAAAAAAAAAAATTAGATACCACAGACCAACACAGACACAAAAAGTAACAACTACCAGTAAAGAAGACACTGCTCAGTCTTTACACATGAAAGCTACATTTTATTCCCTCTACATTAAGATGAGGCGTAGCATAGCAGACGCTCTGAGTTTCAGAGTTTAAACTGCATGTTTTCATACAAATCAGCCCAACTGCTAACACTGGTATATCTGTTAAAAACAATTTGACAACTGAAAGAAAAGAAACTGAATGATGCTCCAGCATCTTGTTTTTGTTACTGAAATGTCACTGGCTGACATATTGTGCCTCATGCTGGTAAGGAATCCATCTGTACATTAGAACTTACTCAAAATATAGAACACACTCAGTACTTTATCAGAAGCAAAGGCTACAGATCCTTCAAACAAAAGGGACACCTCAACAGTATAAACCCAGAAGAAAAAAAAAAAAAATGGGGATAACACTACTTGTCAGCCCTGGGTCATTTAGTGTTATTTCTGTAATCATTAGTTCACAAATAATGGAGTCAAAGTCATGTTTGACACTTCAGAAGCAGAAAGTGGCTCAAATCAGTCTATAATCTGAACACAGGCAACCTAATAAACATTTGGCAAAAAGATAGAACCGAGGTGACAGGAAGCAGGTTTTCTCCTAGTCTGGTCTTGTTCCAGAAAGTGAAGGCTAAATAGAGATTCAGTTGTCCATTCAACAGGCTAAAAGAGCATAGTGACAGAACTCTGCCCTCCCCATCTTTAGGTCACAAATCACACAACACAGATTTGGTAGGAAAAGATGGCAAATAGGTGGCCAAGAATGATGCGAGATTCCAGAGAAGGGCCACCAAGATGAGTAGAGAAATGGAGCAGGTCTCCTGTGAGGAACAGCTAAGAGAGCTGGGATTGTTCAGCCTGAGAGAAGGCTTCAGGATGACCTAACTGCATCTGTCCAGTACCTGAAAGGTGCCTGCCAAAAAATGGAGAGAGAATATTTACAAGAACATGAAGTTAAAGGACAAGGGGAAATACATTCAAACTAAAAGAGTTTAGATTAGACATTAGGAAGAAATCCTTTACTGCAAGGGTGATGAGGCACTGGAACAGGCTGTCTGAGCATGGAGGCCCCATCCCTGGAAGTCCTAAGGCCAATATGGATGGAACTCTGAGCATTCTGGTCCAGTGGAAGGTATCCATGCCCGTGGCAGGGGGGCTGGAACCAGGTGATTTTTAAGGTCCCTTGAAACCCAAGCCACTCTATGATTCTGTGAGAGAGAACAAAAAGACAAAGTACTTGGTCCACAAGGAAGGAAGTTAAAATTGAAATAAAACAGGACAGGAACTGCAAAGCTGAATTGTGATGAAGAAAAGAGGCAAACTTTATCCTTGAGAAAGAGATTTTACACAAGTCAAAGCAAGAGTGTTTCACAAGGAAGAGAGGAGGATTACACAAAGTTAACAAAAGATAAAGGTTGAGAGCTGAAAGACTTTGCTGAACTCAGTTATAACACAGCTCTCAAAAAGTGGTTTAGGTGCACATATCACAGTAAATGCCATCATCCAGAACAAGTACAGATTTCACATGAAAGAATGGGGGAAGAGCTTCAGAAGGCTCTGTCTCCCAGAGGAACTCTGCCCATGGGGACATTTGGTTCCATGGCTGCAGCAGACAAACACAGATCCCTTCTGTATCTCTACTCTCCCATCACCTCAGTGCTATGTAATGTAAATTCACATTCCCCAGTACTGGTTACTAGCCAATGACAACTTCTATCAACAGAATAAAATAAGATTAATGAGATCCTGAAGAAAATCCAGAATGGAGACTGCTGTAAAGGACTGAAGCAGACTCTACAGCCACAATTTCAAAACAGGATGTCTTCTGCACAGAACCCATCGTCCCACTGGGCATATTACACAGGTTTAAGTAAGAAGGCTAGTTAAGAGTCTGCCTCAGAAATGCAATCATGTCACAGTGATGGGAATACATTCATTGAAGTTCAGCTAACAGTACAAAGAAGTTGTCGCAGGCCAAAAAATGTAAATTTAAAAATAACAAAACTCAGAAAATCTGCATCAATCCCTTTTTAATTTAGTCCACGTTAGCATATTCTGGCTGAATATTACTGCAAGTTCCTTTGCTCAGTGTTTATTTTTTTTATCTGCCTTGAAATGGAAACTGTCTTCACTTCTACAAACACATGCAGAAGTACAAATGCTGAAGGGTTGAGAACCTGGCTTCAGAAACAAACTCAATCTTTCCTTTGCTAGTTACTAGAAAAACTGATTGTGAGGCAAAATTCAAAAATCACTGAACTTTTGTACTATTTGTACATACAGACAGACATACATATGTATATATGTAATCCTTATGGAATTATACAGTGCAATAACATCAATTATCTGGATCTGACGTGCCAATTTTCCTATTGTTTACACACAGTAAAGAAACGCTGAGATCACCTTTTCAAAACACTGAATCTAAAACTGACGATTTGTTTACATGCCTCATCTAAAGGCACATCAGGAATCTGCCCTGAAGCCTTTGCCTTTCAGTCCCTCTGCCCAACACTCATGACAAGACCTTGTGACCAAAACTGTATGTTCCCACCTGCTCCAACACACACTGTTAGAATCAACTCAAATACAGGAACAAGGTAAAACTAGAAAGATCCCATTTCAAAGGTTTTATTGCTTGATCTGCATCTTGGATGAAATAACTGCCTTTGTGCTTGCTGTGCCACAAAAACTATTTTCTTCCTGTATCTTCAATAAAAATCAAACTCCAAATAACAACGAAAGGTCTAAGTTGAAGCAGGTTAACAACTGATCAAGTGTCACAATCGCTTCATTACAGCCAACATGAAAAAAGATAATTATGTCACTATTTACACCAGTTGTATTACAGACATGAAAACAGAAAACCAGTTATGACTGTAGTATCCAATGTAGGATTTCTGGGAGGTAATAGAAACTGTTAACAGGAACGTACCAAAATTAGGTTTTGGTGTCTGGCAATAAACATACAACTCTACCACAGAATGTTCTTAGAGTAACTTTGGAGGCATACCTCAGAAGTTTGATTAAAGGCTGCTTCCTAAGGATGGCAATTTACCTTTATTATACAGGACAGACTGCTGTCAACACTGCCTTAGTTCTCTGAACTCCAGTCCCATTTCTCTTGCTGTCTGCTTTTGCTCTGCTGCTATGCTCAGATGAATTCCAAGCAGTTTAGAAGTCAAACTTACAATTACATTACTCTATTTGGAAATACACAAATGTTCCAGACAGTAATACCTTTGTTTCCTGTTAAGTATTATTTCCCTTCAGAAACTGCTCCTCAGGATTTCTGTGGGTATCTTGAGGAATCAGTTAATAATCACCATCAATAAAGATATAACAACACAGCCCTTCAGGTTCATCATACAGATCAATTTGAAGAATAACAAAGCTACCTCTGGAGCAGTTGTCCAAGTGCTTCCTTTAAAGGGAGTGACATGAGTAAGTAGCAAAGGTCCCCCAACTTCCAATATAGGAAGTTACACCACTGCTCTCATCACTGCAGACTCCTGGCTTACACAGAAATTTCATCTCCACAATAAAACGTGCAGCTGGTGGCTCCCAAATCCCTCTGCTTAACCTGGGATATGCTTCTGCATTATCACTGAATTATCAAATGAAGTACATAAGGCAAATGCAAAATAGGAAGAATGATTATAAAATTAAGTCACAACTTAAAGGAGCGGAAGCAGTGCTGTTCATATTATTTAAAATTACACTGCACACATCTATTACTACTAAATTGCAGAACCCTGGTAGGAAGGAAGACAAGAAAAAAAGTATTTCTCTCTCATTTCCCTGATGTTATGATTGCTTAAATCAATATTATCCCAGTATCCCCCAAGCTGAGTCAAAAAGGTTCATGCAATTACTTTACATAACCAACTTCAAATTAAATTACATAAAAGGTCATTTTTCCCATAATAGTCTCATTTGCATTTTGTCCTAGAAACGTGTTTCCTACTATCAATTACAGTGAAAAAAACAAAACAAAACAAACAAGCCTTGGTTATGTGCCCCAGTCGGTTACTTAATACTAGAAGAGTGACTGTTTTCTGATTGGGAAGAATAAAAATTGAAAGCATAATGGGCAAGATAAAAAGTGCAATGCATAATTCAGATCTACACCAATGTTATAACATTCCTAGGTTCTGTTTTAACTCAAGTCTTTCCTGGTGGATTTTGAAGTTAACCATTACAGATAGCACATATACCAAGTAGGCTGAGACAGAAAGAGTCTAACTTCAAATTAAATTAAGGAGTTTAACTTCTTGTGAAGCTTTGTTCCATCCATACAGTCATGGTAAAAGGTAAACATTGCATAAGCAATCTCAAACCATTCAGACTAGTGAAGAAGTCTGTCTCAGAGAACTCATGGCCACTTCTAAGATGGATGCTATAGTATATAAAAAGGAAGCCTCTACTGTTTTGAATTACAAAGGAAACAGGGACAGACCAAGAAGTGGGTTTTTGGCCTCATCTACCAGAAACAAGAAAGTAAACTATTAAATCAACTTTTATAATCCAGTAGCTTTATAAAGTTAAAACTAGTATTAAACTCTAATGCAGAGAAAATTTATGAAATTAGTAGCAAGCATCTTCCAAAGGTGACAGACAGGGGAAGTTGTATTCCTGCCTCTGACTAATAGCAAAAGCCTTCAGACTTAAACTTAAAAGTCGTATCTGCAGTCCCAATTCACCTTAAAAAGCACATTCACTTAGAATCATCTTCATTGAGGTTGAAGAGACCTTGAAAGGTCCTTAGTTTATTCAGTGTGTCCCCTCTCCCCATCAAGCAATCTCAGCATCAAATTCAGAATATGTTGCTTAGATGTTTGTGCAGTGACACCTTTAAAATCTCCAATTTATGACCCCTGACTCTTGTTGTGCTGCTATAGAACTCACTGAAGAGCCTGGCTTCATATTCTTGGGAACCCCCAACAAGGTCCTAAAAGGCTGTCCTTAGGTCCACCCCAATCTTTCTTGCTTCCAGGCAAAACAAGACTGGTTCTCCCAGCTTCTCCCTACAGGTCATATGTTCCAGCCCCAGCACTACCCTTGTGGCTCTTCACTAGATTTACTCACATTAATTTCCATCTTTCTTACATGCATGAGGGGGTTAAAACTGGACACAGTATTCCAGAGATGGCTTAATAAGTGTTAAGCACAATAATCATTTCATCCAACCCACATAACTATGATAAACACAACATATCTAAAAGTCTTCATCTCATAGACAGTCTCCGGAGCCAATATGCAATTTCAGAAGAGATGTACTTCCTCTTGATTCCTTTATGTATTAGAAATATAAAGGACTGTCCATCAGAATCTGTTCTTCCTCTCCATGCAAATGATGTAAACATTCTAGAAGAGGGAAAGTAAATGATTAAATAATTCCTTTATTTTTTTTTTTTTCTCATGTATTTTGGGACGACTTCTGGGATAATCTCTCAGAAAATGCCCCATCTTTCATTGGCACAAGATGTGTCTCCCAAAGAGAGCGAATGATTTAAGACATCCTTTAATAACCAGGAAGAGTGGAATATCAAGAAAAATAAAATCTCAATATTTAAAAAGAAAACTAGGAAAACAAATTGAGAAACAGACTGAACCACAATGACTAATCCCATGAACAGGGTACTAACCTAAAGTTAGTACTTTGTCTTTTGTCCAAGACTCCTCTTGGATCCTTGCGAAAATAGATTTTTCTGTGCCTATAAAATAGGGATAATGCACAGTAAATTTCCTTCTCGTCAGACTAGAAAGTACAGAGGCTTCCCAGGTTGTTTGGAAGCTGTAGAAGAACAGTGCATCTGACCCCTGCATGCTTTGAAGAGACTTTTATTCCGTAAGCAAAGTGCTTGGAGGCCACTCTAAAATGGGTGTATTTGTGCCACCTGACTTAATCAGTGTTCCTACACCCACCCTCAGATCCACACGCCTCCCAAAACATTCATGGGTGCTCAGAGTAACAACCCACTCCAGCTCACCTACTGCCAGCCAGCATTCCAGCCAGCCATCCCACATCACATGGACAAAAAAGGGCACAACAGCAGCTCCTTTCCCACACTAATGAAACTCTGCACAAGGTTACTTTCAGCACAGCTATTATTTTAAAATAACTTGCACTAAAAAAACTTCTCTGGTAGTGAAAGTTTACTTAAAGATGGGAAGAAAAAATTAAACCATGAAAGTTACTAAACATGCACATTCTACATGTAATTTGGAGAGAACATCACATAGGTTAATGGAAAAGTAGCCAAGATACATCTAATAATTAATTTTTTCTTAACTTAAACGTTTGCTAATAAAGGATAATAATGGAACTCATAAAAATGAGATTGTAAAACAAAGCATCTCTTTTTTTACTTTTAAGACTCAATATTTATACCTGAAGTAAAATGCACATACTAAATGGGCCAGTACTTCATGCAGTCACAGGGAGAACACAGCTGTGATTCATTACTTATCAGTGTAGATCACTACAATTGTAGTGGCAATTGTGCAGGTTACAAAAGAAACATAAATGGATTGTGCTTGAGCATTAATATTACACACATCTCTATTGAAATGTTTCTATTTCTTAAGTTTTCCAAATTTAAGACACTTCTGGTATGGATTCCTATTGTTAACAACAGCACATATTTTTACATATTTGCAGATCTATGTTTGCTATACATTGCTCTAATTTTTGAGATTGCCACAGCTCTTTTTTTACAGCTATTCATCTTCTATAAACAACAGTTAGATATATGAAGCCAGTTAATTTTCAAATCCTCCTAGCAACGTTTACCCTGGGTATTTATATTAAAAAGCTAAAGTGATTAAAGAAATTACATATAAGTTAATTTTTGTCTTTGCTTCTCTTGCTGAGCTTCTACCTGTCATCTACCTACCATCAGCTCCCGTATGAGTCCTTGGATTTGTAGAAATATTTTTCAATGGGTGCTTTAAAAACTGTCCTCAAATTCAAGTCATCAATTTTATTTTTAAGCATGAAGGATTTGATCCAGTCTAAACTACATCATTTAAAGGGCTCTTGGTTTCTTTGGTAAGCTTTTAATCAGTCTCCATGAGTAACTATTCTTGATCCGAAGTACAATGCCACAATATGTTTCTTTATTTATAATTAAGAAGGCTAATGTGTGCTTGTGTTTTATACATGGAAGGAGATGAGCAAGACTTTTCATACAGCAGGAACAAAGTCTAGGAATTTCACGTGTGCCAGTCGTTAGTTTCTATTATGAAGTGTTCCAATCTTCAGTGTGCCAGTCTGTTCTTTTGTCTTCTGGTGTCCAGAGCAAAAGCATATCTGTAAGAATTGGTTAACACAATACTGCCATTTGGTTTATGTTTTTATTGTTCCCAGTTATGTGCCAGGTGCACCTGGCACATCTCACAATATGGTATTGGGAGTCTAACATCTTTCCTCCTTTCCTTTTTCCTCTACTCCCTTCTCCCCATTCCCAGCCTGCCACTCATTTTGCACATCTACTGAAGTTCACCAGATTCTTTCACAAGCCAACCCAGGAACTTACAGAAAAAACTAGCCTAACGAAAGAAGCAACAGTAAAAAAATTTCAGCTTTCATGGTGGTTTAGAGATCTGTATCTACTCAGGAAAATGACTGAATAATCCCAGAGATTCTGTATTCAAGTGTCAGGGAAGGAAGAGAGAACAACTGCAGCAGCACCAAGCCTTCAAGAGCAAATGATCAGAGTACCCTGGAATCTCTGCTGGGTGAAAGCCAGCTCAGTTACCCAAAGATTAGCTAAGTATCCCCCTAGCAAAAGCAACAAAGAAACTTTTCAGCTTGAAGCCCACAAGCCCACTGCCACTCAAGGTGGCTAACACCTGTTCCTGTAGGCTCAGTCAGGAGCCAGGAACAAGCAGGATGCATTAATCCCACATGTAGAACTGCATCACACACAGAGTTGTCAATTACATCACGATATCAAGTAGTTCTGGTGCAAAGAATAGTCATCCACATACTCACACACTGAGTCCTGAGGTAAGAAAAATCTGTTCTGCTCCTTAATGAGACTAGAATTTGGCAAGGTGCCAGTCATGTCCAGTGACTGCCAATCTGGCAGTGCTGCCTCCAAAGTGGGATGAGGATTCTGCCACATTGGATTAATGATGAATGGGGGAAAAGGAATCTCCACAGGATTCATAAAGGACCCATGAATGATGAACTATAAATACTGCCTTTTTTTTTAATAAGAAAGATGTTCTGCCTGATGAATGCCAGCTGAGGTGAGAGACCTGTATGGAAGAACCGAGTCCCTGACCACACAGGTTAAGAAAGCATCTACAGCAGATTGGCTAAGAGAGAAGACAACCTTTTAAAACCTGATCCTTGTGAAGGGAAGCCAATCTGTTTTCTTACATTTTTCTAGCAACTGGTGGTAAATATTTTTGAAATTGAGTAGTTTGAGATGTTGTAAAGAAATAATTGCATTTGTGCTTATGTTAACCTAGTCTATGAGTTAAAAAATTCAAAATTATGCCCATTACTACGTGTAATGAGTACTAAGACCAGGGTACCGAAATACTCTGATCAAATGTCAGATCCTCCAGACAAAGCTACAGTGAAAGCAAAGGGTGCCAAAAGGCAATTCTAAAGGTGCTAAAACTACTTAATGAAGAAGCAACAGTACTGAGTAAAAAGAAATCTTATTTGACTATAGTTAACAGCAGAAGTACTGTCTGTAGTGAGCGTGATAGCATTGCAGACTTTAACTGACGTTTATTTTACATATTTCATATCACCTAGAAATGTTTTTTCTTGACTTTAGATGTATTTCATAGATACTATTTTATCACTAGAAGTATGTATTTTTCCTTCTTGAAAATAAAACATGTTAAGTATTTTAACTTAATGCATTATTTTAAAATTCTGTGTGTATGCACAGATACATTTGAAGAAAAAGTAAAGACTGGGGAGCATATCAGTCTAAAAATATAAAAGAGCAATAATCAAAACTACACCGTTCAAGAAAAGAAACATTTCCAAATGGAACAAACCTTTAAAACCATCAGGATAGACTTCAGGAAGGAATTTAGTGCTGATGTCTCCTTGAACAAAGCGTGGATGGACGATCACTTCTCGCAGTAAAGAAATATTGTGAGCCACACCTGAAAACAAAAAACCAAATCAATACAAAATCAGGTAATATTAATCTCAAATTACAGTAGGAAAGGACTTATAAAAATATGAACTCCTATCTTTCTGGACTAAATACTCGTTCACAACTTAGATACCATAGTACTAATGTAATCAATGCAGATCTACCAGTTTTGTTTCCCTCCTGCCTCAAAACCCTTTTAAACACTCAGCTTAATTATAAAGTAAACAATCTAAATTTTCCCTTCATCAAACCTAATTCAAACAACTAGTTGACTTAAGGACAGCAAACAACCAAGAGACTACTGGTTCAGTTCTAGAAGATGTAGGCAAGACCAGAGCCATCTCCTTGAAATGACAAATTAGTCATGACAGTAAATAGCTCAATTCCACTGACCCCTGAATGGAAGACATGCACCATGTCACAACCCAATAACAGTAATGAAATACAGTAAAGACTTTTACCACTTAACATATAATTTTAAAACATTTTTATAATTTGTAATGCATAATAGACTCCTGTGTAACTTCAAAAACAAAGAAATGTATTGCTTCCTCCACATGTACTTTTATCCAACCCTGCCTGGTCAATTCTTTTATTGAATACCCTGGTTCCCCTTTAGTACCACTCTGTGACCCAGTTAGGCATACAGCCCACAAAAAATATTTATTTAATTTTAAAATTACTTATCACAGAACCTTTAGAGACATCTTTATCATTTAATTTCTTTGAATATTGTGCAACTTGCTAAATTTCTTAATCTCTTTCTCATTCCACTTCTCAGCCCATCTCCTCCATCCCCTAAGTGGTTTTATTTTAATTTAATAACTTCTGTGTAACTAAGTTAGTGACTTAATGCTAAACTGCACTTTGCCAGAAGTACTTGCAGTTTAGCACTGAATATGATGGTCACTAGAAGTCATTTCATTGAAATATTAAATACAAGAAAATCCTTATAGGAGGTGGGAGAGGAAAGGTGGTGCATAAAAAAAATCCTTGAGAAAAAAACTCTCTAGATCAGTTAAATTATCTTTGCCCTACTGCAAACAATTTTCAAAAAGAAGGTACTCTCTCTTTTGAGAGTAGCATACAGGTGATCTCTGGAAAGTTTAAGATTACAGGTGAGAAAACCATCTTTATCTCCATTCTCTTCTGAATTTTAGAAAGAGATCAAACAAACTCTGATGAGCCAGAAGAGCTCCATCTTAATATGACTACACATAATAACACTGACTCATAAATGTTAATATTTCTTAAGAAAAGCTAGAATGGATATGCAGTTCATGTTGATTTATTCCAGGTATGGATAAATGAGAAGCTCCTTTAAGAAAGACGTTATCCAACCTCACCTGTGCACATTCTCACCCCTCTGGAAACACAAAGTAATCACATTCTTTTGTCACTGTCAGAAGAAGAGGTAATTCCAAATCACATTGCAATTGCCATATCACATTAACTTTGGCTTTAGCTGCACACCATTGAGTATAAAATGCTGAACACATCACGAAACAGTTTATGACAAAAATTTGTGCATCTGTATCTCTTGCAAAGCATAAAATTCTGTACTCCACATACGTTTACTCACAAGTTATTATGATTGTGATGATATGATCACAATTAAAGACAACACAACTCAATTATTTGCACTTTTTCTCTAACAGCTCGAGTTTAAAATAATATTGAAAAATAATTCATTGCAAACTCAGGTATTTCAGCTGTAAATTAGGTTATTTAGATTTTTTCCCTTGTTGAGATCTCACCAAAGTAAAGACCCTAGCATTACAGAGCATGCAAATTGCTGAGGCTACAGGAGATTCTTTTACACTCCTTTTTCTTTTGTGTTTTTCCAGTTTAGAAGCATGAACAACATCCTTGTTATTTTGTATGCAGACCACTTCAAACACTTCCAAAGTTTTCCTCCCCTATTAGTCCCACACTAGCTGGTGTGAATTTTCAAGCTCTCTGTGTGGCCGTCACTGAAACCACTTTAAACGGATCGAGTCAGACTCAGCCTCATTGAATCATGAAGTCACAGCTTTAAAGACTCATTCATGAACCATTAAATAGCAAATGACACAAGCAGTTCAATGCTGACATGATAGAAATTTGTCCATTTGATTAAAGGAAGATCCTTGCTGCCTGTGACCTAAATAACCATTCACAGACCTTGATTTCAAACACTGAAGGAAATTCACACTGCATCTCCACTAAACAAAAGAATTAAAAATCTTACCCTAAATGGCCATGACTTGGAAATAAATAATGATTGTCTTTGGCTGCTACAAAATCCCCCCAAAACCTCCAATCTGAATATCAAGTTGAAACGTCCCAGAGACTTCATCTATCATAGCATCAAGACAAGGAAGAGTTCTTCAGTGCTGCCCAACTTTGAATCCAGGATTTAAACATGCTACAATTTGTAACCAGATCATCTCACATTTTTCTTTTCTAAACTGTTATAAGATCCTTGGTGAGGTGATGGCTGATGACAGAGCTTGGTGTGTCAACTGACTGCCCCGAAAGACCTAAAATCAAAAAAATATTATGAGTATTCTTAATTATTTCTACCTCATGTGCATCTGAAAAATATGAGGCTTCTGCACTGTTTTAAGCTTCAAAAATCCTTTACTAAGTTCAAGAGAGTAGACAAGCCTAGGTGTTTGGGAAGCAATATAAAATGCATTTTACATACATGAATTAAAAATGTAATAAACAAGTTTCCCTTTAAAGTATCATGAAAGGCTATCTTTATCAGTCCCTGTGATCATTATGTGAGCAATGACTGCATGGTTGATCTTCCCAAGACTGAGTTGATACTTTTAGTGATGTACCAAATCATATGGCTTTAAAAAAAAATTGCCAGTGTAATCCTTCAGAAGTCTAGAAGTTTTAGATTTGCAATTTAGTGTGACCTCTGTCAAAGTTCATAAGGTCTCCATCTGTGTGTGAATAACTACTAGGCTACAGAAATATGGACCCCTAGAGCAGCTTGCTCCTGACTACCTGCTGCTTCCAAAACACTGGCTAGACATTAGCCTCACACTCTCACAGGATCAAACAGAGGCTAACAGGCAGTGCTTATTTCATGCAAAGTTAGACACTAAACTGAAGTATATTGTATTTATGTTGCAGTGGTTTTCAGAGATTTTTTTCTTTTTCTTGACCAGATTTTGAGACTGCCAGGAAGAAAATCACATTTGTTAGCCTGACAAGCCATGACATTTTCAACAAACAAGCAAAATCCTCAACTACATCAATTTATTTCTCCTCCAGAAAACAAAATTTCACTTCAGCATCACGATTTTTACATTGTTAAGGCTGATGCAGAACTGCAGTTACAGTTATACTCTTCTTTTCTCTAAGTCAAAATATAATCAAATATAATAATCGCTGTTCTTTGTACCTCTATTTTTTCATTTTACGTGGCCATGGTTTTCATACAATACTACATCAGTGGAAGCTCAGTTTAAGATATGCTTCTTGGGTTTCAATTTTACACACTATTTTCCAGAACATATTTGTAAAAGAAAGCAGACTAGCATTTGAATTATGGACAGTTAATGAAATTTTTTAAAACTACATATTCAAATGCTTTATATAGAACATATATTGCTGAGGTTCCATTAATTTTCCAGTTAAATTGTCATTATTTCCTGATGAATACAGGAACACACTAAATCACACTGTTCACCACAGCTTATTAGCAACCCTCTGTTTGAAGAAGCCCTTGTTAAAAAAAAATTAAATTATCATCAGAAGAAATTGCTCCCCAAACTGCCTGTCTCTGTCTTGCCTCCTTCCCTTCTTCATTCTCTGCTTTAAAAACTCTGCTAAGGATGCCAGACTTTTCATTAACATACATACTATAGTCTAACTCCTAACCCGTCCTCACAAGAAAACCCAAAGGCAACAACAAAACACATTTTATAAAAAACAATTTTATAACAGGTTTATGAAGAGGCTATCACACCACATTTTTATTCACTAAAAATCAGAACTTGGAATGCCAAGGCATAAAATCATAGGCACTGTTTTCACTATAAATATTTACTGACACTAAACATATTCAGTGTTGATTAGCCTTTTTACAGTATTAAGCTTCTGTCATCTTGATGCCTGCAAACACAAATCTGCATTTATCCATGTAAACTTAATTGGAGTCCTACATGCCCCTCTGTAGATAAGCAGTTGAATAGACTTAACTTGCTGATAATTTCAAATGGCACTAAAAGAACTTTATCTGCACACTTAGTGACTGCAAAACCAACATGTGAAGTACAGGACTAGTGTTTTCTCTTTTTAACAAGCCAGCAAAGCTAAACTATCACCCAACAATTTAAATGCCGAATAAGAATAAACGTGATGAAGCTTAGGAGGTATCTCAGTTATTTCTCTAAGCAAAATATAAAAAATATTAACTAAGCTCTGCACTGAGAATTATGAAACACTGATTATGCTACTCTTTATTTAAAACAAGAACATTATCAGATTTGCACAGATAATGAAAACACCACTTCCAACACATTAACTTCTCATGTCTGTGATTACCACCCAGCAAGCCTCCATGTTTATAATTCTAAAAGTTTTCATAATATTCCCTAAAACCCTCAGCATTCAACTGTTTAACTGTCTTTCAAAGCTTGTGTTTTGCTACAACTCACTTCAGAAATGGCTATCTGCATACAAAATCCCATCCCAAAAGCAAGAAAAAAGGGAGTTTTTAGCTTTTAATTTTAATACACAAACATCCAGGTAAAATTCTCACATGGGATCAGTACACCACTGACCCTCAGAAGTGAACATGCATTCCAACTAAAAAAACTAGTCTTTCAGATATGAAAGCCTGGAGCTCACTAACTCACACACCAGGATAAAGGAGGAAAGAAAAGGAGGTAAAAGGAGATAATATATGTTAATATTGTACTGTAAAACCGTAAGTCCAAACTCAAACTAAATTCTGTAACTGCATATGGTTCTGAACTTCTTAGTAAGAGTAAGAGGACCATTATCTATGGTGTCAGCAAACACATATGAATGCTTGAATCAGTAGAGTAATCAGAAGCAGAAGCTAAGCAGGTTTTGCCCAGAAAAGTGAAAGAAAATAGATGAACATTCTACCATCATCCTCTCCTCAGATATCCTTTTACTCTAAAGATGGGGAATACAACACTAGGACAACTTCATATCTAGGGAAATAACAGCACTTGTTTTTTCAATGCCTTATCAACTGGACACATTATATTTCTTGTTTTTCACTCCCCCAGTTCTTTCTCCTTAATAAAAGTGAGAGAAAAAAACCATACAAACAAAAAATTTACCTGTCAAAAAAAAAAAAAGTACCTTACTTTAATTTCCCCTTCTGCAGCAATAACACTGCCTTCCTCTTTTACATGATTAGCCTGTACCTTCAACTGCCTTTCCCTCTTTTTTCTCCGAAGGACACTGGTAATCTATAACCCTACATCCCACAACATTTCACTGAGAAATTGACATTCCACTCCCTCCCTTGTGACTGGCTTAAGGAAAGGAGAGAACAGGAGCAGTATCTGAGCTGCAAGCTGATGCTACTAAGCATTCTGAAACGGTCCCTTCTAGTAATTTTGAACTAAGTTCGTTTCCTTCCCTTCTCCATTTTTGGTTTCCACATCAATATACTTGGGAATCTGCAAGAAGTGAGAACACAAATACTGTTGCAGAACTACCCGTCTGTTACCTCCACTATGCAAAAGTTGTATGATCTGTTGAAGCATTTTTTAAAAGCACAACCAAAAAAACAAAAGTTCATTTCATTTAAGGACAGACACTATACACTGCTTTTGCAGGGAAGTAGGCTTCTTACACATAAAGGCTGTTTTGGTCACAATACCAGTGAAAGCATTTCCAGGGGATCAGGATACAGGAGAGGCTAAAATGTACATGTATACTGCCATTGAGAAGTATCTTTTAAGTTAAAACTAAACTACTCAGTCATTTATGATATTTAGATCTAAATTAAGGTTTATAGTGAAAAGCTTTGTACTAGAAATTAATTTATTTGAAATATATGATACAATACTAAAATTGAAGTTGGATGTTCTTCCTTGTGCTCTAGGATGATCCTGCTTGAGCAGAGAGGTTGAACCACATGATTTACTGTGATCACTTCCAATCTTACTCATTCTGTGATTCTTGGAAAGCCAAAGCCTTCTCACAACATTAAGTACACTCCTAATTAGCGTGTTTATAGTTGCAAAAGCTCAAGACACAGTTTCTGCCGCCACTATTCTGACAGCTCTTCACTCAGAGACTTAACCTCTACCTATCTCTTTCCCTCAAACTTTCACCACAGTTATTTAACACTTTTCTGCTTTCTGTATCCTCCTTCACCTCATGCTGGCAAAGTCCCCCAGTCCCAGCTGGTGGCCTCCTTATTTCCTCCTCATTTCTACTCCTTCTTGCTCTATCTGCTGCTTACTCTTTTCCTCATAGGCTTCTTTTTCCACTCTTCTTCCTCCCAAATGGTCTAATACACTGCTCTCTCGACAGAGAAAGCAGGATCTTAACAGAGAACGGCTGACTTTATACAAAGACTTAAACTTCATGTTATTGATTTACTTTGGAATGCTCAGGGAAGATAAAAAGCAAACAGAGGTCAAAAGAAAGATTACAGGAATCTGCACTCAAGGATATGAGCTATCTGACCAATCAGACCTCTAGTAAATTGATAATGTATTCTACTTTATGCACAAATATAACCATTTCTTGTATTTACATATATAAAAATAACTTTCATACACAAACCTTCCAGAACTTCATCCTAGGATTTATATGTCTTCAAATGAACAGATTATCCAGCACCAGAAATGACAAAAACATATAAACTTAAGAGAAGCTGAGAAGGAAAGCACACCAGGTTTACACACACGGGATACACTGAAAGACATTCTTTTAATACCCTATTTCTGTTGTTCAAATTACCCACAACCCTCCAAAAAACTAAACAAAACAAAAAGTTTCAGAAGAAAGTACCATAGGAGACAGAGATGAACTACTAACAACTGTGCATGCTCAAAGGAAATAAATCATGACTCATCCCAATGAGCAACAGTGTCTCTGCTTGAGTGGAATCTTAAACTTTTCGCTATTCACAAATTCTCCAGTAACCACTCCAGAAAACAAGAAGTATCTCTTCTTGAGACAAATCTGGGTTGGACCCTTAACTTTAATCAACCCTGAACTGTACTGCAAGACTCAGATAAAAATGTTACCTAATTAGACCCTTTGTCACTCCAGAGTCTCAGCTGAGATTTTGAATTCAGATCAGTTCTCAGTGGAGGAGTCAGTTCCTGTCAGAATAATTTAGACTGTAAAGAACCTCAAGAGATCATTTAATCTAATCCACAACTCAAAGAAACACTATCCTAGACTTTCATCTGCTCCCATTAACAGCAATGGAGATGTTACACAGGAAGAAAGATGGAGATCACATTCCCATGATCACACTGACTTTATCTTGACTCAATCTGGAGTTAGTCATACTGTAAGCATCTACCAATGAAAAGACTGTAGCATTTCCTTTTTCACTTTTTGGCTGTTGTCATCAGCCAAACTGCATTTTCAGAGCACAGCATTGTTGCAAACACTCCAATTTGCTTTATTCAACATTTTTAATTAAGATACTGCTATTACAGGCACTATATGATGCAGCCCTGGTTGTTTAAGGTATTACTTCTTCAAATTTTGGTTGTCTGCTTTCTTTGCAAATATTAGACTGTTTTTAAAATTGAATTATTTTAATTTCCTTCATGATCTCGTCAGGCAGATTTAACTGGAAAGGACAGCTAAACCATGAATTCAAGGCCAGGTAGTACCCAGTCCAAGAAAACAAGTCAATAAAGACTTGTCTGGGGACTTGTTCCCTGTCAATGGAATGGAGCTAAAAAGGAATGGGGTAACTTGTGAATATCCCAAAGACACAGCAGTAGAAACTGAATGTTTTCTCACGCAGCCAATAGACAAGGAGCAGCAGCCTAAGTCCTTGCCCTTCACACTGCCAACATGCCTCAAACCCAGTCTAGATGAGTAACCTCATGAAGGGTCACTGGGCTACTTCAGTCCTGGATTCTCTGTCGGGACCACCATGAATGACATTGTACGGTGGCATTTGCTCCAAGAAGACATTTGTCTTCTAGGAACTGGATAAAAACCACTGATTTAACGCAGGTCAGCAAGCAACCAGCAAAACAGTAGTGACTAAAATTCCTTACCAACTTTTGTCTGCTTTGAACTAGTGACACAGAAGTGATGGGGAAGACTCCATCCTCCATTAGCAGTCCCTAAGCTACATATTAGATGGTCCTTGACCTGTTACCCAGTCACCCTACACCCCACTCCCATCCTATGTGAGTGAACAAGCATCTTTGTTTACAGAAATTGCAAACCTTGGGATTTTAAATCTAAAACTCTAACAGTGCACATCATTATTACAACTGACACTGACTTCAGCTGGTATCGCTTATCTAAAATGCTCTTTAACACTTCTGAGTTACTTCATGGTTTACAGGGATAAATACTGTGTCTCTAAAACACCATGCAAACATAAATGCTGCTTCCCAGGAAATCAGAGGAACAAGGGGGTTGTGTTGAGAAACAGGGATCTGGAGCATACTATTCAGGATGACTAGTAATCTCTAAATAGTTAAGTACAAGCTCACTACCCAAACATAAAACCAAGTAACTTCAAAATCAGGTAAAAAATTATCCCGTATCTTTTACTACTAACAAAAACTCAAGTTGGAAAAGACTTCATGTGTGGCACTTTACAAAAGATCAAGGTAGTTTAATATTTTGTTACATAGAACCCCAACATTGTGAAGCAAAACTATGCACCATCATTTGGTGGGGGGGAGGAACAAAAATGGAATTCTGCACATGTCAATGCAGTTTACAACATTACAGCTTGGACAGTTTCTACTAACTACCCTATCAAGAATCATTCACACTAGGCAAGAGAAGAGATACTTTAATATCCACAAATGTTCCATTTTAAATAAGCACTGAGAAGAAACTACCAGCTGTGTATAACAACACAAAAATCCCAGTGGTTTTCAAATGGAAACTAGAAATGTGTTCTGAAAATTCATCATTCATTTTGAAACCTGTAGCACATTAAATTTTGTGGTTTGCAGTATTTAGAAAAAAAAATCCCCCTATAGTTCACAAATTACCTCTTTAAATGTTTTTAATGGACTAAAAGCTTTTTCAGACAGCAATACTACAGATATTAGATGTGATGTATATAGGCATACTAATAAAAAGACTGTAAAAATCTCAAGAATACAAATTATTACTTTTAAGGTGTAAGGTCTCATATCCTTCACAAGTATTTATAATCTGTGGAACTTATTAGCTACATCTGTGTAAAACACCTAAGCACAAATGATCAGTCTCCATCCCAAATTATAGCAATACAAGACAATGCCCCATACACATTTGCCATATTCTCATTAAATAAAATACTTTTAGCATTACTTGCTATTAATACAACAGAATGTGAATCCAGAGCCTGTCTCCATTAAAAACACCAACAAATCCACCTCACATCAATCTAACTAGAGCAGTATAAATTTCTCTTTCATATAAATTTACTCAGCTGTTTTACAGCAGGGGTTTACATCAGCACGTTGTACTGCAATAGTCTAACAGCTCAAGTTGCACCAATATAAATCTATGTTAGAGTTAGCAGTTCACTTACAATGGCTAATCCTACCATGTATCTAGCTACACTGTGGTAGAGGGATGTTCATTTTCCCCTAGACAGATAAATCTTTCAAGTTTGACAGGGCAACTGTACCATTTAGCAGCTCAGCATTAAAGCCAAACCAAGTTTTAAAGAAACTTCACAAAAATTTTTACCTCTCTCATCCTGAGTTGTCCTTCCTATTTTTCATAAGGCACAGAGGAAGACCTAAAAAAGATTTCTGCCACACAAAACATGACTTCCCTCACCAAAACTTAAAAAGAGTGAAAGTAGTCAGGGCTGATTTTACCCCTGCTGCCTGGAAAGCCTGGAAGAATGGCGGCATCTCCTATGCAATCAGTGAGCAAGAGCTGAAACACATGCTGATCAACAGCCTACATCTGTATCTGCCCAAACCTAAACAATAACCTTAAAAATAAGAGAAATATATATATATACACACAATCAACTACTGCATTGTGATAATATTTAATTGCAATCAATGTATTAAACTCCTAAAAAATGGCAATTACTTCAAATTTCTTATGTGCAATGACCTTTTTTCCCCCCTATAAAACATAACAAATCAATTACATGCCACCATTCAGTGAGAACTATGAGTTTTAAGAAATTTCTTTAAATATTTATCTTACAATATTCAAGCAGAAAATGGAGAAAAAGAAATCTCTTTAGAGTTGATGTATCTTCTCAGCTTAATTAACACAAGCTTTTCCTGTTTCAATTTGCACTTAAGAAGTGGGAACTTTGCTCAATTTGCTAATTACTACATTTTCAAGCTGTTTTCTTGAAATAGATGACAGCCTATCACACTAGGAATCCAAATTCCTCTAGTTACCTCGAATTACGTAGTTGTCCAAAGCCTCTTCCATTCTTTTTAGTGCTTCAGCTCTATTAGAGCCATAGGTAATCAGCTAAAAAAAAAAAAAAGTATTTACATTTCCTAGAAATTAGATGTTTGTCTCTAGAATTTGAATTGCATTTAAAAATTAAACAGCTTTGCAGAACTTCTGCAGTCATAAAGCCATTTCTTGACTATTACAGAATTTGTGCTACAAAGGCTCCCTGAAACATCTGTAAAAAGCTAAGATCTCTTAACCCATTCAATGAAAGAAGGCCAATCACTTTTCCTTCATAAAACTTAATGCATCTAAACAAGCTCTCAGAAATCCAGACAAGAGGTTCAATATCCAAGCTGACTCACCAGATTCCTAATGCCTAATATACTCCTAAGATACCATTTTTTTGAGGACTGAACTCTATAATGTAATTTTTTAATTTTACCAAAATATTCCTGATGATTAAAATCTAATACTAACAGACACTATCAAGCATTTCTTTCAATGCTTCTTTTTGGAAGCCAGAATCATTGACATTTACATCCAGGCTAGACTATATTA
Organism: Poecile atricapillus; assembly: GCF_030490865.1. NCBI lineage: Eukaryota > Metazoa > Chordata > Aves > Passeriformes > Paridae > Poecile > Poecile atricapillus. Next base: position 39,076,159 of record NC_081249.1, read on the forward strand.
AAAAAACAGATTGGCAGTATCTAAATCAGACAATAAAGGCTAGTGTTTAAATTAGAATTTTATTAATTAGAAACTGCAAGACAAATAATTACAGTGTCAAAAGGTAAAAATTTTATTTAGACGTGACACTAGATTTCCTCTCCTCCACATCTTCCTTCACTTCTTTTGTATTCCCTTGAGCCTGGCACTTTTATATTCCCTATGCCTGGCACCTTTAAAATATTGATTTACCAATCCTTTACTATTCTATCTCTCATTTAAAAGATCTATGTATAAAATCAGCACTTCATACCTTTAGAACACTGAGAAATAATAATCAACTCACTTTTGAGATCATGGGATCATAATAAATGCTAATGTCACTTCCTTGTTGTATACCGCTGTCAACACGTACCTTCAAAAATAAGAAGTAAAAATAATTATATATTACTGGAAAAAAAAATTTCAACATGAGGATCAAACCTACTCATCAGCCTTAAACCATAACCCCCACAAAGCTTATCACATTTTTCCCTCTGGAAAGACTAGAATAATTGTTCATTTTCAGAGAATCTGGGAGGAGGGTAAGGAAGACTTTTTCTTCACCAGCAAAAACACTTGCAAATTAGTCTTTTCTTTATGACAAACTTGACTGCAATCTTGAGCTCATGGTCAAAATTCTCTTTTGTTCTCTAGAATGCACTATAAACACAGTAAATCTGATCTACAAATTTCAGCTGTGTTACACTCGCTTCAACTTTAAACACATTCAATTCTAATTTAATCCCTGTAATAAAAGACAGTTGTAATTATTTTTCTGGCTGACACCTGGCATGAGGGATGACCCTTATAATCACACCCTTTCTGCATCTATATGTAATCACATCCCTCATGTTCTGCTACAACCCTTCCAATGGCTTCAGTAAGAACAGAAGTAGGGAGCATTCAGCAGGAACTTTGGAGCTCTGCTTATCAGCTCCATAGGAATACTGAGCCTATGGTTTTCATGTCTGTAACACTCTCCTTCTCTGTCTCACCCTCTCAACTGTTAAACTTTTTTTTTTTTTTCTGTTGTTGCTCTCCCCCCGAGGCTTTAATGTTTACACAGCTTTTTCCATGGCTTTGCTTTGTAAGGACACAGCCCCAATTAAAGCTCTGATTCTGCAATATTCATGGAAAAAAATAACACGAGTTCAAAAATTTCTTTTGAAGAGGCTGATTGCTGTTAACCAGCCAACAAGTTAGTTTGTATATTGCTGATTCTTGTTTTCATCTCTCAGTTTGATTTCGTCACTGTAACAATGAGGTTAGCCATGTAAAACTTTTCAAATGAGCAATTTCTGGGGAATAAATATTTATTAAATTGCTGGTTTTGAGCGCTGGAATCCGAAATATTTTTTTTAAAACTAATCAAAATAACTCAAGTGATAAATGCATTCTGGGGATCATAAGGATGGAGGGCTCTAATCAAAGCTGTTGAAACAGCAGGGCTCTGATACACCGCATTGTAAAGGGGGTAGGAAAGAGGGTCCTGGAATCTCACTTAAATCTTCACCTGTGGGAAAGAACCTTTGTAATAAACAGCAGTTCATCTGTCTGCAGCAAGGCAGAAAAAGGTCAATGCAACGGCTGTTAGGCCTTTAATATTTTAATTTAGGCAATTATCAAGGGACCACATGTAGAACCTCTTGTCTAGAGAATCCACATGAGGGCATGATGATGACTTTATTAGCCAAATGACATAAAAAGATACCCTAGCAGGTGTATTCACTTTTTTCAGTAAGAAACAGTGTCTGACAATTTTTAGGACATGATATTTATTTTAAGAAATTCTCTTATTCACATATTTATATTCATATATTTATATTTACATATTATTGTTTCTGTACTTATTCACATGTAAAGGCAGTATTGCTTCTGTACCACTTTAATAGCATCTTATCTGAATGTGTTTTATCTGTGCTTAACTGGGCTCCCCACTACTCAGATCAGGTACATTAACATTAGCTACTGATGAGAATGTAGTTCAGACATGTCATGATTACAGAAAAAACATGCACTGTATTTCTCAGCTTCCTTTCTTCCAGCTGCTAAACCATCCTTTCTCACAGAACGGCTGCCTATGTGTAAAGTCAAGGCACATGTTCTCACATTTAAATCAGAAAGAATTAATTTACCTACTCAATTCCAGATAAAACCCCTGCCCATGATATTTTTTTGTAATACTCAATAAATACATACATAAGACAAGGTATGACATACATACTCCACAGATACTTGAATTCTACTGTGACTTTTGTCTCTGAAGTAGCACCTATAAAGTGATTGCACACAAGCATTCAGGGGTGCTTTACATATGCACAGGTAAGTATTGACACATGTATGTCATCTTTTGACAAAGAAAAAACGTATGAGAGGTGCATAATTCGGACCCACATAAGCACGTTAGTCAGGTCCTAAAGTTAACTAAGACTTCTGAGGCTGCCAACTATATGTTCTGCCTGGCTCTATGTTTCTGTTCATATAAAACATGTACATGACCACTACAAAATTCACTTTTTTTCCTAACTACAATATCTTGAAAAGGCTATAGTGAATATAAAGTACTTGAACTACTGCATAACTTCCTTTAAAAAAAAAATCTGAAGTCCTCTATGGAAGTTAATTTTCACAAAATAAACTCAAGATGACTGAAAAAAATGACAGCAAAAAGAAATACATTTATACTATCTTCAATTCTCCCTGTGGTGCTTACATTTTCAGAGCCTGGTAACAGTAGGTGATTTTATAAACTATATGGTGTGACAGAACTTAATGAATACTGGATGAACAAGAAACCCTAATTCAACAGATACTCACTACAACGTGCTGAACTTGATAAATAATAGCAATATTTATTAGAACTGCAGCATTTATTTCTGTTTAATATACTCCCTTTCTTTTACCCAGTATTTAAGATATTTAGGAAAAGCTAGGGTCAAAGGTCCTGCTGTAGCCTAGAGCCCATTCATATTACAGCCCTGACACTTTATTGCTGTTGTACTATCCTCGTGTGTTATTGCATTAGGATAACAGCAAAATGAATGAAAAATGTTTAAAGCGGGGGGAGGGGTGAAGCACAATCTGTGTCTCAGTCCTGCAATGAACTCTTAATGCATCAAATCCCACTTAGGAACACAAACAGATTCTAGTATTTCTCACTTCTTTGCTATATCTGAGTCTAAGAATTTTCTTTTCCTTTTAAGAGTCATTAAAATACCAGACTGGTGCTCAGACTGACAGAAAGCAATGCTGGAGCTCTCCAGATATGGCAGAGTATGTTGTGTAGGAGCCACCAAACATCAAAGCTCACTATCACACATCAGCGGCTGGTTTGTAGCCACCTGTCTTAAGCTTCATTATCAAAGGCGAAAAAAGTTTGGTACTTATGAGCACCATGTTAAAAGGAAATTACGAACTACCTGACACAAAAATAGGCATCCTATTTCCTCCCTATGGCTAAGCAAAAGCTCTCACACAGCCATGCTCACCAGCTCCACCAGCACGAGCAGCTGACACACAGGCATGGTAGGCAAAAAGAGCTAACTTGAGACACAGAAGAAATGAAGTGCAAATACATTTGGTAATACACATAAGCTGAACTTGCTGTGACACACTACAAGTCTCTGCTAATTTTTCTCAAGCCAAATTGTTGACAATTCTAAAACCTAAAATGCAGAAAACGAACACCATGGCACAATGGGCCTGTAACACTGTACCTTTTTAGCCGTATTAATTTTGTTCTTAGCAGCATGACATTCTCAGGAGAGAAATTAGTTTCATGGTAGAAGAAATCCATGTATTAAGACACCAAATCGTGAGTGTCTACATAAAAATACTTTTTCTATTTTTTAATATGACAGTGGAAGTAAACAGGAAGAGAAAGCCTAGAGACTCCATATGAGCTCCTCAAACCATTGCTCTGAAGCCTCCAGTGTAATTAAAATCTCTTTCTTTGGTACCACGATGGACTAGGTGAAGCAATCAGGCATCTCCCACCCTTCATTTTCAATTCACCTCTCCCCCTAAGCACAACTCCCAGCCCACCCCGTCTACCTGACAAGTGACAGCCCAATCTGATTAAATGCTTGCTAGGGAGGGGACTCATGGGCCTCCATGACAGGCCAAAAGTGATCACCATGGAGATACATAATTACAGCTGTCAACGCGTCTACTGTCCTGCTGGCATCAATTTGATTGCTCCCAGCAATAATGATAGACAAAGCTTAGTGTGCACTCTCCTACACCCAATCACTTTATCTATTCCGTGGTCCATTTAGCTGACATGCAACATTCACACAAGCAAATAACAGCAGTAAGCAGAACATTTAAGGCATTTTAATTGTTTTTTCTTTGTATGGATGGCTCACAAGCGCAAATGTTATTACATAAAACTCCTGCTGCAGCATTAATTGAAGAAAGATTTGGTGGGACAAAGACTGTAGGGGGTATAGTTTGTCCATTATCACTTGTACTTTCAACAGGTCTCACGTTTGGAAAATTGCAAATTGCAAAAACTTGCAAGGGCAAAATGTTTGACATCGTGTTAGCTATTACAACATGGTGAAAACTTCAACAACCATAGAGTATTCATTATAAATTCTTATTAAATACACTCTTTGTTTCATTAAAAAGAAGTTTAGATACATCCAGTGATACCTTTTTTCCTCATCTCCTCTTTAAGAGCACATAATGCCTTTTAGATCTTCACAATTTTTTTCTGCTTTCAGGCTTTGAACACAGCATGAAGCCTTAAAGACCAGAAAGGGTCAGGTCCCTTTGGAAAGTACACGGGCAAAAACAATTTTAAAAGAGAAGTAAATCATATATCCAATAACAACTTCACATTTAAGATCCCGCCTGTAATTTCTCAGTATTTTCCGTGCAAGCAATCAGACTGAATAATTGTATTCACAGATGGTACAGTCTCATCATTGCACTGACACAGTGTCATTCATGTATATATGCACTTATAATTCAAGACCGCCTTGATTTTACAGAAAGGCAGTGTATTTGCTCTTTACACCCAGCAGAAAACAGTGTTTTTTGGAACACCTATTCTGAATAGTTAGGCTGTATCCTGAAACACGTAACAGCCACTGAAAGAAATTCCTCTTTAAAGTCTACAAAGCTAAACAAAAAGTACTGGTAGTTTTTCACCACTGTCCCCGGTTCTTTATGCTTTAAGAGCTGACTCAACAGTTCACTGTCATTTCTAATGACCACAAGTATATTTACTAAAGCTCTGTCTGAAAAACTTAAGCTGAAAGTTATAAAACAAACTATTTCAACATGTATTGGTTTCCTGTTATACCCAATCTGAACATTTTTAACCCAGTTTGGAACTGTTCACTTTTAAGCACTTTTTCAGGCTGCACAAATCAGTACTGCAATGTCCTGTCCCCACTCTGACAAAAAGCTGGAAAAAAGGCTTGGTTTACAAAGGTGCTGAGTATTTATAGTCTTTATGTAAGAGACACTCAGCACCTACAAAAATCAGAACAGAGTTACTTACACTTGGCACATGCAGTGGTTCCTGATACTGAGACAGTTTACCAATGGATGGCAGGCCAAAAGATTTGTAGGGGTCCTGGAAAAAAATTCAACGTGAGAAAGCATTAAGCTTTTACAGATGTGGAGCAGATAATCTTTGAATGCTTTAAGTATAATAGAAACTGCTACTGGAATGACTGTTTTCTTGCCCAGAATTATTTGCGTCGAAGAACATTTCTTCATCCATCTGCCCCCACAACTCCAAATAAAGAATGGAAGTATATAAAATCTCTTGCAGCAGTTAAAAAAAAAGGAAATAAGTATTCTGAACCCAGTTACAATGTACCAAAATAAAGTATACAAAGATGACATTTTCATTAGCTACACTTGGAAGAAGTACCAGAAAGCATTCAGGAGGTCAGGCTTGAAAAGAAAGTATAAGGAAAAATTTTCCAAGATAAAAAGGGCAGCTAGAATTTCACTTATCTTAAGAAGTCAAACTGATCTTTATGCCACTGGAAACCTCCAACATTATTGTACATAATGCAACACCAATACAAACCTAATAGAAAAACAAATAAATATATGGCCTACAGAATAATCTAATTCATGGCAAAATAGTTGGATTCATTACTTATAAATGTGAAAAGATTTAAGATGAACAAATTAAAAAGCCCAAGCATCAGTTACTCCAGGGTACAGCCTACTAAAACTAAGAATAGCTTCCATGCCAGTCACAGGGCAAATATTTATTCTTTATCAAAATAGTCTGTACAACTTGGAATCAGTAGAGCAATTTGGAGGTCATGTGCACGTCATGAAGGGGGAAAAAAAACCAACATCAAATAAGATGGTCTAGGTAAAAAAATTCCCAACAGTTAAGAAAGGGGAAAAAATGTTTCAAGGTGCTCACTTAGTTTTGAAATGCAGAGCTACCTAAAATGTTTCTGAAACTAAGGGAAGGAAGATAATATTATTTTCCAGTCCCTATCCCTGAAAAATGTTCAAGGCCAGACTGGATGGGGCTCTGAGCAACCTGGTCTAGTGCAAGGTGTCCCTGGCCATGGCAGGAAGGCTGGGACTAGATGATCCTCAAGGTCCCCTCCAACACAAACCACTCTGATTCAATGACTTTTTTTTACTTAACAAATTTTCATGTATCAAAAATGGCAACAAAAAGTCATTACCTCAAAATGTTTTGAAGGTGCTTGAAAATGTGGCTTAAATATTCTTAAGCTTCTTTAAGGTGAGATCGAGACTCATACCATAATTATAGTTATCATTTTGGAATGTGCTTTGAAAGTGTATCCTATAAACTGTAGTTTCAGAAGATGTGTAACCTGGTTTTTCAACAACCTTTTCCAAAGTTTTATTAAAACAACAAAAATTCTCTAAGACATTGAATTTCAACTGTGTTTTTAAGTCAACAAGTTTCAACTACACATTTCAGAAACCTGGAAAGAGTAGTTAACTCTGGTAAATAAGTCCAGCACCATTAAATGTGAACTGAACATGCAGGCTTATTTCTAATGATATTTGCTTACCTCTTCCTTTTACCATTTTTACTTTCAATTTTCAGGAAAAAGCTATGTCAAAACACACACCATATTTTTAATTAAAAAATAAGAACTCAATTTTACAAAACCTCATTAACCATTCGTGTTACATGCTCTAAATCATGACTTTCATATGATATTCCTTGATTTCACCTTGGCATCTATCCACACCTGGGTATTATTACGCCACAATTCAACCACCTACCCCCTCCTCCCCATTACCACTCATTTACCTCAGCATAAACTCGACATTCAACCGCCCAGCCGTTGATGGGAATATCAGCCTGTTTGTGCCTGAGAGGGTAACCCTTAGCAACACGGATCATTTCTTGGACTAAGTCCAGGCCGGTAATGCATTCTGTGACGGGATGTTCAACCTGCAAGGTCAAGAACTGTCAGTCAGTAGGTAACAAAAAGCAACCAAATAATAAAAAAGCACCTCTCTGTAAACAAACAGAGATAAACAAGAAATTTGACCTGCCAAAGAACAAAGAAAGAATATGTTTCTCTTTTGGTCTTTTTCCACAAAAAAAATCTACGTAAATTCCAGCAACTGCTGTCTTTGCATGGAAAACACAAAAAAAAAAAATTAGCAGATTACTATAACACAGAGCAGCATACAAAAGGAAAACTAGAGAGGTGACATGGGAGGATTTGGGGATTTGTAGGGGTTTATTGTTTGGTTGGCTTTTTTTTTTTCACTTATTTTACAAATTCAATGCATCTGGTGACAATGAGTTAATTTTTCTTTGTTTGGAAGCTTTTCCCATTCAATTTTGTTTTGAAGACACTCATACTGTAGCCAGAACTACATTTTAACTGAAAATCTCAAAGTAGCTGATAATCAACCCATTCTGCTACACTTGGCACGTACAGGAACCGCTACCAATTTTCCACGGAACCGGCGTAGCCTATATCTCACCCATTCACCTTCTTTCACTAACCTGTCCTGACAAGCAACCAGATTAGCGTAATCTTGCATCAGCGCAGTGTAGCAGAAATGAGCAGATGGATCCTTCAATTCCCCTCCCCTCCCCACTTCCAGACTTATCTGTTTAGTGCTTAGCATGCACAATAGCTGGGCTGGACCAGCAGAGTGGCTCTGCCCGCTCAGCAAATTGCCGCTAACGGCTTTGGAAGACGCTGCCCTGGGAATTGCCGTCGCTCACGCTCACGCGGGATGTGCGTACAAGCATGTACACATGGGCGCGCGTAAGCACGTGCACACACACCTCTGCCTTCAAATGGGCAGAGAAACGAGCACATTGATTACCTTTATAAAGCCTTCAACTAGGCACAGGGCAGTAAAAAGCAACCAAGATGGTTCCTCTGATCGTCTCCACATTGATCAGGTAAAAGGTAAGCATGCTAAAAGTACATTCTTTGCACTGGAATAGCTGTACCACCTTCCATACAGAAATTATGACACAACTGCCATTTTTGCTATAAAATGTTTGTGCTCCAAGTGGAAAAATACCTTAAGAAAATGCAATTTGCAAGTATTTTATCGTGAGATGTCATACTGCGTACCTTTTCTGACACAGGAAAAGGTCACTGACCAAACCACTTGTCTTTCTTGCTTCAAGTATATAGTATTGAGGAAAACATTCAGTCATTATAACATTGTAGCTTACCAGAACAAGTAGATGCTTTGGTCTTTAAGAAAAAAAGCTTTGTAAAAATAAACAGATGGCATCCATAATTAGCCCTGTGTGTGCTGTGAGTTTGTTCAGAGTTTCAACAACATTTTAAGACGTTTTGACATAATTTTAATGACAAATCATCACCGAAACAAGCACCTATTCTTTGAAGGACAAAAGTGACATTGAAATGGGAACCTGATTATACAGTTTAAGGATGTACCTTTGGGATTCAATCTTGATTCTACCTAACATATGATACTCTCCAGCATGTCAAGTTTAATAACACCATTTTGAGAATCTATGAAACATCTCATCTATCCTGCAGTGTTAAATTGAGGCAATTCCATTTCTATTAAGACTTAAAGTTTCGATTAAAACTCCCTAAGTTTTAATAGAAAGTTACTTATCACACATTCATACTTGAACAACAGAACTAATTTTTCTACTTTGGAATTTAAGTTTTAAAAGGTTACCTTTGAGCTGAGAACATGTTTGGAATTTTAACATTCCAGATAATTCAAATACTTTTTATTTTTCCAAAGACATTTGCATTATTTAGTTATACTGCCATTTTTCTTGGATAGCAACTGGCATTCCAGATTCAATAGCTTCATTGTTGTTTTCAGTTTTATTGTTGATGATCAAAATAAGAAGGAATGTCTCTGAAAAGAAAAATATTTTTGTTGTTTGGTTCTTACGACTCACAAACATTTATTTAATCCATTCTTCAATACAGATCTTTGACTCGGTCAATATTTTCTTCTGTTTCTTCAAAATACTCCCTTTGTGTCTCCACACAAAACAGCATTCAGAAAATATGTATAGGAAAAAATGTTGGGGGATTTTTTGGGGTGGGGAGAAGTTGTTCTACTTTATTTTAGGACTCTGCTTCAACTACTACTATTTAGGCATAACATAGACAATTCCAATCATAGCATTAATTTGCGGTACCAAATACATTTTAAACGCATTTTCATGTTCATTAAGACCATCAGATGACCAAAATACGAACTTGAATCTTGAAATCTCTTTAACAACTATAACAGCCAATTGACTAAAGTAATTGTAGCTGTTATAAAATCAATCTTTAAAAGCCAGACTTCAACCACTTCCCTCTTTTCCACTTTCTACTTCAGGTGCCATCTTTATTCTGCCTGCCTGTTGGATTTTCTTCTATTTGCTTTCTTGTCCATCCACAGCCTTTACTTGCCAGTATATACAGACTAAGTTAAGTACTAAATTTTTGACGAGACGATTGCATGTTTGCTGACGAATGTAGCTGAATCTCACTCAATTGATCCAACTCCTTTAGCTTTAGGCCATACTCAGTTTTGCAGTCAGCTGATCCAAGATGTTGCCAGTGAACCCCAGCCATTAAAGAGACAGTGTTAGTATAGTTATACAATAGTGGCCATGTTCACACATTACTGCTGTCTTCAACACAAAGGGCAAAACCAGACATGTCTGCAGCAAGCAACCATATCTGTATCAAGGCAGCTGTACCTTATCCTCAACAGGACAGGCAGAAAAAATTGATCAGCAAGAACGCTCAATCTGCCAAATCTCTTACAATCTGCCAAAAGTAACATCTTTACTATCAGTTCCTTTACATACACCAAGTCTGCTCATAAACAGTTGATAACAAGTCATCATTTCAATGCACTTAAGAACAATATATACCTCCTTTAAAAAGTCTTAAGCCTCTGTAAAATCCCACTTATATTCTTGCTTTGAAGTCCACAAAGCTATACCTTCTATGACCAGCAATAGCTATACAGAGTAAAGGGAAAGTGCTTCCCCTTCACACTGGATCTACTGCTCTTAAGACATATCACAGCAACAGCTTCCCATGAGCACTGAAAGTGTTTTTGTTTCACGAACTCCTTTCCATTTATACAGCAACAGAAACTAGTGGTAAAGCCTGTCAGAAAATAATAATTACATCCCAGTTTACAGATGGTAAAGCGGGTATATAAGAGTTGGGGAACCTACTACCATCACAGGCCAGTTAGCATCCATCACCAGAATAGTATGGAAAGGCTCCTAATTCTCCTCCTGTTCTGTGACTGCCAGCTGTTTTAAAGCTTTTCCATACTGGGGTTCATCCACAGCTACAAAAACAGTCACGCAGCTTTTATGGAGAGTCAGAGGTAAGAGTTAAATTAGTGATGACTGCTCCCCTTATATTCAGGGGAATAATTCTGGGACAGATTTTTCTCAAGACTATCAAGGTACTCAGATCTAACAGCAAACACTTCTGGACACTCAGACTGCTCTTGTCCCTGTGTGTATAAGGCATCAAATTACTCACACACCAGTTGGAACATTCAAGCATGCCACATCAGCCAAGAAAATCTAAATTTCAGTAGACTTAAAACTACAGCCTATGTCACCCCTACTAGTGTAAGTCCCTAGTTGGTGTCATATACCCCTTTACATTCAGATAAATAATCTCAAAACTAACTTTCAACATACACCTCAGTTTCCAGGAAATGTGATTCACCTGGAGTCCCCACAGGCTTTGCTGCTGCAGCCAAATCCAGTATCAATTGACCCAAACGCACCAACTTACAGATGCTTCTCAACCCCCTGTACTTCTGTAAGCCTGGTTTCTATTTCAGAGAACTGAAGAGCAACAGAGGTGCACACATGTTCTGCTCTTCAGGCATGCAAGCTTCCTGACTACTATGAGCAGGAGCACGCTGGGGTCACATCTTTCTGCAAAATAGTTCACATGTACATGGGGTTTGGGAGAATACGGCAAAAAACAGCTTTTCATAAAGGCTACCGAAAAACAGACAATGGCTGGATTAATGTACAGAATGAATGGAAAGCAGGAATACATAACTGGCTAACTATAGAAATCCTATATGACAATCCTTGCTGTTTGCTTTCTGACGTATTAATATACAATTGAAGAACAGAAGGCAACCAGGCTACAAAAATTTCCACCAGCTAAGATGCTCAGGTAGACTTCTTTTATTGTTTCTCAAGTAAGCTACAGAAATAAAAACTAATGCACAGACATTTGGTAAAAACTAATTTTTTAATCGTAGCACATAACTTTTTTAAAGTATTTAATTTACTGCCTCATAAGAAGTTATATTCCAATAATTATTGACACAGTTCTCAATTTTCTTTTGCAAGGATTTGTTTCTACATTGTATGGGACAGATACATCTTACTTGGCCTATGAATTCTGTATATTTTCTGTGTTTTAGACACATAGCATACACTTTAGGTCAACAAGTTAATTAGCTCACAATTTCAACATAACTTTCTCAATTAACATCTTGCACTTCAAAAAAATTTCATGAAATTCAGTAATTCTACACAATTTCCTTTCCACTACATACTCCATGTAAGAAAATAAACTAGCATCCACAAAACCAATCCTTTCTTTCCTAAAGACGTAATTCCTACTTTTACTGTATTTAGCTGCAGTATTAAAGCCTTCCCAGAACACTTAATTCAAGATGGCTCTGGTCACACTGCAACTATTCTTTGGTTTGCTTTACATCAAATTCATCAAAGCAAAGAAACTAACGTACTTTTTGAAGAATGACCTTTTGTTTCAACTTATTAAGTAGTCTCCTCTTTCACTACTTTTTTTCATAGTATTTTATCAGAGTTACATGGGAACGTTGTCTCTAAGGTATCACTCCATGCCTTGGCAGCACTATTAAAGGCATCTTTCAGATTCAATGACTTACAAACAATGTTGTTCTCTTCTGTCAACAACAATTAGCAATGCTTTTCTGTAGTTCTTTTGGGAAGCCTGAAAAGCAGACAACCAGTAGATACATAATGGAAGTTGCATTAGGAGGCAAGAATGTGGCAAAAATTTGGTTAACTGTTGTCGGCTGACCCTCTTGTGTGAAGAAGTGTTGTTTGGCAGTAAAATCACCTTTTCTTTCGGTTCTAAAAATGGCCATGAACAGCTGGTATAAACTGTGTGCAGAACTGATTCTGGTAGGCTTAGCAGATTGGTAATGGGATAAGAGACCTTTCACCTTTAGGTCAGTAGTTCAAATTCAGCCCAGGTTAGCAGCAATTGAAAGTCTTTACCATCTGACACTGTTTGTTAGACTGTTTAAAATGACTGAAGCAAAGTGTTGTCACAGCACAACAAGACTGCAGTATTAAGATATATGAAGTCTCAGCAAACAACAGAAACAGTAACTTTAGACTTTACTTTGAAAGCCCACCATTCTGACTTCATAGAAATCTACTCCTCTAACCCCTGGCAGTGCCTTTCTTTGCTCCCACACTCCAGCCTACCTATCACAAGTCATCCTCCAGGCAGCTACGCACAGCCAAGACAGCAAGATCACCGCTTGCCATCCCATGGTTCTGCTATAGATACCAAAGTCACCACACCTCTCTGTGGCTTTAGGTGGCAACCTGGACTCAGCTCATCACTTTGCTGTTTTTGTATTTTGTTGTTACTGTTACATATAGTGCAGCTGCAATATTTTCCAGCACTAATATCCAAACCATCTGCAACAGGATTTCTACCTACTTTTACACATTTTCCAACCACACTTTTTCTATTTTCATGGGTGGACAAACAGGAGAAGGAAAGACAAGTTGCACACAAAAATTCTTCCCATGTGTTACACTAGTCACAGCCAGTTTTACACAAAGACAAAGCTCTGGAATATATAATTTTCCAAAGGTCAGTAAAATCTGATGAAAACCCAGAAAGTGATAAACAAAAGTCTTAGCACTGGGTAATGCTTTATTGGTCGATGGAAGGTTACTTACCTTCCCTTTTCTCTCACAAACACATCAGATTATTCTACAAAATTAATTTTTATTTCCTAAAAAGTTGTGACAAAAATACTCAAACTGACACATAAAGAGAAAACCCACTGCTACTGAAATTAGCGCATTTCTCAACTCCAGTCTACACAAATTATCTTTTCAATTACATTAAGCAAATTCAGTCACATTTTGATGATGAAAGGAGCACTCGCATGTCATTTAAATCTCACAACTCATGAGGGAGGCAGAAGGTTGGGAACAGGCCTGAGACACAAACATACCAATTGTATTGAGGGTAAATGCTCAATTCAGATCACTCATTGTACATTTCTCAGTGTTTCTCTAGCCAACAAAGGATGCTTCTCATTTCAAGGTACTACAAACATCTAAAATATGGGATATTTTCCCTTTGCTGTCACTGATTCACACGTACGAAGCTTAGCTACACCATACACATGTATTAACAGATATTTTTAAAGTACAAACCACAGACTTCCTTCATATAAAGTCCAAGAGAAACATCATCTCTTCTTCCAGTGAAGAAAAGAAGAAACTTTCCTGGTGAAAGCCAGTACTTCTGAAGTACCATATCAGATTTTGACATAACTTGGAAACTGCATTTTTGTAAAGCTCTCGGTAAGTTGTTCTGGACCAGGACTGCCCTTGATTAGGTTGATAACAACTAGGTAACAGAAAACACACCACACTACGAGCAGCTATAAAGAATCAGATATTCAACATCTGGTCTGCCTCAATTTTAACTGTGGTAACTGCCTGAAAACCACTGCAAAAGTGCTGTACAGAAATCCTCTGGTAGCTGCTAGGGCAGACATTGCTACGGTCTCTTTTGGAAAGTAAGAACAACTAGCTTTACTATGCAATTATCCAATCCTCAATCTTATGTTCCATACTTACCAGCTAGTCTCTGAAAGACGGCAGAAAAGCAGATACAACAAAAAGAACATCGCCATCAGCAAATAATAAGCCATTCCAGCTAAATCACTTAGAGACAGTAAAACATCTGTAACAAATTTGTGCAGCATACAAGAGACACAATGGAACTGATTCACCAATTTCCTTTTGCTTTCCAATCTTGTACAGTATTGCAGTAACACTTAAAAACTAAATAAAATATGAACTTCCTTCAAGATGCCATTTACACTTCCTTTGCGTAGCTATACAACAGAAAAGATATATTCCCAAGGAGTCCCCCAAAAAAACAGTGAAGTAACAATACAAGTCTGATTACTGCAAAATAATTAACCAGAAAGATTGAAAGGCATCCAAGAGATACATTCAAGAGGGAGGGAGAGGAGAAATCCACAGTCAGTGCAAAATAATGGACACAGTTTATTTAGCAAGTATATTCTGAAGTCTGTATCTAAAATAAAAATGCTACAGTGATCTGATCAGAGACTGCTGAAATATTAAAACAGACAGAAAACTGCATAATTCCATAGACATGTTCTGATGAACATGTAACTGACTGACATGTAACATGTTCTGATTGACATGTAACTGTGTCTAATGAACTCTGACAAATAAATATAAGCCTTAAGAGGCTCATTTATGGATCAGACACCCATCATTTTGGAAAGTTCTTCCAGCTATGGAGTGTTCAGCAAGAACAAGGCAAGTGAATCTGTTAGACACTGATCACAGTTAGGAGACACAAAAGGAAAAAAAAAAATATTAAGCAATACAGGGACATCTGGAGACTATCCTGGTCCTGAAGTTAAAGGTGGACAAGCTTCAGTAGAGTCTCTAGGTTTGGCTCTTAATAGTAGGGAGCAAGTACAATACATCAGTTGCATAATTGATAGCTGAACAGAAAGTGAGATTTAGGAGAAATGAGAGATCAATTGGTTAAGACTGGGGGAAGATCAGAGAATATTACTACCTCAGACTCGAGCTGAAATGTTAATTAGAGACAATACACAGTCAGGATAGAGGAAGTAGAGAATATCTAAACAACTAATCTAAGATTAGTAAATTTCTTTAAGAGTTGGAAAGAATAAGTTTGCTATTACAGGGGATTGTCAAACTGCTTAGGCTGTATTTCAAAAGGAGTCTTAAGTCCTTAAACACAGAATTGTGAATGATTTCTTCCTGACTATGTGGAGACCTTAGACATTTGGGACAACAAACACGTACCAGTGGGTATTACAGGGGGGAAGACACTGCAAAAGAGCAAAGATAATGTCTTAAAAACAACCCAGAAAAAGGAGTCCAAGTATACTCCACCACCAATTCAATTTAGGAACTCAGTCAATAATACTGCAGCAAGAAAATGGTTTTGAAGTTAAGAAAACCATAAATTAATTTTCTTCTATGTAAACAAGAACATGGAGTCACTGAAGAAACACTGGATCAAAAACTACAAGATGGGGGAAAGTGGAAAGAATATGACCCAAGTGAGAGAATTATTCATGACATTTTAATGAACTATACATTGCTGTTAAGCACTACTCCCTCTAACTGATTCTAAGGTGGACTTGATAGTGCCTAGCAAAGGCGTGTGAAGTGACTGTCATGGTTAATTCCACTGCAGTCCTGCAAGGCAAGAAAAAATTTATCAGCAGTCTTCCCCTGGCACAGAAGATTGTAACACACCCCCCCCCCCAAAATTCTCTTTTACTTCTTTACATAAAGCATAAGCTTACCTAAATCATAAGTTTACTCAGTTATTACATAAGAGTTATTACATAAGGTCATGCAAAGATGTCAGATTATGATGATGTCTATGTTCTATCATTGTCCATGTGTACAAGCAGCACACAGGACATGACCCTAATGAAATGTAGCTAAAACACAATGGGAAATTTATCAAACTGGTGCTTGATTCCACATTTCAGTCTTTCTGGTGTTATTCAACAAAGTGAGAAAATGAGGATACAGACAACAGAATGGACTTGCTTACAGGTTGAACATTCTTCTGGTCTTCAAGAATGATATCCAGACCTCAAGTTACTTTTTTCCTTAGCTTATGACCAGAAATCCATCGAACAGACACAAAAGTGGTAGAGGGGGTTTTACATAAAACACCATTCACCTGTTCACCTGCAATGTACATTAGAACAGCTTCTACTGACTACATAAATTGTCACAAAAATCCTACATTGTGTCAGCATGCTTCTTACACAGTTGCATTTGAGTCACAATTTCAATCCTATGCAGATTGCTAGTGTTTTATTGTTCATATACATGTATTGCTTCAACCACCCTCACAGAGAAGCTCATCATCAAAGTATAAAAATAAGAAAGAAATTTCAGGGACTGGTAGGCTCCAAGAAAGCCTCAGAGCTCAGTGGCTAGCCACTTACTGTGAACTCACAGTGGCACTCAGTGACCTTTTGCAAGGTCTTTAGGTCACGTGTAACAAAGAGCAAAATCTCTGAACATTTATTTTACATTACATTAGTGAGTGCTGCACAAGGGCTCACTGCTGCAAAGTCTTGCATAGGCAGGCTTATGTGAGTAGATCTTTTAACTTCAGTAGGAAGTGCTCACATGCATCAAGACACGTTTAAATCTTTGCAGGAGCAGACCCTCAAATATGGGAGAAGGTTATGGTATGTTTATTTAAATAACACTTTTCTGAACCTGAAGAGTTGTTTTTCTTACCTGAAGCCTAGTATTCATTTCCAGAAAATAGAAATTCTTACTGGAGTCCACAAGGAATTCTACTGTTCCAGCAGAGGAATACTTTACTGCTTTGGCAAGAGCTACTGCTTGTTCTCCCATTGCTCTTCGAGTTTCAGGGTCTAGAAAAGTGCTACAACATAGAAACAATGACTTTTTTAGTTAAAAAATAATTGTTATTCTATCACTTACTCTTCTGTTTAAACTATGGTCAAAAGAGGACGGCATCATTATTAAAGTTACAAAAATATGTCAAGACTGTCAAATGTATGTCTTTACATTTATATTGCCCCTAGTAGATATACTGCATGCTTTACAATTACTGCTATGTACGGAAAATCACTATATTCTCTAAAATATAAAATAACAGAACACAACAACAGTGTGCTGTGAACACAACAATAACAGACCTTACAACAGTGAGGTCTAAAATAATGCAAATTAAATGAAAAAATAAACATAGAAACCAATGCAATCTTAGAAGACATATTTATTATCCACATTAACTGCAATACATTCTTTTCCATAAATCTTGGACACACTCAAGGGCACCCAAAGAGTAGCTCAGCTACCACCTTGAAAGCCACTGCGAACACTGCCCAAATGCCAAGGTCCCTCATTCTAGGAGAGCATCCCACAACTTCCACTGGGCCAGTGAATCAAAAGACTCTGGAAGTCTTTCTGGAAGTAATACGTTTTGCTTGTTACTCTCATCTGTACCATAAATTCAGTTTTAGATTAATCTATGCAGATTAATTAGACAGATATACATATAGATACAAACACATATAGATACAGATACATACATATACAGATACATACAGATGTATTTCTGTGGTATTCCACCAAGGCCTTGAAACCAGTTGCCCCTCAACCTGATACATTGATTTTTGTCAATGAAAGATCATGTCACTATACATTTTATCTAAGCTTGTAAATATACTTATTTATATTTCTGTTTTGACTTACATTAGGGATATAACTCAGCTATCATTTTAAAAGTACTTTTGCAAGGCAATAGACAGTCACTTCTACCTTACCTCTAAGTTACTCTTTAAAATTAAAACAAGTCCTACATATTTCTCGAGATGGTTTCAACAGTGGGGTCTAACTCTGCAAAGGAGCAATCAGGAGCCCTCACCTATCTACAGTGGCCTCAAAGCCAATGAAGCTCCATCTGGAGCCTCAGAGTGCACTCAGACTGAAGCTAGTGGCGGGTCAAGACTTATCTTTCAGCACTTACTGTGGTGTTTTTTACTGAGACCTGAACTCACAGAAGAGCTAGAGACTTCTGCCACAACAAATCACATTTAACATGACACAAGTGAGCAAATATCTAGGCAAAGAAGGAGACAGTGGAATCCTTTTCTTTACTAGAAAAGTGCTACTTCACACCTCTGTCCTTCCAGTGCCCACACAGGTAGATTGATGGACTGCAATGCAGGCATTTTCAGAATTTAGGAAAAAATTTCTTTCTTGGCAAACAATGAGATTAACAGGAAAAGGAAGTCAAGTCACATTCAAGAAAGCTGTATGAGATCCTACATCAGATGAATGGGAAGATCAGAAGACATAAAAACTGTGTCATACCTATAAGAATAGGAGCTGGTAAATGTAAAATAGTTCCATAGTATTCCTTATTTTGATTCGTAAGAGGATAATACATTACATGAAATCAACATTCTGTAACTCATTGTGGAGTTTCTGTAGCACTTTGATCATGAAAGATCAATGAATGGCTTATGAAGCACAAAACATTCTCAATATCAGCTTCACACTATTTCTAGAATAACCCTTATTACTTCTCATGTAGATGAAAGACAGTTACTTCCCTTCATTACAGTGGTGTCTTCCCTACACCTGTTAAATATAAGTCTGAGATCTCACTGTTCACCTCCTGCTGTAGCCAGAGAATGGAACACAGGTGTCATATTGCTAAACTTGATCTCTTCCACACAGTTAAGCTTTACACTCTGAAACAACTGGATCATCCCTACCATTGGCTAGGTTAATTAACCAAAGTTTTCATATTCTCGTCTACTGCTTTACCTTTCAAATACATTGTTTCTCCATTTTTTAACTATGCACCTTTTATAACTAAGACACCTCTTGCATTACTTTAAAAGACAGCATTTTAAAACTGACCTCAAATCTTTTTCTCACACATGAAAAACAGGTGTCTGTTTTTCTTTAGACCAAACAGCGCCTATGGCAGCACAAATGCTATCATAAAAAATAAAAAAAAGCATTCACAAAATGAAAGCATCAAAAAGAAAAATTAAATCAGACCTGACACCTCATTCATAAGATCTTCATCAAGTTTACTGTAAGTTAACCAAAGAATACAATCAGTTTGTCACTTTGTTTCTACAGCCAGGGAGATGAACTACATGGACAAGATGTTACCTCTCCACTTTTAGTTCATCAGATAAGGCTTCCCAAAATACCTCTATCATCTTCACTCAGAGACAAAGTTGAGATTTTGAAAAACACAGTTACACCATCAGTGGAATTTTACTGCTCAGTTTGGACAAAAAATAAATTATCAATAACACTTATCCTTCCTCTGAAGATTCCACCACACTGGGGGAGTGAACATCAATTTTCTAAATTCAAGGTCAATTTTCCTGCTCCATCCAAGCACACTGCTTGTTTAAAAAACTTACTTACCTACACAAAACATTATCCTTTGAGATATTCATTATGTACTACCAGACCATGGGCATAAATAGGCTAAAGAATTTGAGTACACAGTTCTGCCCCTACATCTAAATAGTGTCCACGTATGAATCACATGCACAGTCACAAACAGAACAGGCTCACGTTTCTCTTAATGCAAAACCCTTCAAGGATTTCTAGACAGTGAGAAGAAATGTAGAGTCTGACACACATACATGCATAACAACTCTAAGAACCTGTAGATAGAGTCTAATTCAATAATGCACCTTTCTGCTAAGTTCCTGCTTACATATATTCATTCCAATTGTCAGTGCCTCTGAACAGATGATCATTCCTTCACACTAGATATGAGGCAAAACTGAAGTGCTTTAAGAAGCTTCTTACAGGTTTTTGCAGCTTTCCAACAGGTTCGGAAATTGTTAGATAGGACATGTGTGCACACCAAAGTAAAGCACTCCTCTGAGTTACTACTCCAATTATTGAATAAGATGTCAGTTAATACTCTTCTGCATTCAATTTTGATTAATCCGAAAGGATCCATGGATTTTCTGATAAACTTACAGGACTTGTTTCTCCACATGGGAAACAATCTCTTATTAACTACTGCAGTGACAGGAAAACATAACCACACCTTTGTAACTATTCTTGCTGGAGTACAGTGTCTCATGGCAACTGTGTGAAAATGAACAAAGAGCTTGGGCAGTTGAGGAACAAAAACTCAACTAAGGAACTATTAAATGCCACTCATCTCTTTAAATGTCAGCCTCTGTGAAATGAAAAGACAATAGCGTATCCAAAAATGTGTGAAAGTAGAAGCAGATAAAATTATGGTACATCGCTGGAAGCTTTGTGCATCACTAACTTTGCTGAGCACAAACTAAAAAACTAGTGATGACTGGATGGGTCTTATTGTCTGTACTTTCCAAAAGACGTTAACTCACCACATGAAAAGGGTATGAGTAAAGTTTTTGGTCTCCTATTTGAATCTGGGGGACTGACAATCATGAACGCCAGGGGTCCCTTGAATATTGTAACCTTATTAGTATGTGAACTGAAGGGATTTCTCTCAGCAAACGACAGCATTTTTTGTTTGTTGTTTGTTTTTGACAAAAGACTAAACTTCCCTCGTAAAACTGGAGACACAAACACAAAATGATTCCTAAGGGTAAGTTCAACAGCTGCAGATTTAGCTTTAAGAAACTCCTAAGTTACTCTCCAAGCCAAAAAGCCCTCAGCCTCCTAAATTAGACACTTAGGAAAATGCCATCATAATGGAGTAAATCAAAAAAGGCATGAGAAGAGGCTAATGTCAAAAGCCCTTAATTGTTTGGGGGAAAAAAAAAAAAAAGTTTTGGCCCATAATATGCCTACCTCCTAGGTTTCATGAAATAAAATAAAAAGGTTGGACCTATCTCAGAGTTCTTAATAGCAGCTACCATTTACAACAGGAGAAAAGAGGACAGCCTGCTTCCTACATCCAGCCATAGCAGAAGAGCTATGTCCAGGATTCCTTAAGCAGTGAAACTGAAACAACATTCACAGGAAGGGTTAACTTGAGGCTTTCGGTTCTCTCTTGTGTCTCACAGAAGTTAGTGCCCTGCTTATCTGCAAGTCTTGTGACCCTTTGAAAATTAATGGCTTCTGCAACCAAGTGCAAGTGGCTGTAAGGCAGGTAACACTTCCAAAGCTGCCAGCAGAAGTCTGGCAGAGTCTAAAACATTCAACAACAAAAAGGAAGTTTTTCATGCTAAATTTTGGAAACCACTGACTTGCCCACACTCTTGTAGGGGTATAGGAGGGGATGAGAAAACTTAATGGCTACTTCAACAGAGAAGCCCAAGAAAGTTAAAAGGCTGGTATTTCTGATGAAAGAAAACACTCTGGCTAGTGAGAAAAAGACATATCATGCCACTTTAATTGACCACAGGCATGGAGAAGGAGCAGGCAGGAGTAACAGGCATTGCCTTACATATACTCATGAGGCAGTGTAAGTGCTTAGGTACACATACATGCACATGTGCATTGTATCAGGACCTGAAGTATTCACTTTCCACAATAACACAGTAAGATCTTTAGGCATAAACATCGTAAGGCTTCCAAGAAATCCACAAGCACTAGCAGGAAGCATTTGAAAGTGGATTTGTATCTTTAGATTTAAACTTCATTCTTTTTTTAAAAATAGAGGCCATACAGTGGCAGTCCTGCAATTATGATTCGACATTAACTAATAAGGCACCTCTAAAGAAATGCCATTTGGGTTATGTGCTTTTCCTCACATCCCAAATTGTTGCATCACATAGTTCTGCGCTATAAAAAAATACATCAAACCCATCCCAGCTGGTGAACATATTATACTGGTAATTCCCACAGGCAGTGATATACCCATGTCTCCCTTTCTGAAATCAGAATTTCTTGCTGCCCTTTTAATACATGTATTCTCTGATGATTGCTGTACAACAGAAAACACAGCAAGGCCATATCTTGCATAGCAGTAAGGTATTTCAGCTTTACATTAAATCACTAAAATTAAAATAATTTTGCACTTTTGAGTTACTAGACATCTAGATTTCCAGTTTACTACCATGAACGGAAAAGTGCTGCAGAGTATTTTGTACTTCATATTCCAAATCAAATGGAAATATACAGTATTATGTAGCCATTAAATCAATACTGTGAGAGTCAAATACCTGTATCTGTGGTAAAATGCATATCTATTTCATATTTTATTTGACTTTTATATCCAAAAGTGAATATCAAAGAAAAATCTCATATATATAAACAAAGCCATACCACATAGAGTGGGATTGGTAAGATCCAAATCCATTTTATACAAGATCATGAAAAAAATTAACTACAAAACTCTAGTTTTCTTACAGAAAGACATTGTAAAGCAAAATCAAAACACCTTCAAAAACAACATGGAAGTTGCATTACAGTCAAATGACTGTAACAAACATTTGTATTCTTTGTGCTTTTTAATAGAAGAAAATTTGCTTGCATTAGTAAAATAAATAGAATCAGCAGGTTTCCAAAAGTGCTTTCAGTTATGATGAAGCCGCATCGAGAATTCAGTATACACACCTTGGTGCTTCCTCCACAACCTTCTGGTTTCTCCTTTGAATCGAGCATTCTCTTTCATTCAACCACAAGGCATTGCCATGTTTATCTGCCAAAACCTGAAACAATAACACACTGCTATTAACAAACGGATGCAAGCATTTCGTCTTTTGCCATAATACTGTTATGCAGCATTTAGGGTTTGGGATTTTTTTTCCAATCTAAAAATAAAGCTTGGGAGAAAAAAGCTCGTGTAGAAAATTAATTATATATGAAATACTAATTGAACATTTCTTCAAATTCTGAGTAGGACTATTCTACTCTACATAGAGTCTGTACATATCAAAACACCCACTCACTTCAAAATTTAGTTTCTGAATATTAAAGATCCTCTTACAAAAGGCTGAAATAAGATTAAAACTGTATTTTCAAGCATTTCAAATTGCACTGTGTTACAAAATTACACAAAAGCAAAATATTTCATCAACAAAAAAATCTCAAAGGATGGCAAATTTTGCTCCTAAATTACACACAAAAGCTTTCAGAAAAAATGTCTAATGGAACTTTCTTACTAGGCAAACCACAGCACCCTGTGTTTAATGAAGAAAAAAAAATTTTCAGAAACTTTGTTATCCTTCATTAAGGAGGATAAAATTTGTACCTTCCTCAGTACTTTCAAAGGAAATAAAAGCAGTAGTTTCAAGAAATTTTTTAAAAATCAGTAATTATGGTTCTTGGCTGCAGCTTCAGTTCATTGAAGAGGTAACAAAATCAAGTATCTAGATTCAACTACATAAATTACACACTAGAAAAAAGCCCACAAGTTGAGCATAGCAGAACTCTTAATTGATTCTTCAACTTCAAAACAGAGGTGAAAGTAAGAAAAGGAACTCTGTCCCTTTATGAAATTGATGGTATGATGCAGCCATTTCCAATACCAAATACTAGATTTCAAGATTCAAGTAGACTTCTTCTCATCTTATGATGATAATGCTACACTTATTCTTAGAACAATTTCTTTTAACACAGACCACACCTGCTCCCTTTCTTCCTTATAAAATTTTACTTCTAATGCATTTTTTTTCCATCTATCTTCCTGCTTTGATCTGCGGGAACCCATGCCAATATTCATGCTTCATTCTTTAATAGCTCAGTTCTACACTGAAAACCAACAAGATAAAACAAGGAGACAATCTTCTTCAAACTGTGTGAACTCAACCATATCTACTCACATTTGTGACAATGCATCTGTATTATTTATTATTCCTTTTAGCATCACAGAGCAAGTATGGCACTAGGCAAGATGAATTCCTGCGTCTATGACACCAATGGTTGCTAAGGCGTGAAAAATCTGGGTAGATGTGACTGAAAACGAGGCAGTGAACCCATGAAGACAACTCATGTGCACTGTGCAGCATCAGATCCAGGGTGCTCTGTGCCCTGTAAGATCAGATGTTTTCCCTCCTAAAAAATTCTGTTGTGCTCCCACAAATTTAAGGAGCTTTCTAGTGAAAAAAAAGTGGTCTAGAAGTTTGACAACTTTAGGATTTCCTAAACTAAAGCATCTCCAAGAAATGTTTTCCCTGTCCAGGGCGAGGTTTAGCAGCAGCACTAGCACCAGGACGCTCCAGCCAACTGCTAGTTTCCCTAGCAAGGGACTCAACACAATGCAAAGAATAAATAAATAAAAACAGGTACTTCCTAAGTGCTCACCCATCCAATCCAGATGAGTGGAGCTCTACAAATCCATGGGACCCTATAAGAAATCATTTGGGAGGTCCAAGGATTTTTGGACTAATTTTTTGTGTGGATTATTTTAGTATTAAAGCAATACCTCTAGAGCACAGCATGGTACTTGATGGAAAAATCACTGTCCTGTAAGCAGAATGATTCCTTGTGAGCACTTCTGCTTCACTATTAGCCTACAACTTTCCACGGAATTCTGTCTTGTCAAAACAAACAAAAAAATCTTGGAACGTTACAATAAAAATTGGTCATTGTGCTTCTCCTCTCTCTCTGACAATAATACATTTTTTCGATCCATGCAGTAACTTTTTTTTCACTTCAGGACATTTCTCATATCCTACTGCATTTCAGCAACCTGGATCTTAAAAGAAATGTTTTTCCATTATTAATTAATGTGAAAAGGAGACATGAATGAACATCTACTATGAGAAAGTAATTACAAATAGAATAAGCCAACCACATCCAGCATTAGGCTTTTATTTTTATTCTGTGACCACTGTTTCCAGTAAAAGAAACAATTGCTTCTCAGAAGATTGTATCTCAGAAGACATTTGCAGCATTCTAAAATCATCATCTCTGAGATGACGTGGAATTCCAGTGCACATCTCATTAAAAATGCATGTCCCAGCTACAGCTTTTGTTTCTGTTATCTAAACATTCATAACAGAAAATGCCCCATTTTGCAGGATTAGATGATTAGGACATTAGTACATGCTATGTGCATCTACATGCCAAAATAATTAAATATTATGTAGCAGAATCCCTCCTACATGATTCAGCTAAATTCTGTTTCCAGTTGTAGGATTGTTGTCTGGCCAAGTAGTAGACATTCCATGTACTCTTACTTTAAACTTTTTATCAGATACTTCAGGAGAACAAGACTTCAAATCAGTTCAAGCATAAAGTGTATTTGGACTCTATTTTCCTGTTAATTGTTTTAGTCTTTTCTCATGTTTTACAAAGTGATTGTTTTATAGCTAGACACAGGAAACTTCTTATTTAACAATTTTAAGTACCAATGCTTTGGAGAAATATAAGAAAGCTAAAAAAAGTTCTATTTAAAAGTCACTGCTAAATTAATAAATATTTGGCATCTGGTCTCAAATTGTTTGTATATTCAGCAGTTTGAAAATGAACCAAGGTCAACGTCCTAAAGCTGATTAGAACATGAAGTTAAAATGATATGCTATGATATTGTTAAAAGGTACCATCAAAGTGCTTGTAAAAGGAAAACAACATTCACTGTATGCTCATTATAAATAAAACTATAGATTATTAATAGCAAAGACATTTTGTTGGAATTATTCAACCGTTCCTAAATACACTACTACTTAGTTTTTTGGGGTAACCTTTTTTGAACCCAAAGGAATCAAGACAATGTAAAATCTGCCCTGAACTCAAGGAAATACGGAGGAATCGATCTCATCTAACTTTTGTGTCACTGAAGAATCAGTAGGAACCTGCTGAATCTCCCAAATCTGCAAGCACTGAAAGAAGAGATCTTAGAGGGGTACTGATCTGCACAGACAAAAAGAAAAAAGGACACAGGTAGCCAAAAATTATTAGCCATAGCAAGAGAATACAGAAAGATGCTGTAGCAATCTGACCTCTTTTGAACCCTAAGATCAATGCTGAAACTGAGTTCACTATATACCTTTCCATGACTTTTCAATAGAGAATAACATGGGGTTTAAATTTCATTTTTACACTGTTTATTCATTTTGCTGTTTCACTGTTCACAGACTGTTTCTTCATTTTATTCTTCTTTCTTCCCTCCTCCCCTTCTACTCCTCTCTGCTGAGACCATACCAGGAGTACTACATCCAGCTCTGGAGTCCTCAGCACAGCAAAGACATGGACCTGTTGGAACAAGTCCAGAGTAGGAGCCACAAGAATAATCATAGGGACTGAACACCTCTCCTGTGAGGAAAGGCTGAGAGATTTTGGGGCAGTTCAGTCTGGAAAAAAGAAGACTCTGGGGAGACCTAATTGCAGCTTTTCAGTACTTAGAGGGGACCTGATAAGTAAAGATGGAGATCAACTTTTTAGCAAGGCGTATAGCACCAGGAAAAGGGGTAATGGCTTTAAACTACAAAATGATAGATTTAGAATAGATATAAGGGAGAAATCTTTCATCATGAGAGTGGTTAAACAACAGAATAGGCTGCCCAGAGAGGTGGCAGATGCCCCATCCCCAGAAAAACTCAAAACCAGGTTAGACAGGGCTCTGAGCAGCCTGATCTAGTTGAAGATGTCCCTGCTTATTGCAGGGGGTTGGACTAGACGGCCTTTCAAGGTCCCTTCCAACCCAAACCATTCTAAGATTCTATGATATGCAAGTTAGCCCCATAGAAAACATCAGGCTGTGGACATACATCTAGTAAAAAAATGTTAAATATTTCTCTCATAGAAGTCATTTCATACTATCAAGTTTACTGTTCTTGTTTCACTCAGTTATTGAGCTACTTCAGGCCCTATTTAAAAAAAAACAAAAAACAAAAACAACCATACGCCACAACACAGAAAGGATTTAGATTTTGCACAAAAAGAAATGAAATTTCTGTGTAAAAATGAAATTTCTGTTGAGGACATGAATATGCTTTGTAAAGATTTCTTGTCAGGAAATACCTCAAGGCTATTGACAATAAAATTCAGCAATATTCACAAGATCAAACATCACAAATTTTGAAATCATAATTTTGTGAACAAATGCCTAAAAGAAACAACTTTTGTTCTGCATGAGCAGACCTGACTTAACTCTAAATTCAATAAATGACAGAAAAGGAAATAATACAGAAGTTAGAAAGAATATACCTGATTTTGAACCACAAACTACCCAAAATGTGACACAAATCCTCCTGAGTTCCCAAGTAGATACTTCAGAACAGAATTCCAAAATACTGACAAAACCACCTAGACCTTGCAACAAGTTGTTAAGCATGGCAGTTCTTGAACTCCTACATCCTCTGCTGCACTCAAGCACTCCAACAGGATCCAGAGTTCAAACCTCCAGCCTTCAGGACAGATGCTTATAACATTTTTTTTCTCCCCCAACAAACTGAACACAGTTCACAGTCTTCCTGCTAAAGAAAGGCTAGAGAATAAAAACAGGAAGGCTGTATTGTACATGATAGCCATGTAGTTTGAGCAATGACCCAAGACACCGGAAAGCACAAGACTCTGGGCCTTTTTTAGTGGTGTTTGAAACATTTTGAACTTTGATTTATTTATGGGTTCAAACCTCATTAAATAAATACACAATAATTAATAGTAGCAATAATAATAATAGTACCAACCTGGATTTCTATGTGACGAGGGTTATCAATGAACTTTTCTATCAGTAAGCGATCATCACCAAAACTTGAAGCAGCTTCTTGAGATGAAAATCTAAAACCTTCCCTTAAATAATGGAAACAAAAAGAATAATCTATATTTAAGAAGTCCTGAAGCACACAAGAAAGAACACCTACTGATTTCAGTAAACAGTCAATCTTCACTAATCAACACACACATCCAAAAACCAAGTTATACCTTTTGCAGTTCATTCTGTAATGAGTGTCCCTTTTTTCATACTTTTCTTACCAACACAAAAAAAATCCCAATCAACCACAAACCAAACCAAAACATTCTCAAAGCACAAAAAAATTCAGTATGTCTTAAAAGCTGGAACATTCACAACAATTATGTATTCATTTTCTTTGCTGGCATTTTCTTCTGCAAAACTAATGAAGTAATAGAATTTTAAGACCCAGTGATTACCAAGTGCTCGTTGTACAGAAGTAAAGGTGAAGCTCACCATTACTTACAGCACACAGCCCTCTTAACAACCAAGAACAGCAGAGGAGGGCCAATTGTGCATTAAACAACTTCAAATGTAAAATTACACACATTGCAAATTCCACCACTGAACACAACCTAAAGATGCAATACTTGACCTCACAGAAAACACCAGTTGTACTAGCAATTTCTCCCTGCCTTAAAGCATAAGTGAGGATTACACAAGCATTCTGTATGCTTCCCTCTATTTCTTCTCTTACATATATATGTAGTTAAACAAAACAAAGATTGAAAACTATTTTTTAACTTACATTTCCTATAAATAGCAGAAATAATACTCCTTGGGTCATAAGCTCTGACAAACAACTTCATGAACAGCTTTCTCAGGGTGAGACAGAGCATAATGCAAGGACCCAAATGAATGAAATTAAATTTTCCACAGGCTTTGTAAGTGGCATATTAGTGCCATTCATGTTGATACGTAGGGAAAGCTTGGTCAAATTTCTGTGTGACTGACTACTGAAACAGCATCCCTGACATTTGTGTCCAGAGTAAGAATTACAGCAGAACTGTTGAAGTTTTCATGCTTTCCATCTCTTGGATGTAGTTAACCCAGACCATAGATTCACAAGATAGGTAAATTTACAGCAGAAAAATGTGTAAGTTTAAAAGTATTTCTTCATATTTTTTCAGCATTGTGAGATAATACACATTGGAACTTTGAGAGATCATACCTAATGTACAACTTCCCTAAAGTCATACTTAACTTCAATATATTTAATTACCTAGTAAAGAGAAAAAAATGACATCAAAATTAGTGATTCTGTGCACTACCTGATCTGTCAAAAAAAAAAAACAAAACAAAGTGCTGTAATAAACAGACATAGTGTTTCTTACTGAAACTTATTTACAGCAATTTTAACTCCTATATCAAAGGCTCTGTTTTGTTTTGTAAACATTTTTGTGTCACATAGTTTTATGCACAATTATTCACAATTGACATTTTCTTTCACTGAAGGAAGTGTGCTAATTAGAAATCTAAACTGCAATACTTGTTAAAAAAAGACAGGTGTCTAATCATCTCCTCCATACATCTGTAAATCTGTTTAAATTATATATAATAGGAATTACTATCTCAGATATTCTGACCTTGTTTTATCATACAAAACTGTGCAGTTGTAATTGTCCAGTGAAAAAAATTACTTCCAAATGGATGTGAGGAAAAAAAATTACTGGAAAGAATGAAGAAGCAGAGCAGGCTTTTTAGGGAAGTGCGGTAGTTTGGAGCTGTGTAATCTCAATGCAAGATGTAATCAGGCAAAGCTCAATGCAATCAATTTAAACTGAGAGATAATGCTATTCAGAGGATGAAGCTGGACAAGATGATGTCTCTAGATCCCTTCAAAAATGCATAGTTGTAAAGAGGGAGAACAGGATCTCTCTAAGGTTCCCCTCTCTCCCTACAGTACGTTTACTCACACTGAAGTTTAAGTTGTACAAAAGCATTACTGATGTTGCCACAAGCCTTCCTGTGGTTGTCTGAAGTGAAACAGCCATGCCAACTTTCTGCCTCCAGCTCTGAGATCAGCAGTGCTGCTTTAATTAAAACAATTTTCTTTCGAGGCAGTCAGGCACTAACAAAAGACTGTACTCATTATGTAAAATTTTAGTTTTCAGAATCAGGAAATAGTAAAAGAACAGGTTTTTTTTCTTTTCAAGGCCAGCATTAGAAGGGCCATCTAGTTAAAAAGTAGATGTTTGATAGCCATTAGTATAGTAGAAACCCTCTAAAACAATGGCAAATAGGCAACAGATACTCAAATGTTGTTGACCTCACACACAGAACCAATATAGATTAGAATCAACTAAAATTATCTAGTCACAGCATTTTACATATGTTTACAGATGTAGATAGCACATAAGTATGTGGGGTTTTTTAAAAATAGGGTTTTAGGAAAAACTGTTCGTTACTCATCCAATAGACTCCTTCCCCTTACCTCAACAGCACATACCTGTGCAGGACAGACCAAAGATGACAAGCCCATACGCTCCCGTTTTTATTCAGTATTTTTAAAGGCCAAATGCAATGCTTTGGGAAGATGACAAACTCAATCCACAGGCCTCTAATAGGTAATGCTGTTTAGTTTTTAAAGCATTGTCCTCTTATACTGCATATTCCATATATCCTTTGCATTAGGAATGGCGGGTTCAGAATGATTTGCTACTTATTATTCCACATTAACTTCTTCCAGTACCACTGCTCATTCCAAACACAAGACCACAGAAGAGAAATAATAAGGGGTTCTTGGAATCTGAGCGTAGATGTTTGATTTCTGTTCAAAAAATTGGCATAAGCGTCAAGAACGAATTTCAGAAACATGACAATTTATGTTTTCCTATTATTATAGTATAGAAGACAAAATCTTTCATCTCTCTAAATATCTCTTGCTGGAAGATGCTTTGATAAAAACCTTCAAAACAGATACCCACTAAGCACGCAAGACTTCAAGACCTAGGAAAAGTTACAGAAGGTGAGCCAATAGGGAGGAATTACTAACACAAAGCTCCAAATTTTTCAAAGGTAACTCTTAAAATAATTTAGTTCAAATTTCCAACTTGGAGGTTATCATTTTTGCAACTGAAGCTACTAGTTAAAAAAACTAATTTCTATCTGCAAATCCACAGAGTTAAAACATGAGCCAATAGCTCCTGTATGATGACCTCTGATACTGAACCTACAAGCCAGTAAGTGCCTTGACATGCAAAGATCCATCCCAACCTCTGCCAGAAAATTCCAATCTGTTCTTTAGAAAAGATGGAGACCTGACTCTAATTCCTTTTCAGAGCTGCCAGGCTACCATTTGGAGATATCAAGCCTAAAAACTTAGTTAGATGTACAATTGTTATGAGCATACTGGAAGCAAGCCTTCAGTTTCTCCACAAAGAAGGAATGATACAGATGAGGTGTAGATAGTCAGATACTTGGCCTAGTCATGTTTTGCTGTACTGCACAATGAACTTCACGTTGCCTGTACCTGGAAAGCACTTTCAGATCAGGTTTGCTGGGATGCAAGCACAGAGGCTCTACACATACAAGACCAGAGTTGGGATGATCAATGATTGTTAAAAACACTTTTAGATACAGACCAATGGCAGAACTTTTTCAGGCTGTAAAAAACCCACCAACCAACTAACCTGAACTTAAGGTAAACTGCTTTTCAGAAATCTGCCCTTCATTTTCAGTATAATTTCAAGTGGGCATCTACTGTTAGGTGAAGAAAAACCATGCTAAATTATATTTCTCCAAACTAAGTAAACTAGCTAGGGTTTGCATTAGACTGAACACAGCTATTTTAATTTCAGATGTGGGTCAGTGGCTTGAACTGTACACAAAACTCCACTCTGGAACTTGACCAAAATTAGGAAAAAAGCAATAGAAGTGAGAACTGGGAGGTACTCATATCTTGAAGAACACAACAGCAGCCCTACCCAGAGATGGAATCATCACTGCAGCCTTCCACAGTGAAGGGCGTAACACCTATTTCAAAAAACAAATTGTAACACTGACAAAACTGTATCAGAAAATAGAAATAGTAACTAAAAATTAAGAGAAATCTTAGCTATAGCTGGAATAATATAATAATTACAGAGGATCTAAAACAATTGTCATCACTTGGCATATTTAAGGGACATGGAAGATGAAGTACTAAGCTACCGCAGGGAATAATTCTATAACAGGAGCTATTAAGTTCCTCAGATTGGTCTTTTCCTTTTCCAGTGGCTATTTCCACACCGTGCCATGCTTACATTTAAGCCTCCTTATTGTACACATAGCCAGTAGAAACAAGAAAGGTTTTCAAGTAGCCTGAAAATCCAAAAGTATGTTTCAAAGAAGAAGATTCTTCACCCAGAGGGCATTTGGACACTGGAACAGACCCCCCAGAGAAGTGGTCACAGATCACCAAACCTGACAGAGCTCAAGAAGTACTTGGATAATGCTCTCAGATAAATGGTGTGAGTCTTGGGAATGGTCCTATGCAAGGCTAGGGGTTGGACTCTATGATCCTTTTCCTCTTCCAAATCAGGAATGATTCTATATAAAGACTTTTGTTTTCAAGTAGTATTTTCAATTAATCCCATGAGACAAAGCCAAAACAAGTTTAGAGATCAAAATATTACCAGCCATTCTTCATACTTAGCTTGCATTTATGAACCCTAAAATGCAAAAGGCTATTCAGATACTGGTTTTTCCAGAGTCCCCCCATAGCTGATAAATTGTTTACTTTTAGTATTACATGGTCCTGAATGCAGCAAAACTATACAGTAGTTTTATGCAGTATTAAAACTATCAGATACATTGTTTTGTCAATAACAACTGAGTCACCTTCAAAACACTAAAGTCCAGTGTTCTCTAGACACAAAAATGAACAATTTTAGGTCTGTTACACAACTGTTAAACACAGAACAAATATTTTACAACCTCATAGGCATTCTTAAAGACAGACTATAAGAGAAACCCAAATGCTCTACTTCACTTGCAAAGTAAATCTGTTTGGCTTCAAATTCTCTTAGAACTCACTTTCCTCTTCCTGCAACAACTATTTTGTCAACTTCATTTTGCTTATTCACAAACATTAAAATAAGCATTTCTCCTTGATTTAGGTTTCAATAAATAGCATTGACCTGTGACTGTCTGGATGTTCTTCCTCTCAGCACCTTTTTAGATTCAACATTACACTATAAAGACAAGGCTTGCATAAGTAACCAAGATGATTATTGTAACGACTCCATTCCAAATAATGAATGAATGATACTTAAGAACTGGACTCAATGATTCTTGTGGGTCCCATCCAATTCCAGATATTCTACCATTCAAACGCTTTCCATAAACAAGGCAAGCAGCTCCAATTATCATAAAATAGGACTGAGTCAAAGTAATAGTACTAAATTAATTTAATGATATGCAAATGCATGTGAAAGAATTCCCCTAGCTAGCTCATACTGGTACCAGTCAGCTCTACCAGAAGACTTTATAAGCCATAACTACAGGCCTTCTCCAAAATAAGTTTGCAATCATGATTTTAGATCCACTTTTACTTTAGAACAGTTACTTTAATCAAGCTCCTTCGCTCCTTTCTGAAATAAACAAGAAATGAACACCTTTCTTTGAAGTCCAACAGATGGAACTGCTGCCTGAACAAAATCAAAGAAGTAATTTTGGATTCTAAAGCAATAGAAACAAAATATCCCTTTAAGAAAGCATTTTCCTATTTTGATTTGGATACAAATGGACTAGACAGAGCAAGGTACAAATAAACCCACCATGTTTTCTTTAAATCTTGAATTTAACTGCTAGACATTCATTGTTCTTTCATCCAACTTTTAGGTTTTGACAAACAAAAATTTAATAGGGGACAGAAAAATGACAGGGAAGTCTTGCAGGTGACCAAATTAAACTAGTCAAAATTTCAGTTGTACTTTGTTTTGACTTCAGCCCATGTGCTGCTCTCTCCGTGCAGGAAGGAAAACATTCAGGTTCTTTTGGATCAAACAGGCTTTTCGTTACAAATTTGGAAAAATCAGAAAATACATTTTCTGTCAGATCAGCAGCACACAGAGTTGAAATCAGGCTCCTTGCTGCCAGAAGATCAGCAGAGAAAGAATGGATTGTAAAATTTCGAGTCAACAACAAAGTACCATGAAATGTTCAAGATTCAGACAACCAGTAAGAGACATGGAAACATCTGTGTGTTGAAACACATGTTGTTTCAAAACAGGCAAAAGTACAATAGTTTGCTGATACAAATGCTTTAAACACAGAAGTATGCAATTTATTAGAGCACATTCTGGTAACGCCGTATGTGTTTCCATGTATGAATTATCAGTCTCATCAACTTTAACAGAACTAATGGCACGCATTAGTGTTTGTGAATCAGGGCCAATAAATATTCTACCTAACACAGAGAATTAATAAATCAGCATTCTGAAAGGCATACAGCAAAATGTTGTTTACAATCTAACATTGGACTAACAGCTGTTGTAAATGTTGGGGTTTTTACTCAAATTAATGGACGATTTTTTTAAGGTTTATGTGATAATTCATTAGAAGTAGGCACATGCAAACTTCCAAAGTATATTTCTCACTATGCTAAAGGAAGAAAACCAAATAATATCCAATTTCTCTGTCTTACATTTCATATCTGCTCAACTGTCAGCTCACAACAGTTTAATGGGACTTCAGTAACTGCAGCATTCATCAAGGCAAGCTTTTGGACAGCATCTCACCTGGTCTCTTCATCATCCCATGCGATTCTCATGCCTTTCCCACCACCACCTGCTGAGGCCTTGATCATGACAGGGTAGCCTAACAGCGGGGAACAATTAGACAGAAGTTCAAACTTTGTTCAGTTGGTCAGAGGAACATGACAACTGACCACATGTCCAATAAAGCCAGTAGACAATAACTTCGTTTATTAAAACACTTTGTTTGCAGGGAGAACAGAAGAGAAATTTTTCTTTTCAAAACTTAGCTGTCAGTGCAGTAATTTCTACAGCCAAGAAAGGCTGTCTTCTCCAATTCATTTATACCAAAAAAAACCACTGAATGAATTATTCCCAAATAATGAAGTGATTTATGAATAAGACATTTGACCTTTTTAAGCTCACATTTCTTTTGGAACCATTTTTGTTCCTTTGTTGCTGCTTAAATAATATTTTTTTTAATTAATAGCAAAAATGAGTAGGTCTTCATAAATTAAGTCTAAAGATTGAGTAAACAAATATGCATCCTATCAATACTTCTAGTGCAGCGCATTTTAAGTAACAGAGCAGCTCGAGAGTTGTGCTGCTTAGATATTATGTAATAGTATCAGAAAACAGATTACTTTTGTTTACAACAAAAACGTATTCTCCTCAAACTGACATGTAGTAAGAAAAAACAAGGAGTATAAATCTGTCAGCATTGCATACAACAGGCAATATCTTATTCATAGAAGAAGATACTGTAATATGGATATGAGGCAGGATCTTCGTTTCCTGAAAGCTAGAAAATTACAATAACAAAGTACACAGTTTAAATGCAGACTTAGTAATGACTGCTTTTCTTTTAAGACAAGTAATTTCAATTCAAAGCAACTTTCTGAAACAATTTCAACATACCAGAGAACTTCACCTTTCTCTACACAAACATGCAGAAAACTAAAAATCGAGGATCTGATTAAAATGCTTTTGACATTTCTAGGATAGCAGAAAATTTTTCATGCCTTTGGTCTCCAGTATGTTTAATGAAAATCACAACATTAGGCTAATATGAGACCAGATTATATCATTTGCCAAGAAGAGTCTATCAGTCCTTGAGAACTGAAGATATATTCTATGAAAGGCTTTGATCTAGGGAGAGATAGAGACTTTTGAATATGGTTCCTAGAAGTGGTCCAGTCTACTGTCATGTATTACTGATATTTACAGTTTCTTTCTGGAATGTATATCTACTCTTGCTCTGTCAAATGACAGCAATACAATATTCCCACCTCTTCCTCAGAGTGATCTAACTGAAAAGAGGTTCAGGAGAAGATAATTAAAACCAGCAAGATATGTAAAATTTTTGTTTTCTTAAAAAGTCTGAAAGAAATACCCAAAAAAAGGCATGAGACAAGCATAAGAAACAGTAGTGTTGACTGGAAGGCAGAAAAGCAGCAACAGTACAAGAGAACATTAAATTAACAAAGAAACAGGGGAAGAAAAAAATCAATAAAATAGTTCCAACTTAACACATTATTACACTGTGAAACCCCAGGCTGTAAAGCATTCACGTGGCTGAAAGCTATAGAGAGGTAACAGTTAAGCATATGTACAGCACAAACCAAACTCCTATAGGCATGGATTACCAAAAGCCTATAAATCTCCGTGCCTTGGAGCCTAAAGTAGTCTCTTGTTACAACATTTACGTTTAAGACCAAACAGAGCCATGCAAATAACCTTTCTAGAGTCTTAGATTTTTCTTATGAAATATCGGATATTGCCCATAGAAGGGTGCAAAATAAGCCACAGAGTAACAATGAGTTTGATCCAAGCCTCTACAATCCCAGAGATTAAAGGGTAAAGGCAAAATAACTCTAGATTACATGCAGCAACAGTGAAGTTCAACCAATTTTCATGAAATTAAGTATATACAATACCTACACTTTACTGATACTGTAGTTGCATCTCCAGATCCCTGGCAGCTGCCAGGCTCCTACGCAAGTCACTGGGTATCTTAAAACGGTAAGCTAAAAGCACATCTTGTAATAATTTCCATGCGAGAAATGAGATTTTACTGGATAATACTAGCAAATCTCTGGCAATACTATCAACATTTGGAGAACCTGTCCAACCCAAAAAGCTGCAAGAAATTTTGAAACAAGCATTGTTTTAAGCCTTATTATGGCAAATGCACTAAGGCAGTTTCTATCACTTAATCTATTTTATTCAATGTTACATGTACTTGAAAAAAATCACCATTAATTATGCTACCAATTTCAGTCTAACAATATCAGCCTCTTGAATGGTTTGCTGATTTTAATTCTGTAAGCAGAATCTAGTCCTAATTTACTGTTCTTCAGTTTCCAAAGCAAAACAGGCATGTTGAAAATGAGCCTTGGTAAGTCTCTGTATGCTTCAAAACTTATTTCATAGATCACAACTCACAATATTAAATTATCAGAAAGTATACATGGGTTACTAGTATCATTCATCAAGTGAATCACTTTGCTTCCACTCCCTATCTGCCTTTTTTATATACAGTGATTATATGTCAGCCACGCTTATAGGCGAAGAGGTTGAAGACTCCCAAGAGCCACTATATAAGTAAAAATAAAGTAATTTTTAAGAAAATAAAGTAAGGCCTGTTTTGAAAAAATACATAAAGCTTTTCTGGTTAAGAAGGAAAAATAACATCAAACCTCTACATGTTAGCATGTAAATTAGCCAGTCCCCTGAAAATCAGGGTACTGGAGCTTTTGCTCAAATATGAGGTTACACACCCCTTGCTTTTGGGAGCACTGAACTAAGCTTTAGAGCAACACTTTAGCCAGTACCAAAGACTGAAAGGAAGACCTTGTAAAATTTAAGTTTTGCATACATATTGGGTATAGGATACTGGGGTCAGAATGCATTATTCAACACTCTCCAGTTTTGTACTATTCAGCAGCAACCAGAATTCCTAAAGGATGTTCGCATGGATTGGTTGGATTAGTTGTGGGGAGAGGCATGCAAACAATTTCTAACACCATTTGCAAGTACCCACAACAACAGCAATGAAAGGACTCACAAAGCAGACACATTCTTGAGTAGGTGTTAGGTTTTCAATCCTTCCCTCAAATTAGATGCCAATTTACGTGAAATTAAAATTGCATGTGAGATTACAACCTACTCTTGTTTTATAGTTTTCCATTCTTGTGATGTCTCTTAAGGATGGGTCTAAAGATCTTAGGAGGCAAGAAAGCAAAAAGCAGGACTTGAAGATCACTGCACCTGCTTCTGCTGCTAAATAGGTACTCATAAGTTCGGACTGCTTTGTTTCCAGGACAGTTACAATTCTGAGAATCTGAATGATAAAAGGAGTAAACAAACTTCTGATGTCCCTGTTAGCTGTTAGCTCCCACCCT
Source organism: Poecile atricapillus (assembly GCF_030490865.1). Lineage (NCBI taxonomy): Eukaryota > Metazoa > Chordata > Aves > Passeriformes > Paridae > Poecile > Poecile atricapillus. Next base: position 39,114,181 of record NC_081249.1, read on the forward strand.
TTGCCACCATGGTTTTTAGCTGTCATTTACCTATTTTTATCAAGTTGCAGGTAGTAGACCACAGTACACATTGTGCAATACCAGTTTGAGCAATATTGCATGTGGCGATACAAGATTCTTTTCAATATCCATTATTAAATGCTAGCACTAACTAAACCCATGTCAAATGAAACATGACAAAAAAACATCTTGTTCATCTCCAGTTTTGTACAGATTTTCATTTAGTTTTAACTGGCTGCACTTCATAGCTGTTCAATCCTTCCAATTAGAGGAGTCAAACTTTCTGGAGTTTCATCGATGCTTCAGAATTAAGAATCCAACAGTTGTTAATGTACAATTCTACAAACAGACCTAAAAGCAGCATGGGAAAAGGGCCAATGTAATTAAGCACTACAGAAAGGTTCAGAAGAGCACAACAGCCCACACCAACAAATAGAGAGACAGTAGAAAGGAGCCAATACAGCAATTTGTGGCTGAACTTCTTCCAATTTCCGATTTAGCCTAGTTTTCCTGTCACATTCTCTCTATACAAGGCAGGAAAACATCTCAAATCAGGGGCAAAAAGATTTCACTCCCACACCTATAGAAAATGTGTATCCATAGATAATAATCACTGAAATACGTAAGGGCTGTGTTCTCAACCTTGAGTTGCCTTGCCTACTACAACTGAATCTTTGGCCAAAACACAGCAGGGAGAAACAGAAAAAAAAACACAGGCAGCAAGAGAGCATCACACACATTTTTACTGTTTTAAGTGCTGACCCATGGTTATTTTTTTAAGAATTACTTACGCTTTCTTAGAAGACTGAAACTCTAGATTAGTGAAATTAGAAACAATCTGAAAGTATTCCACTGCATATACAGTGCTTTATATACAAGGACAAACACATTTTATATATATACATATAATATATATATAATGTGTTTATAGATATAATATTTAAAAATGTGTTTATATATTATATATATATAATGTTAGGAGACAATAATTTCATTCTACCTTAGATCCTTTGAAATTAAAATCACTATGTTTTTGTCTGGTCAGTGGTTACAATTAGACACAAGTTTAACCGAACTTATCAACTTGTCAAAACATGGGTGGGGAAAAAGCTAGAAGGGACATTTTTCTTTCACTACATGGCATCATAGTACAAATCCTTGTTATATCAAAACAGTTTAAGAATTTTCCATCTAAATAAAGCACCACCCAGCTGTCTGTAATTGACTTTATTATCACAGATTTAAGACTGCCTTGATATAATGACCTCCAAAGTGCTACTGATATCAAAGACAGGAACCAGTCAACAGAACACCAGAAGAACTCAGAAGAAAATTAAAAAAGAATGTATTTTAAAACATGTCTAGAAAGTCACTGCATGGCTTCTGACTTACACTCATCAAACTGTTCAAAAAATACTTGCAGGAAATCTTTAAAACACAAGAGCGAGAAAGATTATTGAAGAGAAAGTGAACTGAAATAAAGTCACATTACTGTGTCTTTATGCAAGACTAAACCAAATCTTATTTATCGTTCTCTTCTGAATGTCCCCTTTTGGTTAATAAACTCTTTCTTTTGGTAATGCTCCCAAGACAGTGATCAGTTATCACTGGATTTAACAACCAGGACACAAAGCCTGACTCAGAAACGCTGACTTCAATTATGTCAGCCTTAAAAGTCAGGGAAACCTAGGAGGGGTTTCAGGGCAGTTAACCAGTGCAGGGTAAAAGCCCCAACTTAAACTGAAAGCAGAAAGATCTTACACTGCTTAGAAGTTACCTGTGGCAGTGCAAGTCTCACTTTCTTTCTGGCACATAAAGGCAGAGCGATAGCTCTTGTCACAGGTGAAAAGCTGTTTATCTACCTGTGATAAACCTAAATAGTTTCTCATGGTTGCAGTCTCAAGGGGAAAATTAAAGAAAAATTAAAGAAAAATAAGATATTTTACTGCATTAAAGTCTTCTTATAGAAAGCATTTAAAAACATGTGTAATTTCAAGCATATGGTTTAGCACTTTCACTAATATCAAGCTTCAGTAAATAAAAGCCAAAACTCATTAAAAACATAATACACTTAACCTTCATCAAAATGAGTCCCAGACTCATTTGCTGGTTGCTCTTTTCACCATTCTGTAAGATATTCAGAAGATGAATAGTGACTTTATTCCAGTAAGCACAGAATGCTGGTGCTCTGGATTATATTCAAGCAAGCTGTAGCCCACACAGTAATGAAGAATGAAGATCATAACATCACTGGTGTCAGTGTCATATAAAGAGAAGTGTACCATGCCTGACTTCTGACTATCATGTTCAATTGCAGATATACTTTTAGGTAACTCCTTTAGTGAGGTACTCATTACTGCATATTACATTCATTCCACAAATCATGGCTGCACTTGTTCTGTAAGGTCCAGTTTGAAAAGCTCAAATGTGAGGATTTAAGAGACAGGGCATTAATGCCTAGATTCCTCCAGCCCTATGGGCAACAGGGAACTTAATAACTATTAAAACATTATTTGTTCTATAGGGATTACTTATTACACATTCAATTTAGTCAACCATGTCTGCTGAGAGGCACACAAATCCCACCATAGCTAATTTAAGAACTTACCAATTTCCCTTGCAATTCTGACAGCTTCATCTGCATCCTGTAAAAGCAGGAAATGAGACCCAACGTTAATCCCATCAGCCATTGCACTGTGTCCTGAGGGCAGTCATATATTGCACTACTGTCTCCTCCGATTCATTTAATGTTTGATTTTACAACCTTCTGACCCTTTTCAGCCAGAGGAATGCAAAATTAATACCATAAGTGGAATGTAAATTCTACCTCATCATTAGTGCACTGAGAAACTCAAAGCAACGAGGAATCAGCTGACAGGAAACACAACCAGGATCACAAAATTATTTTCTGCAGTTGTAAGAATTTAATGCTTGAATTTAGAAGTTTACAATCAATAATGGACCATAAATCAGATCGTTAAAGTTTGTCCACTACCAGCTTGTTTCTGTCCTCACAGGTATTCACTGTGTTTTCCTGGTTGCTGTCAGTAGGGGGAGTTGATTCTCTATTGTTTGGGAGTAATTCAAGTTCAGGAAAAAAACCTTGTAGAACTTCTTCAAAGACAAATGGGTTTTGTTTACTCATGAAAGAACAAGCACTTCAGTTTTGGAAGTTCTTCATTCTGAAGACAAAATAAACCTTAAAAATTTAAACTGTATTTGAAAGAAGAAGATTCCCATAATTGTTTTCATGTAAGAGTTGCAACTTTAGAAAGTCAACTTTAGAAATCCTTTTGTTGATGCCACCTATTGCTTCAGCTGTCTCATACTACTGTAGCCTGGTACAGAAAAAAGTCCTGGAAAACTCAGAATAAAAACCAGAATACCTGAATTAGTTACATTTCAATAACCAAATCAATTCTCCTCCAGTAGTTCATTCTGGTCATTTCAATTGATAACAGTATATTTCCATTATATAAAATCAGAAAGAAAAAGGGTTAAATTACAGTGGTATGGGTTAAGCTTAAAAATTCCATCCAAATTTGATAATATTTATACTATCCCATGACATACATTAAAAAATTTGTATAGAAGGCAGTAATGTCTGGAAATCACCAGCTGCTAAGTGTGTCTGAAACTATGGGGGCTGACTTATGAACATTAAACTGAAACCTGATATTTTTAAAGCTTTCAGGGCAATCCATTTTAAAAGCACCCAGGTCAGAACTTTAAAAAAATACATAAGAAATGTTCATACCTGGTTCATTTATGTCCAATAATAAAACAAAATCCTCTTTAAAAGTCTTCAGTACCTAGTAACAGCCCCATGAAGAATAAGGGGGCTGGCAGGGGAAGTTGTCAGAAAATTTAATTTCCTTTCATTAGCTAGTCTGCTCCACAAATCGGTGCTTGTTAAGTTCAAAGCAGTCCTGAAAGCAACATCAGTTTTAAGTCTTTTTACTCCAGTCACATCTGTTAATGAGATTTTTCCAAATAACAATTGTTTTTAACTCAAGAGATAAATCTAGCAAAAAAAAAAAAAAAAACAAAAAACAAAAAACTGCCCCTCACCGCCCCCCCCCCGAAAAAAAAAAAAACCTCAAGAGTTTACTGTTTTATTACACCTTGCTGCTTTCCATGACCCTGCACCCTCCAAATTTTAGCTTAAAGGGATAAAATGCATGAAAAGGGTCATTTAAGAATGTTAGTGGTTTCCACACATTGAGTTTGAAGGTTCTTTGTTCCTGCCTGTGACAGTTATGCGAGAATACTTCCCCTTAATAGCCTCTCTGTCAGGAAGTGTTAAACCTGCCAAATGCAGACAATTAGAGCCTCTTGAACAAAATGCAGGAAGACTGATGACTGATAAAGAGCCACGATTATAGTTGAGAAGGAAACTTTTACATTTCTTTTCTCTTGCAAATTCCCCCATATATTTGCAAAATAGAATTAAGGGGGGGAAGCAAACAGGGTAATCTTTTTTCACTTAGTTACCTGCAAACAAGTGGCTAACTGATACACTGTAGTCCACAGGAAGACAAGCTGCAAATCATTATAGGGGAACTTTTCACTGCCACTGTATTTTTACACACGCATACAACAACTTTAAGTAACAAGCAGATTGGTATCAGCGGCACTAATTGTCTGAGTTCTGTTTTGAAAAGACTCTAGTCATCTGCCCAGCATAGTTATTAATTTACACTGTTTCAACATCTGTTTCTTTTACAGTTCTAACATATTAGAACCCAAACTTTAAGATACAAGGAAAAAAAATTAAAATCCACGCATACTCAAATTTTCGCTTTCAAAGAGCATTTCTGAACCAGAAAACAAAAAATATGCTGTGATTTAAAGAGTAAAATTAATAACAATAAAAAAATGACGCATTGCAATCTGTGGTCTTTTGATCTTTTGCCATAAGGTATGTTGAATGTATGCTTAAAATATCATGAATTTCACTTGCGGATTATATAAATACAGAAGCAGTTTGAGTAATCAGAAAAAGTTTGGACAGTTATTTTAGCTTTTTGGTACATAAAACTTATGACAGTATTTGCACAAGAGGAACAAGAAACCAAATGCTATGATACTGCCTAACACACGTGTCCATATGTACAAAATATACAAAACCACACTGGTACTAAAAACACTTTAAATTATTTTTTAAAAGCATAAGTCCTCAACGATTTACTGCTGTTTCCTCCAAAAGCACATTACCTACACTACTATTTTCCCAAAATAAACTGGAGACTATAAAGAAATATATAATTTTAGCACCACCTTTTATTGTACAAATAAAAATGTTCAAGTAATGGTAGAGGTTAATAAAAATCCTAAGAGTTATAAAATTATGTCATAGTGTTTTCACAAATAGGTGATTCCATTAAGTTAAAGAGACATAAAATACTCCTTTAGCGTAAGAATTCCTAACCTCCTACTTTCATGCACATGCCTCTCAACCTGGTACCAGCAGGTGGAGACAAAAAAACAAAACTGCCTCCATGTAGGGGAATGACAGGATAAAGCTGATGAAGTGACTCCAAGAACTGTGAAACATTGTATTAATTATGAAGAACTGCATAATGGTTTTCATGGCTGAGGGTGTTAGCCTTAGAGACCCTCCAGTTCATATCCAGCCTCTTAATGACATCTCCAACTATAAATAATGATCATTCAATCCTAATGTCAATATCCCAATGCAAAAATTCAGCTAAAACAGGTACCCAAAACTTAACTACAGTAAATTAAGGGCCTTACTGAAGACCTCTAATGTGTTTACTGACATCACTGAAACTACGTAGACACAGACATTATTCTTCTGTGTCTACATCCAGCTGTGTTCTACCAGCCATAAAACCAAACTGACTGTATATGGTGAAACAATACAAAAATCATTCTACCCTTGCCATTCCTTTGCCAGTTTTTCACCACAGCATGTTCTTATGCTCATTACTCAGCCTCTACTTTATAGTCTCTTACGCCCTTTAGTTGTTTACAGTCAATACATCATTTCAGCCCTAACTTTAGTATAGCCACTGCTCACATGGACTAATGCTAATTCTTTTGATTAAAACCATTTACCACTACCTCTCCCAAACGGATTTTATAAAACTAATTGTAGTTACACATTTTGAAATTAATTACCTTTGAATGCTTTTGTTAGCTCTCTAGCTGACAGAACAAGACTCCGGTTCCTTACATGCTTAAACTGGATAACCCTTGCCCCAACCAACTGAGAAACTGAACCAGGGATGAGAAGAAAATCACTCTTTGTCAAACTGCCCTCTCCATTCTACATCTTTCCACTCTCAGTTTCATATCTGCTAGAGCATTTGCCACTACAAGAACAGTTAGCTGTGTCTGTTATGCCAAGCACCTCTTCTTCAGTCCTTCCAGCTTTAAGTATACTGATGAAGGGCTTCCTTCTTTTAAATTTCTAATTTAATTTTGACTCACTGGGAATTTTTCTGCACTCGACTTCTCCAAGATATTACAAAACCTTAGCAACTACAGTGTCTTCTATGTCTAAGTGCTAAGCAACATAACAGAGGAAAAATTTCCTTTATTCATGAAGGACCTAAGTATCCCCAGTACTGTTTAACAAAGATAAAGACAACCCTTCTATTAACAAAGATTTTCAGGGCAGTCCTGAGTTGAATAATAAAGCACCAGAAGTTGTTACTCTGTGTTTGCTTCAACGATTCATCCACAAAGAATACATGCAACAGATCTGCCTTAATATCTAGCATTGTCAGAGGCATGAAGGCAGTTTTCCTCCAGCTTTAGTAAACTCCACTTTAAAGCTGAAGCAACCTCTAATCACCTTAAGCATCAAGCAGACATTTAAGTCCTTCCTAAGACTTTCAAAATTTTTATTTCTCAGGAAAAAGAGCCCTCAAAGACTTTGAAAGCTTCAAAACTGTGACTAAAATAGGTCTCCCACAAAATGGCAGAAATCCTAAACAGCGTCCAGCTCCTTGTGTGTTATAGTTCTGATTAGAGCTGGTATCATGCAGCTTTGTTCGTCCTATCTTAGTCTGAATTTGCAAAATAGTGTATCATGCTCTAACCAAAGATCAGGCATCCTGTATGACCTAATTATTTGGGTATTCATTTGAGCAAAGAACATTGTCACAGGAAGGAAATCAAAGAACAAACAGAGGCACATATTTAGATCCATAGCAAGTATGACACTATCAATTATCAGCAGCTTTATTTCCTATAATTGGTAATCAAAGCACTGGTTAGCCTAAAATTTGCAACTCCACTTCTTGATGGAGACTACAATGCTGGCAATATCTGTGAACTTTGCATTTGCTTATTTGGTGGGCACCAAATAAGGTTTGGGTATTTTTTTAAGATATGTACTCTTTTTCATCAGCCTTCTTCAGATAATCAGAACTCGTGCAGGGCTGAGGTATGTGAAACTGGTATGATGTGGATACCTTGGGATTAAGCAGCTACCACAGAGCTCCTTTCAATAGCAGAGGACTGGAGTTGTCAACTCAGTCCTACACTCCAGTTCATTTGGTTTTAAGGGTATTGTGGCATATAGCCCATTGCCAACCACATCACTTCAGTTTTGATGTCAGGAACTTCAAGTAATCATCAAAAACAGTGAACTGAAGGTCTGTGAAACGCATGCATACAAGAAAGCAGCTCAGCTGCACTGGTTATAGGACTACCTGTTCATTAACCATTACCCTACTTCATCATGTGTGGGTTTTTTTATAAGCAGAGTAATAGATCTTTACATAAGTTTTAACTTGATACAATGAGAAAACCAGCATTTTGACTATTTAATTCTGCATTAGGGAATATTTTGTAGTGTTTAAATGATTAATTCAAAGCTATCTCCTAGCTAGATGCTTTTCTGGAAGTTATTTTCAGGATTCCTAGAAGAATGTAGAGGAGATCAGACAGAGAATGTTATGCGCAACAGCTCTACTGCTGTTAAGGCATACGAGTGCTAAAGGACCACATACACAGGGGACTGCTAAACATGCAGCAAAAACCTGAAATTTGCCAATTTGCCAGTCCCAGACTTCAGCATGGCGAGAATGCCAGACCAAAACACATAAGGAGTCCTCCAGAAGAGAAAGAAGTCTTTGCACTTTTACCTGTTGCAGCATTATCCTGCTATCAGATATACAAGTATCATGGCATTATCCTGCTATCAGATATACAAGTATCATGCATTTCCATCACAAGTACTGAAAAATTCTCTTGGGCATTCTGACCTCAGCTATTTTGTGATTTTATCATTCTCTCTCACTAGTCAAGTTCTCCAGGCAGCCTCACTGGACTAGGTAATTTGGTGGAGGCTTAGCCCCGTTGTACTGTATTTGCCTTTCACTTTTAGTCTGGTTTTGGGGGGGTATTGTGTCTCTTAACAGAGTTTTTTAAAACCCAGCTTAGCTACTACACTCTTTCTCATGCAACTTGAAGTTATACTCAGACTTCATTTGAAATAAAATCTGATTTGACACGTAAAGCAGAGAAAATTTCAACCCAGGAACCCAACATTTTATAATGCGCCAAGTTTTAGTTTTATACAATGAAGGTTTTTAAAGAGAAAAGCTTAACTATAGTAACATAGACAATATATTAAGACACACGGGAAAGCTTGTAAGAGCCCAACACAACCACTATAGCAGAAAAGAAACAAAAACAAATATATATTTTATTTAATGCTACAAACTATAAAGAAACAACAAATTTTTTTTACAAAACTGTTGGAAGACATTCCTTCTAAAACCACACAAAGAGCATTAGCTGTAGATTCTGATAAAGAGCCACCAAAGTCACCCCCATCCCATCCTCATCCTGAATTTTGCAACACATGAAAATATGCACCATCAGAACAGACCATAAAATGGAAACTTCACACAAGTTTAACAAACTTCCCTTAACTCAGAGCTGTCAAAATCTTGGCCAACAAGAAGACCTGAGAAATGTAAAGATGTGCAAATAAGTCAAATCTACACCTGACATTTAACACATCTACCCGCCTTCATGTTAAATTTAAAGCAAAGTATTTTTAGAGATTCTACTGAAGAACTCCTAATACATCATTTATTATCAAGGACTTTCTCCTCTTCTCCAAAGCTCTCTTGTTAGTAAAAATCTGTACTCCATTTTAAATTACATTTTACTGAAAAAGAAGAGGAAATTATAATTAGATTCTGTATCAGACCTTCAATAGGTGTACTTTGATTTAGACACTGTTCCTACAGTGGGCAGACAGTAATTAAATGATTTCTCACCTTGACTACTCCATCAAAGCCAGGGATGGTGTTGACCTTTGCATTCTTGGCTAACAATTTGCTTTCAATCTTGTCTCCCATAGCTTGAATAGCGTGTGTGTCAGGTCCAATGAAGGTGACACCTTCTGATGCCTGCAAAGACAATGAAGATAAAACTTTAGAAGACAAAAATAAAAATCAGTTTTTCTATACACAGATATTACTATTAACTTTTTTCTCCTTTTGAGCTGACTAATGCAACAAGACTTACAATACAGTGATCTCTTTACATAACAATAAAGCAATATATAAATATTTCAGACAGTTCATTAAAAATGTGTATGACCTTGTGAAACTATGTATACACACAGATTCAAAGCCCTATAATTAGCATTTGTATAAATCAAAAGCCAGGCCAGAGAAAAATAGCTGCAAGTGGAAGTACTCCAGCCTGAAAGATAGAAATATCCCTTCAAAAAACAGGCTTGTTAATTCACCATTGAAATAACCAAAAGTGATTTACAAAGATGCACTTGCCAAAAAATAACGCAGTCTAAAATTATATTTAGTATGCATTCCTAAAACCAAACCTCAATGAAGCATCACAATAAAAATGCAGTCTTTTACTCAACATACTTAAGACCTTAAAAATATAGCAATAAGTAAAATAACATTTCCTGATTCTTTCAGGAAACTCTTCTCCAATAATAATGTGGAAAGGGGTTAACAGTGTTTTAATACTTCAGCATCAACACGTAGGCAAAAACACTGAACTGCATGTTTCTTCCTCCCATTTCCCTATGCCAACAATAGACTTAAGCAAGGTTATTTAGATAGAGGCATTTTTTCAAACCTCTTCAAGTCAGTACTACAGTAAGTTAAAGGCAATTCTATCAGAACTACTCCTTGAAAGTTACAGATGCAATAGCGAGCACACGTGTGTTTCAGGTAACTGGAGGTGGAAGGAGAAGATGAAAAAAGGGTAAAGATGAAAAAAATATAAATTTTTTTTTAAAAATCAAGCCTTGCACAATTTTTCCAAGTTACAATTATTTTCTTCTCCCCAATCCTAAGACACCTGTAAAATGTCTAAAAACTACTTGTTTCTAGCCAATGGGCACCTAACCTAATACCAATATTAATAAAATGGCAAATAGCAGTTTCTCATATCACAATTTATGCCTTAGTATTTTGTCTTTCTGACACATATGTGTGCTACACAAATCATATAGTTACAGTCACTAATGATAAAAAGTCATTTGTTGGAGTTTGGTGTATTTATGTGATGGTAGTACATGATCCAATCCCAGAACATAGGAAAAATATGTTTAAGTTGGGAAACATCCTCCTATTTGTGATCTTATAACAGCCAAGAGATCCCAACACACACAGGAGTTTGCTCTGTCAGCAGCTTCTTAGCAGGACCAGTGTAACAGCAGCAGATGTGTGTAGATTATTTCATACTGTACTAGCTAACAGGAGATCATCCAGAAAAGAACACGCGAGCATGACAGACACACGAGGAAGTTCAGTGCAAGGACACCCAAACCAAATGCAGAGCATCAGTTCTGCTATATCAAAGGATTGTTAACTTTGACTCACAATGAAACATCTGGGGGTTTATCTCTGCCCACCTCTTCTCTACTGCATTGGCTTCTTATCTTAGCAACTCAGGAATTAACAACTTGATTAATAGCTCTCTTAGAAAGTTGGGAAGACTGCAATAAGAAGGAAGAGACAGGAGGACCAAAACAAGGGTGCAGATCTATAATTATTTAGTGTTCAGGTCCTTTGGCACTTCAAGAAATTCACTTTTTAAAGGAGAAGGGAAACAAAGCAAGGAGTTGATGAGTGAAACCACAGTGACAAAGTTTGGAGCTGACTGTTTCAGAAACAACCTGAAAACTCATACTTCTTCCTCTCTTAACAAGAGGCACAAATAGGTACTTGCATACACCTAGAGGTTGGGCAGAGTCTTCTGTCATTCTGTATTCCAGTCTCAAAAAGCCTTGTGGAAAAGGATCCACATGCTTGACAAGTGGAGCTTACACTGTCCCTCTTGTATCACTTCTAACCTGGAAACACCTTGTTTCCACAGCTTCTGCCACAACACTGGCATTTGCATCCTGACCAATACCACTTCGAACTTCACCATGTATTGCTCCCTCTCCTCACTTTCTTCTCAGTTTACTATCAAAAACATGAGATCTCCAGAGGTCAAGATAGCAGGTTCAAAACTTTTGCTGCCATAAAAGGCCATTCCAGACCTGAGGCTTGCAGTATACTTCCATACTCTTACGTATTTCTCTTTTCTCCTCTTTGTTCTGACAGAAAATTTAAAATCTCCATTCAAACTGGAGGTCACAGGGGAAGATAAAAATTACATTGATGGCATCAGCAAGCATCCAGCTTTCCAGCCAAATGCCCATATGGGACATCATGCTTGACCTACTGTCTCATCTCCCTGATTTGTGGCATGGACTTCCAAAGTGCCCTGATCACTCCCTGTTCCTGTCTAGATAGCTGGATAAGAAGAGAACAGTACCATTCAGGAGAGATTAATGAACCACCTGAGAAGGAACACTGCAGGCCATTTCAAGAAATTAATCTCTGCATCCAAAACATTTACTACATTAATCCTGTAGAGCTGTAACATTCCACATGGATACAGCCCGTAATACTTACTAAAAATTAAGTACCAGATGATGTGCAGCAGATTCACATTACTCGAATGCAAATATCACCTGTTGCAACCTGCATCTTTGTCTTTTTTAATGTATACTTTTCATAACTCACAATTTACAAACTGAGTGTGTCTACATACGCAGCTTTTGGCTTTAATTGCTTCAAACCTCTGTACCTTGCACAGATCAGCTCTTTAATGGTGCACAAGCAGCAGCATCATACCACCAGCTATTCCCTCATAACATCAGTCAGCTGGGGCAGTCACCACAGCCAGTTATTTCCCCATCAACAATCTCAAACAAAATAGTTTAACTTAATATGATAACACAGAGCACCTAAAACAATTTGATTCTGCAACATCCATAAACCAAAAATAAGTTAACAAACCTAAGAGGTTCTGCTGATTTCCAGGCAGTGTGTCTAACCATCTCTTACACAGGAAAGGTATGCATTCTCTGACATGACTTGAAATTAACTTTAGTTAAGCACATTTAAAGAAAGACTTTGTCAGCTTAAGGCACTATTAAACAAAGTCTCGCAAGTCTTGCTACAGTAATTTAATACCCCAACACTCAAAGATGCTCACTCAAGCCCTCTACCAAAGCTTCTCAGCTCATCACCATAAAAGTGCCCCAGCTTCTTCATTGCCCACAGTCACACAATGCATTAAACAATCCATTCAAAAGTCTACAGGCCAATACTGAAAGTGCCAAAAACAGACCATAAGAAAGAATGTGGTGGTAGCACCCTCAGCTCTCACAAAGATTTAACAGTTTGTTCACACACAGACTCATCAGTGTGGCAGCAAGTACTAAAACCTCTGCTGTACATACACAAGCTCACACAATGCTTATCAAACAAGTTTTTCCAAAACTTCTGTTACTCCTCCACACATTCAGCAGCATATTTCAGCACTGAAGACTAATTATCTGGCTGCAGAAAACACATCAAGTTTCACCATAAACAAGTACCAGCATTTTGTTTACAAACATCCCTGTGATATCTGTGTATCACTGCCCTCCTTTGCATAATCAAAGGCATAGGCACATAGTAAGGAATATTTTATAAAAGAACAACTTAACAATAAATTTGTGCAAAAAAAGTTATTTGTTAGTTGTCTTAAGTAGTAGATATTGAAGAGTTTTCCCCAACAGCCCATTATTTTTGAAAGCAGCAACAATAGGTCTAATAGTCATGCCATAAGAACTGCAAGCAGTTTATTCTCCCTTCCTTTTTGTTTGGTGAGTGGTTTTCTTTAAGCCAGACAAAAGTCTTAGCCTAGCCTCAGAGAATGCAGAATCCCTAACATAGCAAAAACTAAACACAGTGTCAAAGTACAAAAAGCAAAGGCAGGACTTGGAAAATCCATTTCAGAAGTTCATGGTTGAGTTTATGTGACATCACAGCCACCATCTGTCAAACATCTGACTGCTCTGGGAACACAGTGGGCCAAACAGACCTGTGTTAGTGTAAGTCGTCACACTCTCACCATCTGGAAAGGACCTGCCCATTGGACAAACTCCTGTGGACCCTGAGGTAATTGAAGAGACTAAGTCTAGAAGAGGAGTTTCCTTTGCATCTCCTCCTGGAAATTATGAATGTAGATATTCACACTTACTGTATTATACAGTCAGCAGTGGATTCAGTCTGAGTGACAGCCAAAGCAGAACTAAAGATAGAAAGCATGAAGGAGGGAAAACTGCATAAACAACTTTTACACACATATACTTGGCAATGTATACTCTTCTGTGGGCTTATGAATCTGTGGCAAAGCAGCCAACTCACTGCCAGGCCTCCTGGAGCTGCAGGAAATGATTGAACAGTTCCAACTCAGCTTTAGACAAAACAAGTGATACTAAAACTTATCCTCTGTCTTTTACTATGTTAGTTATGGACAATTAAACACATTATTTTGTGTCCTCATTTGAGCCAAGATATTTGAATCTGCATGTAACATCAGCTTAAGAGGAGCAGCTTCAACCAACAAGGAGATACGTCATGTACAAAAACACTGCTATCAAGAATCTCTTTCGGGATCATGTGATGAGGGGATTTTTCCACTCACAGCATGCTGATGTGGCAAAACATATTCCAAGTGCCCAACTGCTTCCAGGTGCAGGAGCCCCTATAGTTATCTTACCACACAGAAGCAGCGACAATAATGCAGGCTTTGTGCTTGTTCATTCCCTAGTACCTGAAATGACTAAGAAATTATACTTTAAGAAAGTATTTCCCATCTCTGAGGAAGAAATGGCTAAGAGGATAGAGATGTCTCAGAAGCATTTGTAGCTGCTCTGGTTTACTGAAAAGAAGCTTTTCTATGTAAACACAGAGCTGGTTTTAAACAAGTTCATGAAACTTATAGGAGAACCCAAACAATTTGTTGCATGCTGCTACTGAATCATAGGTTCTCAAATTCAGACTTACATATGATATTTTCAACTCAGGGTGATATCTACAGAAGACAGGAACAGCCCTCAAGTGACTGAGGCGACTGACAGAGTTCCTCTTCCCTCATTCTCTCTCCTCCCCCTCCTGCACATGCCTGCCCATAGTCCTATCTATCCCCCTTCTCTAAAGGCAGGCTTAAACACTCCTCAGCTGACTTAGCTGACCAACATGGCAGACAATGGCTTAGTTTTTTGTGTAAGAAGTGTTTTCCTTCACTTCCATGAGATAAAATGAGCTAAACAGAGAAGCTTAGTGGGCACTGAAGGAAGGACCATGAGCTGCTGGTGCATTCAACTGGGAACACGAACCTTCTCTGGGAGGATGGCACATCCTTAAACTCTGAGGTGGCTCTGGAGGGTGGCTGTATGTTGCCATAATGACCTGCTCTTCTTGTCAAATCTGCATTACTGTTTTAAGTTTTGTTTTAAAAATCAAACATGATGCTTCTCTGAGAAGCACTGTTTGAATCACAGAATGGCTGAAGTTAGAAGCATCAAAGCCACTGCTTAAAACAACTCTGACATGTTGTATTAAGTACTCCAACATCTTAGGGGCAGAAGAGAAACAGAAACAAGATTCTGTGGCAGTGAGGTAACAGCAAGATCAGCAAGTGTGGGCAGCACAAGTTACCACACTTACTGGTAACATTATGAAGGAAGATCCACAGATAAGAACTTCAGTAGAAACTTTATCATAGATCTGGTTTTCAAAGGAGTTCTGTCTTAACCCTCAAGTTTTCTTCACCGGAGAAATTACATGCAGCTGATGAATTATTTCACCATTATACTCCCTCTTGACACACAACCAGTCAAGGAGGCAGACCCACAGGAGAAGGAAACAGGCACAAGTAGTCTGGTAATCACAGTGTTCCAGAAAAATTGGGATCATCCACAAATCAAATCCCCCACGTACAGCTCATAGATCACCAGAAGGACACAAACCTGTACGTGCAGCTGCCTGCAGGCACATACAAAGAAGAGCAGATAAGCAGCACACCTCAAAGATGACCGGAATAGACAGTTGGGCTAAAAAGTCTCTAAGTCACATGGGCTAAATGCAGGGCTGAAAAGCTGAGCTGGCAGCAAAAGGAAGGTCCAACAGAGGTACAAACAACCTAGGAAAAAACCAAGCAAAACAGAAAAATTCAGATGAAACATCCAAAGGCAGACAAGATTCAGGAGTACTAGCAGGGGGGAAAAAAAAAACCAAAACCACAAACACCACCACTACCAGAGGCACACTGACATAATTTGAAAAAGGCAGGTACGTAAAACACTTCAGAATTCAGGAACTGTCCATTCCACATTGGGAAGGAATCTCCCAAGGAAATCTACTATAGGAATACATAATAAGAAGCATCCACTCAGTAATTTAGGAAATACTGAATTGGTAAAATGCTCTACATAGATTGTGGTGGACATGAAAAAACATCCTGAAACTTTCTGCTGAGATGCACACAAACGACCTATCAGCTCAACTGCTTGTGCCTTGTTGCTGCAGTCTTGAAGGCTCAAAATTAAGAGCATGCAAAGGAGTGGCAAATTATTTGTGTGGGCATCAACCTGCAAATTTAGTACCAATAAATAGAAAATTTCATTTTCTGCTGTTTAATTTTAAGCTGCGAAGGGCCTGAATCAGTAAAAAGCCTGTTATGGATCACCAAGCAGTAACTCTTCATCAGTTCAGTGAAGAAAAGTTCCTCCAATCTTGTTTACGATGAAATAAGCAGAACTTCTAAAGACAAAGGATCTTTACAATGCACACACATTTACACAAACACACATGAGAGAAAAGACAACACATACAAGTAGCATGCCTCATTAGAACAAGTATTTTTTCAAAATGAGCCATGCTGAAATAAATTAAAGCCTTCTGTACAGGCTTATGGTAGAGTGAAGACTGCATGTGACGTAAGCAAAAGCACAGAAATGTGAGAGGGAAGGGAAGGGCTGTAGAGCATCCTACTGTCCCTCTGACTACACCTGCCTTTGACTACTGCAGTTATTTCTGCAGAAGTTTGGCTTTTGTTTTATCTTTGAAAAGAGATGGATTACTACAATCACCTTGAGCTGCAGAAGCTCAAGGCAGGCAGACTGTGACAGCACCTAGCCTCAAAACCAAAATATAAATTGACACTTGGAAAAGTAACAGTGCCTGAGGCAACTTGCAGAGGAAGGTGGTAATAAAGAACTGTGCTGCCCAGCCTATCAGATCTCATGGCTTCTTCCAAATTCTGCTTCAAAATCAGAACTGTTACTTGGCTCCAAAACCCACTACAATGTAGAAGTCAGAACTCCTCACACAAGTTATGTCACTACCTGTGACTCAGTACTGTGCCACTTTAAATATCTGTACTCACTGTCTCAAACAGGAGTACGTACTTTAAGAGAAAGTAATACATTGGAAGTGTTTCCTTTGAAAAGAAAAAGTTAGCAGAATAAAAAGGCTTTACCTAAAATTGAATACAGCTGCAAGAAGTTTGCCTCAGTTCTTAAAAATTAATTTAAAGAATACTAAAGCATTTTCCAACCATACCTTAAGAAAAGAAGAAAATTGCTGGGCACCAATACCCAAAAAAAATGAAAAGTAGAATACACTCATTTACTTGAAAATAAGCCAATCGATGCCAGTTCCATGTTTAACATTTACCATGGGGAGGGAGATGTGTTAATATACTCCCTTTAGACCATCATTCTAAGAAATATTAACTGATTTATTTAACCCTGGTATGAATCTGTTAATACCTGTCTCCAAAGTATAGTCTCAAATATGCAGAGGCATACAAATCCATTAATCAGTTACTAGTAAGGCCAAACAAACTTCTGCAGGTCCAAATGAAAACAAGTTTTATCCAGGCCCCAAATATGCCTTCTGTAAAGCAAGCTAGGAATAGAATGTAGAAACAGCATATAGTTACATATAATAAATAGAAAGATAGGTATAATTATGGTTTTTTTTAAATGTCGTATATGTATATTCAAATACTGGAGGTGGAAAGAGAGGACTCAATTTGTTAGACTACTCTAAAGTTCAGCTTAAACAAAGGCACAGTTGCTAAGCCAGTATAAACAATCTAAAGCAACTTAACTCTAGTGTCCAAAAATGTGTACACCACAGAAAAGGTACACAACCTTCTGCATAAACACCCGAGAGTGGCCAGAATAACTCCAAATGGTCAGCATCACCTTAAGCACTAATGCTGCATGGAAAATAATTTCTTAAATAAACTTTAAAGTCATCTCCTAATTCCACAGAAGTGGTAAATTTACAAAGTCAAAACTAAGAACCAGACTGACCTGTAGGCAATGTCCTTAACAAGATACAAGTTGTGAACTATTATCATGAATTATATGTAGAAAGGGTGAATGTGCTTGCACTGATTAAATTCTGCATTTTGAAACTAAAAACTCTCCTTTACCAAAAAGTTCATAATGCATTTTGTAATTTATTAGTAAAAGACATAGTTCCCAGTCATACCTTTGCAAGTAAAAAGAAGCAGAGTCAGCTGTTTCCAAGGGCTCAAAGCACAAGACACTGAGAACAAGTACCACCTCTGTGGCTCTATACTTACAAGTTTTCACTTTGGATCTGTTCAGCAACCTGAAGTCTTAGTTGATAATTTCAGTTTGAAACAAATTTAAGGCTTTAGATGGTCTATATATTACAGGTTTGTCCAGGACCTAAATGCAATATTGAATTAACTGTTCAGAAGCATTTCTCAAACACAAACTATAAAATTTGAACATACAGAAGTTTGCATGCCATGCCATTGTAACTGATTAATTACTTCACCATATATGAAACACTACACAGACACCACCCGAGGCACAGGAACTTAGCCCTGGTATGCTAGAAAGAGTTTTGAGTAGTCACCTATATCAGTAGTAGGGAATGCCCAAAAAATTTAGGGAGAAACAAACTAAACTTAAGAATTTTCCCTGGATGGTTTCCATATTGCTTTTCTTCACTTCATGGCATTGAAACCACCCTTGATTTTTACATGATAAAAGAAATCTGTGGAACTAATCCTAGAAACCTCTTTCTGTTTCCTTGCTTAACACCTCCAGGCGACAGAAAAGACAAAATGCTTCATTTGCATCCTTAAACATTAGAAACTGCGAATAAGCCTTTTCAGCTGCAAATGTTATTGCATCTACATTTCCAGAAGAGAAAGAAGGTTAAACAGCCTACTCAGGTTTATGTTAACTCATCTCTTTTTAGCACCCTGAGCAGCACAAAGAGCAGAAAATGCAGAAGCTTAACAGCAGAACCTCTTTCTTCATTAAGTTCAATTAGATCCTGGCAATGGATATAGCTGCTGATTACACGAAGATAAAGAGAAGAAATCAGGTATGCACAAAGGAAATGGCAAACAAGTGTAATCTTAGTCCTCCCGATCATCCAGCCTCAGGAAGACCATTTCATTTTTCATGCAACACAAAATAGTTCTATCAGTTGCATGACCACACAGGATTTTGCCTAATGTAAAAGCAGCATTTGTTTAATCATTAATTGAAACTTAGTTTAAAATGTAATATGCCTGTGTTGCACAAAGCCAGCCTGAGTATGTTAGCAAGGTAAGAAAAACCCCTTGCTTATCAATAAATACTCTATCTTATCAATTAAAGAATACATTTGAGCGACAACTAGCCAAACCTATTTCATTCCAAACCTACTTCATTTCAAAACACAATCAAGTGATATTTACTCTTGGAGTGTATTAGCTCTTTACTTTTTTGAAAATTAGGATTCAAGCTACATATTTTTATTTGTTTGGAGGGGGGAAAGCACTTAGAATTACTGTACTGAATTCAGCAGAGAAAGCAGCATTTCATTTTCTAGGCCATTTGGCTTTCAGTCTGGAAAAAGCCTTCAGCTTGGCAGAAAATACTCAATGAGATGTTTAACAAAAAATATACATTAGTCTAAATTAAAACCAGGCAGTTATGGAGAAAAAACGGGACAATGATGAGAAGGAAAAACTGGGGAGCATCATTCTAGCCAAAGCAATACCTCTCATTACCAAGGACTCAAGTTTATGGCATATACAAAATTTTCAGTATCAAACTGAAAGTTGAGTGGGGAAGAGCAGCAGAATAACAAACAGTTCAAAAACTCCAATGTTAGAGCACATAAAGAAAATGCATGGACACAAGGCATACTCTTAATACAACCGCACTATTTCTCCTGTTCTAAAGCTGCATGTGAAGCTTTGCAAATTAATAGAGAACACAAACATATAGCTCGATCAGTAAATGCACTTTGCAATACTGTAGCTTGTGGTATAATTTTCAAAGGGGAGGCCAAATTAATAATCAAAACATGAGAATATATTTAGAAGTGAATGAGTAATTAATGATTAGCACTGTGTTACTGAGATGTTACACTGAGTTTGCAGTTAAAGGGCATTAATTGTGTGCCTGTGTGTTGAAAAAAATTTGTCTGGTATTTCTCCAGACATTCTACAATGCTTTCAAAGTCAGGTGACTATAATTATATTTATACTGCTCTTCCAGAAACCAAATGAAAACTTATGATGACTGTCCAAGCTCACACGACCCTGAATTTACTGATGATTTAAGCATAAGAAACCCTGGTGTTGACAGCCAGGATGGTAAGTGACCCTGGAATTATCTTCCCAGTAATCATCTTCTCTAAAAACTACATTGAAAAAGCATCATTTCTCAGACATTGTAACAAAGACACTGAATAAGCCACATTCTTTATAAAAACAAGACTGTTAAAAGCCCACTGCCCTAACCATATTCTAATATGAGTAACGTCATTCTGACCTACAGTGTCCTTTTCTCAGCTGGCCAGTGGACTTAATCTGCTCCACTGTCCTCACAAGGTTACAAATTTACTTCCTGTCAAATACCTGTGATTGCTGATATTTAGACATGTGTTACTGTCAACAGAAATAATCATCATCAAACATTTGATAAAGATTGTTTTGAAGACCCTCAGAGCATTTATAAAGACTCCCTAAACTACACTAGAATATGCAGAACAAACCATCAATTTCACATCAAAAAACTGGAAGTATCTACATTTTGTTAGTAAACTGGAGTTATTTTCCCACAAGAAGAGAGCCATTAAACAGCATTAAATTTAATTTTTGACAATCAAAAAAAACCATTAAATGATAAACAGGCATATTTATGAAAAAATAAAAATCACTTTGTTAGTTACATTAATCACAATTATCTAAGCACCAAAGAAGCAGTAAATATCAGTAACAAAATGCATATGGGCACACGTTTGTTTGTGATTTTGTTTGTTCATCATCACCACACCAAACCAGGTTTAATTCACTGAACCAACAGACTGTCTTCCACCAAAGCCAGGACATATTGACCGTGTAATTACTAAAAACCACAAAACATCAAACATGTAAGGGAAGGATAGGACTGGGGCAATAGCTGCTCAGGCATAAAATCATTATAGAACCTAAGGATGGGATGCTGTCCCATTGGTCACAGTAACTGTCACAGAGTAGTGACCCAAAAAGTCAGTACTCCCACCCCAGGGCCCAATTCCTCCTGACTTTCACACCTCAAGCAGCAGTTTGGGAACCATGTGAACTAAAAATAACTAAAGGGGAAGGGGCTTCTTAAAGGATTTTGAGGGACAGTCTCCCGAAGGGTTAAGGGCAATAGGGACAGCTGTCAACAAATACACTGTCACCAGACATTTAACAGGGTACATGGGGGAAAGCATGGAGGGAAAGGTAGAGGGAGGCTCACTGAAAATGATGTTTGTGACCAGAGATGCCTGTGGCAGTCATTAGCAGGGAAAAACTGGGAGTTACAGAGGTACTGCCATGGCAATGGTGATAAGACAGGTCACATGTGAGATAGCTGCAATCTAGAAAGGCAAGGAATACTGGAAGATGTTGATCAAACACAGGAATGCGTAGCTGAGAGAGGCTGTGGAGTTTCCATCCTTAGAGATATTCTAAACTCAACTGGATATGAACCTAAGCAACCTGTTCCAGCTGATGCCACTTCAAGAAAGGGAGCAGTCTCCAGAGTTCCTTTCCAAACTCATTTACTCCACAGAGCTAAGTGAATAATATCAGGAAGATCATAATCTCTGGACAGGGACAGCAACTAAAAGTAGAGATAGCCTGGCATAACCCTTGACACAAAATAGACAAGACTCATATTTTGTTTGAGATAAAGGGATATATATCCTCCTACTGAATCTCACTACATCCATTTCCTTAAGAAAAAGCAAAGCCTTCTCATATTGATCTTTCCTCTCTAATAACTGGTGGTACTGATGTCTCTAGCCATTCATTTATACATCTGTACTAAAGTATGCTGTTCCTTTAGCTTTGCAGACAAGTGATAACCATTAGATCAATGAAATAATTGTTTAAAGAAAATCCAGAAGTCCCCGTCTCTGAAAGGCAAGCTTATCCAATTGTCTTAGGTCAACATAGGATACAGCACAGTGCTAGGAAAACACAGCTGGGGGGCAAGCAGGGACAAGAGGGAACTCCCTAGCCCAGCACAGGCATGGAAGAAGTTGGAAGTAGAAGCTACAATCTGAGAGAGGATGGTAGGGGAGCACTTCTGTGAGGCCCTCTCATCAGCTGAGCAAGTACTAGTGTACATGCGGGATAACGTCAGGCACCATGGTCACAGCAAAGATACCATTCCATGGAATTCCATTAAACATGCTCTGTCTTGTCTCCTTTGCTGTTTCTTTGCAAAAGGATTGATGTAGTAGTATTACTAATAGAAGATTTTCTTTAAATCTTACACACATTTCCTTGGAGAAAACTATGGATTAATTATCCTGTAATGCAAGATAACTAGCTCTGAACTGCTGCCCACCAAGAGAGGCTTAATACACTACATTTAAGTAAATGAAAAATTCATTGATTTTTTTTCCCCTTGGAAATAATTCTCAGAAAGTATTCTTCTTTTTTTTTCTATATGTTTTAACCATCAATGTACATAGCTCTCCCTCCAGCTTCTATTTTTGCTCTACTTATATGAAGTTCACATTAGATATTATGGGCAGAGAGATGTGTGTGATTACATTGTCCTCTTACACGTGGATGTTCAAATAAAATTAAGAAAAAAGGTTCAGGTGCTTCCGTAGTCAAACTTTAAGATAATAAAATTAGGAATAATATTTTTCTTTTAAGTAATGTGACTTGTATACTCATATATACAAATTTGGAGTTTTCCACTAAGACCTGTTTTTACTTATGCATAGTCTTACATTAATGAAATGTGCAGATTTGGCCATTTAATTTCATTTTTACCTGAAGGCAAAGAATTACATGTGATAATAAATGCCACTGAATATTATTAGAAGTTTCAACTTATTTTCAAAGTATGTATAAGTTATACTTCTTGGCTGGTATGAGAGAGTAATAGTGGAATTTGGCACATTTAAACCTGTGGAACAAAATGTGATGGACAGGCATTACATCATTCCGAATGCTACAGCTTTAGGACAACAACCTCTCACTAGCTCAGTGTCATAAATAAAACAAGTCAATAAATTGTTTCAATATGTAGCACCAGAGAATTTACAGGCCCTTAAAACGCAGCAATCCATGATACGGCCTTGTGGTCCTGCTCCTATGAACCACAACCATTCTGAGCTCACGATAGTGTGACAAAAGTACCTACCATGTATTCCCAAATACCACCAACTCTAAATCTGAAACAAATTTTTTCTGGTGACTATGGGTAAAACAGCTTTTTGGAACAGACACAGTCGAGCTCCTCCTTCCCAACAGATGGGCCTGAGAGTTGGACAGTCTGGCTTCACTCAGGCTATAAAGTAATTAGACAAACAAATCTGGATCCTGTAAATAAGCATGTGCTTGAAATTAAGCATGCTTAAACAGTTACAGGCCCTAAATTTCAAAATTTTAGCCTGTAGAGGGAATCAGCCTGCTAAATTAAAAGGCAATCTTTCTGGAAAAGCTGGTATTTATTTCTTTTCAAAGGCAAGAGAGGAGTGAAACTAGAGTAAACAGAGATTAGAAAATCAAAATTTTTATGTTTCACTTTGATGCAAACTGATGTTTCAGAAGTAAATAAGACCACAGTACCATGGAAATTTTTTCTACTTTAATAGTTCAGCTAAATTACATAAAAATTATTAAATACATTAAGTTCCAGGAGTACAACCTCCAATTTACCTGCTGAGCTAGGATTACCTCAAAATTCTTAGCAAACTGGGTTTTCACTTGCAAATTGAATGCTGATATTTCTCAAATAAAAAAATCCTTAAAGGTAGAATATACTCTGAGACACAAGCAGGAAAAAACCATCCGTAAGTATATACAGAAGGCTACATTTTACCTCCTGCACCAAAGAACAGAGGCAGAGACAAGGAGATACCACAACTGCATCACAGCATAACACAACATGCTCAGCCCTTGAAGGGCCAATTTTACAGTCTCAAAGTTCCTTCATCATCCTTGTGGTCACCTGCTAACAATACATCAGGCAGCAGCAAGAGGCTTCTTCTGATGGGCTCAGCCCAAGGGGAAATTTAGTTATTAACAGTGAGAAGTGCTCTACCATAGTAACAAAGTTAGAATTTAAAGCCATTCTGCCACAAAAGAAGTGGGGCCCTGACCTCCAGGCTTTTCATTTTTCACACCTCGGCCACTGCATTCTGTTAACTTCTCTTTCCAGATTACTTTTAAGTTTGCTCTAGATGACTACATGGATAGTAGTGCCAGAACAAGGGAGATGGCAGGAACATGTGACCACGGCCAACACCTTCTTATAACAGCAGGAAAACTTTAGTTTATACAGATTATGAAACTGCATCTTTCCACAAATGTGCACAAGATGTAAAGTGGTATTATGGGCCCCATTCCTTGCTTTGTAGGAGCAACTCAAGAATCATTGGCAGCAGGAGCTAGAGCAGGACTTGAAATATTCACGCTGGAATCTCAGGAGGAAGAAAGGCAAGGACAGAAACAAATTTACCATGCAAGCTCTATAGCATCTTCCTAAACAGTAACTGGCCCCATCATTGAAACTTATAGAAAAATGAACACTGCCTGTAATCACTTGTTAAAAAGAACTATCTTTCCCAATTCCAAAACAAGTACGCCTTTAATCAGCTGAAAGATGGGAAAGACCTGCTTCAAATTAGAAATTTTGACAAAGTTGCAGAGCTATTGCTGAAAAACAGTTCTGCATCAGCTGAACTCCTTCCCCAAGCCTCATACTTCAGGCTCTACCTGAATCAATCAATCTCAAGTGGATACAAAGCATGATACTATGAATGTAAAGGATTAGCTTGGCAAAGTTTTAATATAAGAATCACCACTTTCAGTACAAAATAAGTCACTATTTTAAATATGATGTCACAATGAACTATGTTTATTTTAATAAAAGATTTCATTAACTGCTTGGAGACAAGTTAAATTTAATCCTTCTCTATGTCCAAGTTTCAGTCTGTGTATATTTTTGAACAAAAACAACCTGAAGAATGTATTTGTCTCTTTGTGTAAAATTGATGCTCATCATCTCCCCAACAAATTGGAAATTAAAAAATAAAAAAACTAAACTAAATCAGAACTGACAAGGCAGCTGAAAAAAAAAAAAAAATGAGGTAACTTGACAAAATATTCACCTACAGAAAAGTACTTATGAACTAGAGCTGGTGCTTGGGACTGACTTCTTTTAGAAGAACAAACAAACAAAGATCCTGGCTCACAAGATTTTCAGTACAGGAAAGAAATGTGAAAATAAGGAACTCATTAACTCATGTCTGGAATAAATAATGTTTTCCACTCTGAATATATATACATTCCAAAAGAATTCAAAAATATTATGTATAGGAGGAGAAAGTTCCAAAAAATATAGAAACCAAAACCAACAGTGTCACTTTTCCAGGCAACCATGCCTTCTGATTTTAAGGACTACAGAACAGATACCAGGCCCCTAAACCTATAGGTTTTTATTAATTAAAATCAAGAGCTTATTCTTTACAAAAAACAAAACAAAAGTTACATTAAGTAGACTCTTAAGCTTACATTGCATCACAAGCATCATATTGCATCAAAATTCTTGGCCTGTGCTGGTCACATTTTAAATAAGTTTTATGTTGAAACACTGCTGTTAGTGAAGAGCACAAGACTCTTCCCACTACAGAAGCTTAGGAGGTAATTGGAAAGAGGAGAGACAAATGCCTATACCTTTAAATACTGCTTTACCCAACCACAAGGACTGTTTGCACGTCTCCATTTTTTAAAGAACAGTGAGGATTGAGACCTTCTTGTGGTTGCAGGCATTAAGGTTTTCCATTTGGAACCCCAGGTTTTTCTTCCCTGATTATTTTTTTTAGCTTACCCCTTTTTAATTTTCTTCAGATGCTAACAGAACTGGAGGAAGGGGAAAAAGTATAAACCAGCTTTTCACTATACATGTCCACATGACATTGAGCACAACAGGGATTTGGTGAGCATAATTAGGTTCTTTGAATTTTGCTGTAATACAGATGAAGTCCCCAACATCGACATTAGTGATACTGTAAGGTAAATACATTTATTATAATTTGCAATATTCATCATTATACTTTAAAAAATGGAGATTCATTTAAGTGTTAAACAGTCAAAAATGCGATTCAAGTTGTTTCTATCTTTGATCTTTCAAGCAAATTTTCTTCAGCTCCAGGACTATATCTTCACTGCTATTTATTCTTCAACATTAGATCAGAAAACACAGAATGACCTTTGTGCAAGGAACAAATCTCTTCACCGCAGATATACAAACAGTTCTTACAAGAATTCTTGACATTCACAAAATTAAAACTACATTCATACTATAATCTCAAGGTCTTCTTGCAGTGTATTATCTCTCAACTAGTTTATGTAAGCCTACATATTTTTAAAGGTATCTTACACTTCTGCTGTCTATTAATGCTTCTTTCATGGTCCATTTAGCACATCTTTTAATGAACAGGCTGAATACATAAATGAAAGGAAAGCTTCTGTTTTACTCACTCATATGGAGCTCCAATTCCACAACAAATTTGAACCCCATTATTTTAATCTGAAGAAAAATTAATTTGACAATTCTCAATAAACTAAACATTCTTCTCTTGGTCCAAATACATATACCACTTATTCATATTATAATATGTTTTTATAATCCAAAAAAATATATACATCACCTCACATATTGTCTTATAACAAGTTTCTTTTTTAGAAAGGCATGGAGAATTAAGACCCTTAACTATCATACATAAACATTATTATCCAAATGCCAGCTGCCTTTGTAATGGAAAGTTACAGTATATAAACATTTGGTTTTTTTTAAAAAATCACTATGACATGTGAGCAGTTTCAAAACTCCCTGGAAGATCACACTGGATCCTTGTTTTAAGGAAGTATTTCCATTACCAGCTATTACAATGCAGATAATGTAGCTGAATGCTAAATTCCTTTCAAGCACAAAATTCAAAAAAGCAGCAAGACATACCAACTTCTTGATGCCTAATAGCATTTCCCTTCCTACCCACCAAAGCATCTCAGTTGTTTTCTATTCTAAAAAAAAAAAAATTACCACTCAAAAGCTAACCTCAAAGTCATAAGGTGAGAGCTTTGCGATAATTTTAAGACTGGTTTTTGTACTATGCAACAGTACAGCATCCTGACCAACCTGACCAGTCTCTTTTGGAATAATTACCATAAGCTACTACATTATAGTGGTATCTGTAGCTTTCACTGCAATCCTCAAAATACAGTCCAACATGAATGAGAAACTTCAGGTTTATAATTTTGTTACAAGACAGTAACTAAGGCCAAACTCCAGATATCTTATATGGGGAAATACAAGAGCAAACCAGGAGTCTTACACTCAAATAAGAGTAAGCAACCAGAAGTCAAATTTAAACTCTTAATAGTAGCAATAATTATTTTACATCACTCATATCACTGACATTTAATTATCACAGGAACATGGGCTACAAAGTATTTTTATCCATGCTGAAACCTAATCATTACCTAGACTTTTCATTAGGCAAGTTCCATCTCCATTTCAATTCCTCTAAGATATCCCTGCAGTAGCTTTTCAGTCAAATATTTTAGGAAAATTTGTCATTCCTAGAATGGAATCAAATCATCAGATTTTACTTCACTCCACCAGACCAAGATATAAACATGCTACACTAGAAAGTCCTTAAAAGGGAATAACATTTTCTTGTTCCTAAAAGCTTTGTTTTCTTTCACTATTTTTCAAAGGCAGTTGCAATGATTGCACTTTTGTAGTATTGTCTATCAAGACTTATGTGCCATTACATGACACTGAGAATACATGGTAATATATCTATTTCATTCATGGAGTCACAGATTTTAGGGTTTTTACTACATTTAGTACATTAGTGTTTTTCCATCCTCTTTTCTTCTGCTCTCTTTAATCAGTTTTAATTTTGACACAAATTTCCTAGTCTCCTGTACTGTGAAAATACTAAAACATATTTGTGCATTTCCCCTAAATCATACCGTAGTCAGAAACTGGAAAAAAGAAAACCTACCAAAAAACAGATGCAAGAGGGAGAGGGATTGGGGTTTAACTGCAAGAAGAATGCCTGAAGTCCTTATGAATGATACTTTTTCCACAGAAATGTGGCAGAATGCTAAATGATTCAAAGTTATATAGACTACAGTCCATGCATGAACATACTGCTGATATTTTATCACTACATCTTCAATTTTAGGTAATGGAAAATTCTAACTGCAAATTCAAAGAAAAATAGTTCTGTGTTTTTCTGGCACTTGGAGCTAAAACAATAGCCTGAATTATATTCAGAACAATGTGCAAGCATGCATTAATATACTCATCCATGGATACAGTATGTGTACTAAACTCTCTAAGCCATCCTCTATGGATATTTTGGTGCTGTGAGGCAAGCAGTGTGACAGATTTGTATCTGCTATTTTTTAAACAAAGCAAATGTTTTAATATTAAGTATATTGCATTAGAAGAACAGATACTGAAATTAACATATTTAAGTTACATCAGAGAGAAAACCACTTGCAAAAGCAACAGGCAAATTACCAGAAATAATCAAAGCAAAAACATTCTAAGAAACCAAATACAAATTTATTTAAGAGAATCTCTGGCTTCTTGCTGTACGACTTGTTTGAACCTCCCATCCCTTTAATTGTGGAGGCTACTTAAGAAATTCTATGTCAGTCAGGACCAATACTGAAATACAACTATAGTAGCCCACTTACAAAATTCTGAAAATCCATTTAAAGGTATCAGTAGGGGGTAAATTAAAGCTGTAAGCATTAGGAAACTAATAATTTGAAAAATGTACAGAGGCAATGAAGCCTAAAGTTATCAAGCACTGAAATGACTGGAAAAGTGTTTTGTACAGTTGGAAATAACACCAAAAAAAAAAACAAACCCCAAAATCTTTGGTAAAACAGAAGATACAATTATAATCTACTACACAACCTGACATATCAGAAACAATCTGGTATACAAAACATTAATTTCTTATCACACAGACATTTTGGTATAAGGTATAGTAGAAAGGTAGAGACAGTCTATACAAGAGTGCCCTTTATTCACTCTTTGGAAACTCTTACTTGAATATACATTTGTCAAATTCTAAATCTTACTGGACTCAAGTCTTTCACTTCTAAGATTTCTTGCAAAAGAATTTCTCTCAGTATCTCCAAAAGGCTAGAACTTTCAATAAGAGGAGTTCAGAAAAAACAGTGGTAATACTGTTTAAAGTGTTACTCACAATAAAGTGAAAAGGAGTTTCATACAGCAGCTGGGAAGCTTCAGTTAACAACTATGAAAGCAGAATGGAAGCCACACGGTACCATACTAAGCATGATATATAATAAATAAAGCCACAACTATTCTCATTAATAAGTTAGCCATATTTCAGTTCATAAACCACAGAATATCACAATTTGCACCACCTTCTAGGGAGAGTCTAGCTGTCCAGTACTATGAAAACTCAATACAATCAGAGCACACTCCACCCCATGAGATGTCCAGACTACCTGAAATTTCTCCTTGGAGCTGGAAATAACTGCAAATTCCTGAGCTTCCTGTGCCTTCCAGATGAAAAGCCATGACATTCTTGAACACAGAAAGACCAAAAAAAATGCAAGGAAGTAGCAGGACAGGATCCTCTCCTGCTCAGCTCAAGAGCAACAAGGTATTTTGAGAATAAATACATGAACATGTATAAATTCACAAACACGATAGAAATGGACAAAGTTTCCCACATAAATTAAATATACACATACCCAGTGAAAGGTTTGAATACTGTCTGAAACCAAACACTGAAGAATGAACACAAAGAAATACTCAGCCTCCAAGCAAGGTGAGAGTCCCAAACAATCAAGCAACTATCTAATACAAAACTGTGTCAATGCCTACACATACACACAAGTCTCATTCAGGCACTTTTTACCTTTTGAGTAATCTGTTCTTAAATAGCCTGGTATTATTTTAGTATGATGGCTTTGAATTTAAAATTAAGTACAGCTTGCCATCAAGATGCCTTGCCCAAAAGTCCAGGCCGGGAACTTATTCTTCCTGAATTCCAGCCTGAGCAAATTAAACATCTTCTCATGATGGGACAAGCAGAAGCACCACTCTGCAGTACACCTGCTGCCTGCTTTTGAAAAGCAAATTTACACATGGGATTCCTGAGCAGCCCTTTTGTGTGAAGAGGCATGTTCTCCATATACAAACAATGTTCTTTCAGCTTTTGTATATGAAACAGTCACACAGTATTTGTATAGTCCACTACAGTCATTTACCAAAAGTAGTCACAGCTTTATAATATGGCTGCTATGGGAATTATTTATCTACATTATCAAATGTAATATAACGAATAAAAGTAGCAGTCTTACAAAATTCAAGTGTTTCAGTTTGGTACCACCTTAAAATAACATGTTCTTCCTGCAAGCAGAATCAAAATATGCACTGAAAATAGGAGATTGCCATATCCCATATATATACTATTCTCTGGCTTCCTAAACTCATTCCTAACTTATGTATATTTATTGTCTTCCCAAAGACTAAAATTTTTTTATCACAGTTTGGGATACAACAACTAACACCTGAAGAATCACAGATGTCAAAATACCAACTACTTAAACTGAGCACCTTGAAAATTACCCTTTGAGCATTGCAGTATGGGCTGCATGGGTGTTGAATTCCCTAGATACCTTCTACCAAACATCTCCTTGAAGACAAATATGGCTATGAGCTATACCAATTTGACCGACCAGAATCTGTCTCTTGCTCCAGAAAGCCAGAATTGGCACAGAAAGCCAATTCTAAATTTTAACTAAGAGAACAAACAACTCCCTCCCCAAAAAATAGCTGAATTACTAACCTGTAGGAACATCCTACATTTTGAGATCAGATCCTGTTCCAAAGACCAAAGAATCATTCATCAACTCAGAACCACCTTTAGTGTAGCAAACTGTGGCACAGACAGCTTTGCCCCGGCATTCACAGTTATAATCTACTCCTGGCAGAGCACATACAGGAAGGTGCAAGATGCTCAATCAAGATGTGGATCGATGCTCCAAAAAGTCCTAAGATCCAGAAAGCAAACAGTTCCTCTGCTTTTTAACAACTGCACAACCTTGCACCCATATACAATAAACAATGCCTTAGGGACACAACTTCATTTTACTTGAGTAACTAGGGGGGGCAGTGGCACCCACAACAGTCACAGGATGTGCTCTGTTAGCCATCAGGAAGCACATTCAGCCAGGCAGGAGGAGCTGAGAGCTAGAGGATCTATTCAGTAGAGCCCCCAGCCCAGAAACCTGTCCTACCATAAACCTCCAAGAAGAAATCATCATTGAAAGTACTCCTAGCCTTTTCTCCATTTGATTCATTTAGAACCACATTCCAGTTCTAAGACATAATCTGCAAACAGTTTATGACTTTAGTTGCAACTGAAAAAGAAACTAAGTTTAAAGGATAAAATATTCTGTCCACTTTTGTGCAAGCTCTACTGAGGCAACCTCAACTGTTTGTTAGTCTCAATGACTGCCACGCAAGTATCTCCAGATTTCTTAGAGAGCAAAGAACATATAAGCGTCCTAACCACAAGGCAAAATATCTCACACAAGTTTTTTACATTAAAAAAGCATAATTTTCTTCAGTTTTTTTTATAACAAGCCATGAAAAAAAATTGTGGCTCACAACCAAAAAAGTTTTTCCAGTAACATCCATAGATACTTTACTACTTGTTAACCCAAGCTAGTATTTGTTGTCTAATCACAATCTCAATCATTGAATTCCCACTGTAGATAGCTCCATGCTAACACAGGAAAGGTAAAGGACTCGGCCTTCCCAGACAACCCAAATAGCCATTTTGCAAATTAACAATAGGAATTCCAAACCTGACCAAGGCAACTATGAAAATATTTTCAGTGTGTGAAAAATATTCAAATGGCTCTACTTTCTACAAACATTCTCATTTAAATATGTGCACCCAATGTTCAGATAGGGCAATAAAAGCATTCACAAATTCTTACACAATAAACTGGCAGGTTTTATTCACAAGAATGTTCTGGAATATCTTTTGCTGGTTTTCCTCCCATGCTACATGTTTAATGCATTCCCCATCCACAAACTGTATAATAAGTAACTTGAATATAAACAGTGTTCACAATACCTAAGAGTGAAAGTGAGAAAGAGTAAGCAGCAGTACTCTTTTGCAAGAGCTCTGAAGAACATGTCAGTATGATCCTAACAGGCATCTGGAATAAAAATGCTTCGTTGTCCGTGTACATATGTAAATTCAGCAATATCTATCCTTTCAGACAGAAAATATATGCAGGCCTCCCTACAAAGGAGAGTATAATTTCACAGTGTAAGTTTCCACATAGTGCTCTGAAAATAGACTAACTTGGAAAACAGCAAGAATATCACTCCATCAAGAACACATTTAACTAATCATACGGTTTTATTACCAAACTAACCTGTTGTTACATAAAAGCATCAATTTTCCTTCAAAAGCAACCTTTATTTTGCATCTGAATTGCCAGCCACGATGTTACTGCATCTCAACACATATATTTGCCATTACTGCAGTGAACCACACACATCTTCAAGACAGCCAGTAGGAGTAGAGGCAGAGGAAAGAATAAAGTACAAGAGCAAATATTCACCAAGATCCCTATCATCATGATCAGAGAGCAGGACACCACACAGCCTGTAAGATCATCTGTTTCTAGGACTCACTGCACAAGCATTACTTTTCTCTACCACTTCTAAATAAGTAGCCTAGTTAGGATGTCCATCTAATGTACCACATTCTTGTATTAAGAGAAGGCCTGCTAAAGGAGAAATTTTGAGGAAAATGTAAAGATAGTTATAAAGGAAGAAGGGTTTGAGGGTAAATCTACCTGAAGTAACCTTTCTAGACATCATCTTTGCATTTTTCTGCTGCTTCATGCATTACTAATCAATGGCCCACTAGAAACTTCAGCACCAATTGAAAAGCCTGGCAGGGTATTTGGCTTTCAATTCTTCTACTCAGTTTATTCCCAACACAAGTATATTCATCAGGCTTAAAAACAACTCTTGAACAAGGGCAGCCACTCAGCAATGAAATGTAAATTACTGACATGTGCTAAAACCTGCATTTGCCACTGCTAATGAGCACATTAAAGGAAAAAAGCTCACTAGATATTACTGCAACCTTTTCACTTAACCCTGTGTGTACTGAAAGCCATAATTGA
Source organism: Poecile atricapillus (assembly GCF_030490865.1). Classification (NCBI taxonomy): domain Eukaryota; kingdom Metazoa; phylum Chordata; class Aves; order Passeriformes; family Paridae; genus Poecile; species Poecile atricapillus. The sequence continues at coordinate 39,147,301 of NC_081249.1, forward strand.
GTATCAATTAAAGAACCCATCTCTAAACAGTGAGACACTGTTCAGCAGGTGTATGCTTCCTACACAGTTCTGATACAAAAATCAGGATGATGGACAAATGTGTGCACACTGATAACAGCCTTATTTTTAATCTTCAATTAAACTTTTCAAGTTATCAGTAAAAAAAAAAAAGAAAAAATATCACAAACATGACAACATACATAAATTTCCAGGCTTACACCATTAGCTGTGTCAGATCTTAGGTGATCAAATAAAACAGGATTAGCTGCCAATAAGCCCCAAGGCTAGGAAGTCAACTTGTAGCAACTTCTCTGTACCTATTATGCTCACAGGGAGGTAAAGACCCTGAAAATAATCTTCTCCAAAGAGCAATGGCCTGCAGAGTCACAGAAAACAACACCTTTGCCTCCACAGCATCTAACAGTGATGCACTCCATACTGCAATAAAAGCCCTACCAACTGTACAATCACTCCAATCAATCACAAGTTTTAAAGCTTTTAAAAATTCATACTATCAGTGTTGTAAGAAACTTAACTGTAAACTTATATGCTGGAGAAGGGGAAGACAATTTTTGGTGGAAAACCTCACCCATACAAAGGGGATCTTCATATTTTGTGGATGAAAGAAATTATTTAAAGATTATTTGGTTAATCAAGTTCTTCAAATGCTTTACTAAATAACATTTTTGATAAGGACACATCATAAACAGATGGCACTCAGAACTGACTTTCAAAAGCTAAATTAGGTACCTGAATCAGCCTAAATTAAGTACTTAAATCCCTCTCAATAAGGTTTCTGTCAAATACTAGTTCAGCTGTATATAAGTTAAAAGTTTAATCAACTACAGTTGCCTTTTTTTTTCTCACACCCATTAACCCCAGTCCTGAACTATCATCCCTTTGAATCTGCCTTCATTCTGAGTAAGGCAGAAACTTGTTAACTTGTTTCTACTAGAATCACCTGTACCAGCCTGAAGACTTTAATAGGTAAATTAGGAGCAGGGGATATATGATTTGTTTAAACAAAGATAATTTTAACAGGACAGGTTTACGAAGTGACTAGGTGTCACTGTCATCCCAGCACATCCAAGGAAGGCAATAACCCCTTACAGGGACAGGCAGTAACAAGCCACTGGGAGCAGCAATCTCTTGGTCACAGTCAGCACAGCAGCCTCACCACAGCTTAGTAACCTAATCCTCAGGAGCTGAACACGACTTGGCCTTCAGGGAGCAAGAAGCTCTTGCTAGGTTCTACAGAAAACGCATCACTTAACTTTAGGGTCACTTTTACACTTGTGTTAATTCAAAACTCCATTGCTGAAAACATTCCAACTGCTACTTTTTTAGCAACTTTTTGCAATTTTAGCAACTTTCCCCATAACTGTAGCGGGAATTCAGTATATGTAGAATAGTTCAATAGATGCAGTACTTTAAACCACCAATGCTATTGATCACTTTCTTTCAGTCTGAAATAGAAATTAATTAAATAAGCTGCAAAAATAGACAAAGCTTATTTGTAAGCAAACCTTCAAATACAATTAAAGTGAAAAGGCAGATACATTCATAAGAACGAGCAGGAATTTTAAAGACATTTTAAGGAGTTTCAGGGAATTATTTAAAAGATTTGCAAAATTAACAAATGAACCACTAAACACAATAAGGTGGCTGCAAGCAATCTTTAAATTAAATTCTTACTTTTACATGAGGGTCATGACTCCTGTTGCATTCAGTAAAAGCCTTCATTGACAAAATCTGACAAACCAGATAAGCTACTATCAAGTAGTGCTTATGTTGGTATGTTCATAGATCTTTTTTGTTTGAGTAACTCTTCTACGAGGAAAAGCTGAGGGAAGGCTGAAGGGGAGCTCATTGACGTATATAAATGCCTAAAGGGAAAGTGCCAACAGGACAGAGCCAGGCTCTGCTTAGTGGTGTCCAGTGACAGGATCAGAGGCAAAAAGCACAAGTTAAAACACTGGTAGTTCCCTCTGGCTATCTGGAAATGGTTTTTTTTGACTGTGAGGGTGGCCAAACACTGGCACAGGTTGCCCAGAGAAACTGTGGAGTTTCCATCCTTGGAGAGTCAAAGCCCACCAGATGTGGTCCTTTCAACCAGCTTTGAGTATCCCTACTTGAGCAGAGGGGTTGAATCAGCTGATCCCCAGAGGTACCTTCCAATCTCAACCATTCTGTGAAATAAAGACTGTATTTGATAGCTAAAGTAGAAACCAGGTCCAACTGAATTATGCATTCTACAACCATACAATAAAAATGTGCAACCAGCTGGAAGATATTATAACAATCTAAAGGATAGTAACTGAATGGCTAAGAAGTTAAAGCATCATTAAACAGGTTAAGGACTGAAAAACCTTATTTAACCCTGACATGCCTGAATACAGTGTCTTAATTCACTTTCAGTAACCAGCTGTATCTGGCATATTAGCAGTGATTCCCTCAACACACAGAGGTAACTGGAGCAGTTCTCATACCACAGGGAACAATCACCCCAGAGAGGTTACATGACAGCCTCCTGCCCAGGAAGCAACACTGAGACAAGGGAATCCACAAGGGAATCCTATAGTATACTAAAAAAACAAGTAGGCTAAGTCTCATTGCTGTATAAAATAAATTCTTATGTTTATAAAACTAAATTCTAATGATTCAACATGATGCTAAGCCCTACTTGTAAGAAAATTTTGATTGTAATCTTATTTCAGGAAATACATGTGCCATGAAAACAAAGCCCCCCAGAAAAAATTCTGCCCAGTCCAGGATAATAGGTCATCTTTAGAAACATGTTAACCAAAAACCTTTCAGCTAGCATCCATTTCCACAGCTTGTGTAGGAATAACTCAAATTTCAGAATCCACTAAAATTGAAATCAGAAAGAGCCAACCATAGGGTGTTACTTGGGAATGAAGACTCAGCAGGGCGTTGTCATTTTTAAGTCACTAAACCAAAAGAAGACACGATTACATTCTATCACTTATCACAACAATCACAGAAGGCTGAGGTAGGAAGGGGACCACTGGAGGTCTTCTAGCACAACCGCCTTGCTCAAGAAGAGACCCCTAGAGCACATTACTCGTGATTACTTCCAGTCTTTGAATATCTCCAGGAAACAAGCCTCTACTTCTCTCAGCAACCTACACCAGTGCTCAATCACCCTGACATAAAGACCATCTTCCTCATAGTCATGTAAAATTTCCTATCCATCAATTTCTGCCCATTTCCTCTTCTCCTGCTTCTTGTACCAAAAGCCTGGCTCTATCCTCTTGGCATCCTCTCTTCAGATACTTACAGACATCAATGAGGACCCCTCTCAGCCATCTCTTCCCAAGGCTGAACAGGTCCAGCACCCAGAGAAATGCTCCAGTCCCTCGATCATCTTTGTTGCCCTCCACTGGACCCACTCCAGCAATTTCTGTCTGGTACTGAGGAACCCAGAACTGGACCCAGCACTTCAGATGTGGCCTCACCAGGGACGAGCAGATGAGAAGGATCACCTCCCTCTACCTGCTGTTGATGCTCTTCCTGTTGCACACCAGAATACCATGGACCTTCTTGGCCACAAGGGCACTGCTGGCTCACAGACAGCTTGCGGTCCACCAGGACCTCCAGGTTCTCCTTCTCAGAGCTGCTTTTCAGCAGGTCAACCCAACCTAAACAGGCTTCAAGAATTAAATAAAAAAACTTCCTCAAAGCTTCCCTCAAAAGTAATCACCACCTAGCCTTGGGATGAAAGAGACACAGCATATTCATATTCCTCCTCATGTAACACGCCACTGCCAATAAGAAAAACCCTTGTGTACAAAAATACAGCGTGTTGTAAGAATACATCTTGGCTCATAAAGCATGTATGCAGTAGATTAATTTGGTCCTGTTGCAATTAGCTATCAGCTACAGTAGAGAACAGAATAGTCATATTGTGATAGGGAAAGTGATTTCACCACACACATTATTGCTTCAATGTAGTTCAACTTCAGCATTAAAAGTGTCCAAAGAAATACCTTTACTAAGTTACATTCATCTTTAAAAGCCAGATTTAATTTTCTTGATATGCATATTTTATGAATATATATATGAACTCTTAAGTACTCAATCTGTAATGTAGATCTACTGAACACAGATCATCAATCACTATAAAATACATCATTTCATAAAACGCAGGCACAAAACAAAAGTGATTATTATGGAAACATCGCTGAATTCTAAGCTGAAGCTTCATTTGCCTTGCCACAGAAGTAAATTAGAATCCACAGAGCAAAAGAAGTTCTTATTTCAACGACAAAACTCTTTATTATGCATGTTAAATCCAACTCCACTATTACTAATGGGACACTTAAAACTGATTTTAGAAACAGGGAAAGACATAACATTTGCAAGGTCACCACACCAGCTCACATCAGTTATACAGAATAGGATAAAATAATCAATCACCATAGATCAGTATGGACAGGATTTACCATAAACAGACTAGATTGTCTGCACAACTGCAAATCAATAGTAAATAGGAAGAAAGTGAAAGGAAATTACCTGTGTAAGAAGAGAATTACACAGAATTACATTTACGTGTCTTCTATTATTGCAATGAGGAAAAACACAAGTACACACAATTAATATAATTGCAATTATATTAATAATGTTTAATAATAATTAATAATGGAAACAGAGCAGTACATTTTCATTTTCATAACCAGACACAGCAATGGGGAAAAAAGAGGACAGAACAAAATATTTATGAAGAAACAGGAAGGATTCCTTTAAGTCTGAAAGTACTATTGCAGCAACACTGCACATGAAGAAAAAATTAATTTTTACAAATCAGGATCCCATATATCCATTCATCTGTAGATCCACACACCCTAATAAGCATGTCAAAGTACTGCTGTTGAAAGGCATCTCATGAGAAAAATTACTTACGATAGCCCATACAGGCAAAAATCTCTAACAGCTTCTTCAATCACATGCACAGTGTTAAACCGTTCCTCCAGAAACCATGCAAGTCCACATTTCATCCATCACGAGCCTCACGTCACCAGGCACTACTAGACAAATCAAGAGGTTTTGTGCTTGCATTTTCCCTAAGGACAGTTGCACAAGTTAAAGGCTTAGTTTGAAAGCTAAGCCACTTGAAGAAAAGACACAGCTTTAAAAAACACAAGTTAAAAATAAAGGCTTACTCTAAGTGAAAAAAAAAATACAAATAGGTCAAGACTGCCATGTCACAGGAAGTTGCCTAAACACAAAGACCATCAATTGAAAAAACTTATGAAGTTTAGGCAAAAGAATAAAAAGGGAGGAGAGTACTTTTGTCAAATTACATGGATCTTTGACAAAACACTACCCTGCATTTTTAAATATGTGCATATAGGTTAAACACATGTATACCTACAAGACCTGTTGATATGCATCCTGAGACACTTAAGTTTAGCATACACCTGCTCTTGAAAGAAATGCTCTAGCTATATACAGCAGTTCTCAAGATAGTTATTTGAAGTGTGCAACAAGGTAGAATTGGCATCAATTTGTTCTGTTGCATAGCAATCATAAACAGAACACTGATGACATAACATAAGCCATCAAAGGCTTTTAGCAAAGGTATTTGAAGTTTTCTACAGTAAAGAAGTAATACAGCCTTCCTACTTCCACACTAGTAAATGCTAAGCAGACAGTTCAGATGGCTCAATTACATTTTTCTAGTCAATATGGACTAGTAATGTCTGACAAACACCTGTCCATCATTTAATATGCACACTATTTGCCTCTCCCATGGATTTCACTCAACCTGATACAGAAGACTTAGGTTCTTTTTCGATGAAAAAAAGTTTGCTCAGCATTAAATACAAGAATACAAGTAACACTCCAAAGCACTCTGCCTCTGAACACAAGCATCAAAATTATAGATTCACAAGCAGAGCTCTTCTGGGCAGCAAACTGGTGACCTGTTCACTTAGGCCAGTACACTGCCCAACCTTTATTACCCTGCAGAGACAAAACCTCCATTCTCCAACAAAGAACCTTAAGCCACCACAGGCAGTGATAACAAACACACTGCTGGCTTTGGTAGACAATTAAATTCTGGCCTGCAAAGCATAGTGCACAAAACACATATTAAAAGCTCTGTCTTCCCCACTCCTTGAAGCATACAATCTCTGCCATAAGCAGCTTCCACTGCCTTTTCTTGACCACCTTTTCATAATTTGAGAAGTACAACTGCTAGTCAGCCACAAGAGTTGCCAGGTAAAAAGTTAATGCATGTGAGAACAACATGAGAATCATACCAAATGTTTCTCAAAAATGTAACATGCACTGGAATCACAATAGAGGAACTTCACAATTTGCTTACAAGTAACAAAGCCATGCACAACAATGGCAAAGAAACACTCCTGCCAGTAAGAGTTTACATTTTTAAATGGTGAGAATCCCATAAATAGCCATGCACAGGTCCATAGATCCATCTGCACAAAGCTCTTCACAGATCAGACATGCGTCCCCTTACAGAAGGTGACACAAATTGCTCTTTGATTTACCTTTTCCTTCTCAAACTTAGCAGCAGCCATTTACAAACATGTGATCAACTATTTCCATATACATTGTTTGCCCATTTATTTCAGACAATACATTGTTGGGATTTTTAATTCCACCAAGAATGTTAATCTAGCTTCAAAGGTAAGGAGAAATAGCACTGGCTGCTTTGTTCTCCCTCAGTCATGTCAAATAGTAGTTGCTAAAAAGGCACAAAAGATGTATACAACCAGTTTTCACTGGGAACTCAAAAAAGATTCATATCTCATTCCAAAATTGAATGCTTTTTTCTCACCATGCTTATGGCTGCTATCCCAAGGAGTGGATTTTGGCAGGAGGTAGTGGCTGGCTATTTTTGCATCAAGAAACAGAGCATCAGAATATTGTTACAGCTGCATTCAGAAAAGAATACTCCAGATAAAGGTTGCATTTGTAACTTTACCTGCTATCATTCTGAGACAATTTTATGCACGTAATAAATCGTTCTCTTGGAGGAAATATACCAGAATCCACAACCTTTCATGAAAGCATGAAGTTTATCACATACATACAAGACACCAAAGTACTCTGAAGATCTATAATCTTGCAAACTGATATTTTTTCATACTAGGCTTGCAAAATAATAAATCAGCTGATTTTTGTTTTTGTTTTAACAGTAGTATCCCAAGGGATTTTCATGTCAATCAGTAAGGAGGAAGTTCATTTGTGTTTCTGAAATTCAAAAGAAAACTGATCCATTATGACTAACTGCAATGCAGAGTCACCATTCATAATTTTATAATCATCACCAGGAAGCAGGAAAGGAACATAACATCAGCTGCAAGAGTAAGACTCCTACTTGTTGCTAACATCAGCTAGATAAGAAGCTACACTGACTCTGGAATAATGATTGTACAACCCAATCATACACTTGCTTTCTTCTCACTCCTTTCTCACCAAGACCAAAAAAATAAATTAAAAAAAATATATATATATACACATATATATAAAAAAAAAGAAAGAGTCACTGGGAGCATGGGCCAATCCTCCCAAAGTATACAGCAGCATGTTAGGAGACCTGATTCAATGCTCCCATCCTCTCACCAGAACAGCTGCTCTGGAGCTTTGCAAGCAAGGACAGAAAAATGGCAATTTCAGAAAAGTAAATCTTTCAATTACAGGTCAACCAAAAGGCTCATCTTAGTCTCAGGCCTTTCTCCTTCCCAAATCCCAAAGACCTGCTTTAGGTAACAGAGGTGACAGAGCTTCTCAGAAAAGGTCTACACTAATTTTAAGACATGGGAAACATGAAGTAAGCTAACCTAAACACAGGGGTCACTAGCAAACTCTTCCAAAGAAGGAAAGGAACACACTGATCTTGCAATTCTGCATAGCATCTGGCAAAGGATACTAGCAATTTTTTTTAAATGCAGCAATAGCTTTTAACATCACCTTAATATTTATGACAATACTGAATATTATGCAATTATCCCTTGAAGGAGGGAAATTACTTACATGAAAATAGATTTGCATGCATAAGCTAAAAGTACCAATTTATTTACTGATTCTAAGGAAATACATTCATTTGCATATACCCATATTTTGATATTCTACATAATGTTATCAGCATTATCATAAATTCATTAAAAGATTCTGTGTTGAAATACCAATCTTTAAGAAATTTACCTTAATATTTAGAAAATCTTTGACAGACTCACTCAGTATAAATGCCATGGATCTCTTTTCTGTCAGCCAACAACAGCAACCAAAGTAGATACACAAAGACAGGACCAAATGCACCAATTTGTTTACTGAATCACAATGAACAACATATCAGATATTCACCCACTGATTGTTTTTGGAAATTTTGTTTTGGAAACGAAGGATCATTTATTTGTGTCTCCCTTGCCCATTTTAAGAAAGAACAAAATTAAGTTACTAAAGAAGAAAAACAACACAGTCCAGCAATTTTCAATACTCCAAGTATCTATCAAATTCTTCAAAAGTACTCTCTATAGCTGTATCCTACTCCATGAGTAATTCAGACAATAATGAACAAAAATACCTGCTTTTGTTCAAATCACACACAGTGGGATTACATGGAAACTGACCCTCCTTTCGTTAACTGAAGACAAAACTCTGCTTTGAGCTCATTACTGCTCTTACAGATAGACTGGCAAGTTCAGAAAGTTTAGTGGCCTTCTCAGTTTCCCATTTAAGAAGTTTGCTTTAAAAGTACAGATGCCTACCAGGAAATAAGCCTAAGTTTCATAAGTTCCATCACTACTTTCCTTGTAAAAGAACAAAATAGTGTACATACAAAGAAAGCAGAAGAAAAACGTCTTCAGCAACTTCATAACAGTTTAACAACATAACAGTTACAGCAATAAAGAAAAGAAACAGCAGGCAAGTTTTCCTCCTAACTGTATTAATCAGAATGTCTTGTAAAAAATATAAGCAGCCCTAGTGATAAAAAGATAGATGATTTCACCAGTTCTCACTAGGGGTTTGATCTTCTAGAGCCACTGACATCAAGGGAATCATGATTATGTCTTAATTAAGACTTTAAATAGTGCATTTCAGAAAGCAAAATCACATTACCTTGTTTTATTATATTTTTAGAGAACTGAACACACCGGGTTTCTGAAACATAATTAAAGCTATTTTGAGACTGCAGCACCAACCAAAAACTCAAACAGCACATTATTTCAGGAAATTGTTCAGAAATTTTCGAGGATCTGAGTGAAAAGGTGAGAAATACGAGGGTGGAGAGGATCTACAGGAATGCTTGTATTTCCTCCATTTATGCTTAATCCTGACAAAAAATTGTTCCAGACTGTCACATAACCAATATTGTAACTAACATTACCACACCACTAACATTTTATTGTAAATAACAACCACACCACTAAAGAATGTATCTGGTTCAGAGTAATAACTACCAAATTTTCATGTTCAGCCACAAAACAAAGCAAAATAGCTTAAGCGAGCACTTCAATTTCATTAAATCTGTTACTAAAAAACCAGGAATTGCCAACTAAAGCCAATTATCCTGCTGGTCTAATCCATTGAGAACAGAGTTTGTTATAAATTAAGCCAGGAATCTTCCCTGTAAAAAGAACGTCCAGTACACGAAGCAGAACAGTGATAAAAGCAAGCTGCTAAACTGCATGAAAATAACATGTAAGAGATTACCCCAGATTTGGTAAATCCTGGCAAACAGCTAGTGTTTAGAATTCTTTTCAACTTTAACATCACCAGCACCCAGCAGGGTGTACTCAGCATCCTACAGAACCTGCATTTGTTTTTGTCCAGGGGCTTTAAAAAAAAAATCCCAGCAACTGTGAAGTATGAAATTTTTAGATTTCATTTAAAATAGTCTCCTTAATGAGCGGGTGGCATTCTCTAACACCATATAATAAACTAAGTAGTAAGGGTCTGTATTACAACTAGAACTCAAGCCTAAAGGAACATAGTCAAGAAAAGTACATGGGATATCTGTTCCACAAACGCTAAGGACAAAAGAACTATTCATTTTAAAATCACATTCCTCATCTAAGTTTTTCATCCTGAATCAAAAAGGTGCAAATTAGTCTCAAAAGCAGAAACAAATTTATCTTGCTGCCTGTAAAACAAAGTATATCTTCAGCTACATGGTTCATTTACTCCATAGCAAAGTAGGTAGCTGCAATGGCTTTTTACTTTGAACTTCAATGTAGAATATGCTTGTCCTTATTCTGAGCAAAACCAGTAGACAGTAACACATGATCTGCGGTGATTACACATACAGCATCCACCAAGGACTTGTTCAAACACTGTGAATGTAACTTCCTCTCCCGGCACTGCTCACACTCATAAGCAGAGGCATGAAAGCTTTTGGAAAAAAATAAAATCAGACCATGTATCAGTTTGCAATATACAAAAACCTTACTGAAGTAAAGAGGTGTTGAACAATAATCTTTGTAAATTTTTTTTTAAAGTGAAAACAGCACCCTCTTGACTCTTTGGTTCTTTCAGAGACTGCAGCTCCACGATACACCACCAGCAGAGAAGCCAGTTTTTTAACAGCTTTCTATTCCCATCCCAAAGTGCAGTTCAGCACCTTCTCAGGGCTGCTGATACAGCTGTTCACCAGCTGTGCTACGAATCACCAACAGGATCAGTTAAAACCAGATACTTTTAACCTAGATCATTTCAGTGACCCAGTTTTTTCAGAGCAGCCCCATAAACAGTCCAGACATAAGTGAAAATCCTGAAAGGTTTTAACATCCTGGGTAAAGTTCTAACAAACAGGCTTCTCCCAAAAGAAAACTCAGGCTGCAATTACATCCTCAAAATGCAAGAAATCCACATGTACACAAAGCATACCAAAATCCCCTATGTTAAAGTATCTTTTAGATTTGCCTTGGGTTGGTAGCTTGATTCCTCAGACACCTTGAAACAATTAATGTGCCACCTAGTGCATCAGTCACAGCCAAGCAAATAAAAATAACTTACCAAACGTCTAGCAAATTCTTTATTTTCTGAAAGAAATCCATATCCTGGGTGTACCTTGGAAGACAAAAGAAAAAATTCAAGCTGATTTGAGTTCTGACTGAGAAACCAGACACCAAAAGGGCTAGCATGTTTTCAGCTACTGGGAATGGTGGAGTAGATCACTAACCATTTAAATAGGTTGAATAGCATAAGAAACTCTTAACACACTGATTTTTCTGTCCCTAAGTCAAGCTGTTGAGCTACCATTTCTGAAACAATCTCCTTATTTAACTAGGGAGAACAGGACTGCTTGCAGAGCAAATGGACAATCCCTTGGGTGATTTGCCTTTTGCTCTTTTTTAGCTCCATTGCAGATTTCCCCAAATATGCTCATCCACACTCTCCTCAGTAGCCATTACTAAGTACTCCATATCCCAAAATATTTCCAGCACTAACCACAACAGTGGTACACAGGTCCACAGTCATAAGCACCCCACCTCTAGTGACCCTGGTTAGAGAGCACAATATACTCTCATCATTAGTCTAAGTCAAGCATCCTGTGTGCCTTGTTTACTACTCACACCCCAATATACATTCAGCTTCATTACTTGCAAGGAACAAAGTTTTCATTTTATTTTTTTCAAGTCACGTAAGATTCTTGATCTAATACACTGACAGACAAAGCATAAGCCATTTTATTCACCTCTTTTAAAGAGCCAATAACTGGGTTTCATATTCAGAAACTCAGAGGGAAGAAAACACTGGTTTTCTTCGTAATAAAGTTTCTGACCCCTAACGACACTGTACCAAAACATCATCTTTGAAAGAAATCACAGTGCTGATCCAACTGTTCAAGAGTAGTTGGTGTTGCTGATATATATATACATCGTTTTATTTTAATAAATCATCTGTGCACAGTAGTTTAGAATAATACATTTATTTCAGTGACAGAACAAAGAACATTAGGAATGTGAACATGACCACATTAGTTTTTCCTACTGATTCCTGTTAAGCTTTGAATCTCTGGCCAAATTGGAGGGGAAAAAAGGCAGACTTGCCCACATTTACACAAATAAGATAATGTGCATTTTGTAAACATTCTGAAACAAAAGCAATTATGGGATGCACCACTTACCTTCCTGCAAGTAACATTTCTACAATATAGAAAGTTATTTAAATGAACTTTAAGCAAAAGCCTTTCTAGACAGACTTTGTAAAACGTTCAGAAAAGCCATTATGGCATATAAAGGGTTAGCACTCAAAACTAATTGGGATTTTTTTTTCCCTCAGCAAATTTGGAAATGAACTGAAGCTGCTCCCTGGTGTGAAAGCTGAATCCAGCAGCCACCTGCAGGATCAGCGACCAGTGCTGCCAGATGCTACAAAGCCTTTGATTTCCAGTAGCGATTTCAGACACATTTAACTCATGTGACATGAACTAACTGGAGTAGCATATTCAATCACTTCCCCCCCACACACACCTTTAAAAAAAAAAAATGCAAACTCTGGCTTTTCTGCTTCCTATATAGGAAACAGCTGCAGCAGATAGACACATTCAGACTCACAGCTTGGGCCCCCGTTTTCCTAATGACTTCCATGATGGCATCCATGTTGAGGTAGCTTTTGCTGGTGGGAGCTGGGCCAACACAGACAGCTTCATCCGCCATCTTCACATGAACCTGAAAAGGCAATATTCTGCATTAACAGATGCTCCCAGCACAAATAATTAACATCACCCAGTTACATGCACACAAATCTGATTGTGTCAAAGATCATTTACATATCATAACCACTCTAAAATACACACTGAAATTACTAACACTGGCATACAAGTACTTCCACAATAAATCTCATTTCATTTAACTCTGAGCTTAAGTCACTGTTGAATTTTTTTACTGTTCTAATACATTATTTTGAATTTGATTAAATAAAATCAAGACAAACAATTTCAGCTTCCTATACTGATCATCTATATGTAAATTTAGACTAAAAACTACTTTGTTACTTGTAACCAGGGTAGTCTAATATCTTAATACTTAATAACAAACATTCATGACCAGTTCTAAGCAGACTCCCCAGGAAGTTGGGGATAATTAGAGTGAATTGAATGAAGGGATGCAATGAGTGTCCCTGCACAGCATCAGGTCAGCACCATGCACAAATTAAAGCCTATGACTAAAGAGTTCAATATCACTACACGTGAACCAGAAAATCTTGAGAATTATTTAAGCAGGCTCATGTTTGATTTCTAATCCACTGTATCCTCATTTATATGCATTTGCAAAATATTTTTCAGTCAAACAAAAAGCTGACAAACATCTCCAACATTTTAACAAGAATACTAAAATTGCTAGGTTTGAAGTTAGAAGTCTTCTTACATCTCACATGAATGCTTATCTTTAAGTTTAAAAAGTTTAATTAGATTGGTCTTTAATATGTTTTCAGAGGTCAGAATACTTTTCTTTGAAGATACACATATAACCATGAAACCAAACAACCAGGTTTTCCTCATTCTGCTTTTTTATAAGCTCTCTTTCAACATGTATTCCAGAAGGAATGCCACTGCTTAAACTAAGATTGTTAGCTGTCAGTAAGACTTCTTTAGAATGACAATTTGTCATTTCCAGTGCTTACCAATTTTTAAAACGATTTGATAACTTAAGCATTTGAAATTGAGCATATATTGTCTAAAAATGGTGTTCTTTTAGAAAATTAGTATCAACATTTGAGAAATATAAGACACTGAGATGAGTTCAGTTGGTCAGAGCATGGTGAAAATAACACCAAGCTTATGGTTTTGATCCCTTTATGGGACATTCACTTAAGAGCTGGACTCTATAATCTTTGTGGGTCCCTTCCAATTCAGAATATTCTGTGATTCTGCATCATATTTTTGGTTTATTAACAGGAAATTTTGTTCCTTGTGGAAAGGAATTTTATTTGCAAATAGTATGAAGGCTGTCAAGCATATCAAATTAGAAGTTACGTAGTCTGAATACACTATTGGCTCATTCAGAAGAAAGAAGGCCAGAAAAAAACAAAAAACATCTACAAACACTGACAAGCAGCAGTCAGACAACATTTTGAACAATACAATGAGAAATAAGTAGCAGGTAAATATAACAAACATGTATGACAAGGAAGAAAGTCACCTACTAAGCATTTTAATTTTTTCTTCAGTTTTATTGACCTTTTCTCGACTTGGCAAAAGTTAATCTTACCAACAAGAAGCATATTGATTTGCCATCTAATTCCATGTTTCCTTCTGGAGTCATCTCTTAAACAGCTTCTGAATTTGCTATATCCTCAAGTACATGAGAGTTCACATAACCTCCTGGAATCATCACACATTTCACATTTCAACTATTGCTTCTATAAAGTCACAACTGTTTTATCACTATAGTATTGGTCTCACAATATTAACAGAGCAAAACCAAAAAAAAAAAATCTTAGAGCACTAGCACAGACAATTATGCATCAGGTTTTAGTGCTTTCTAGTACATACACCCTAGCAACTAAGTAATCTATTTTGATCAAATTCTATCAAGATTAGCCTGTCCCATCCTTCCTGCAGCACTAAGTTGAAGAAACAGTATGTGCTCCTTTATCTTCATGATCAGTTTTTATGCTTAAACTTGTTCTGAATCCCAATGTGGTTTACATTTCTAAACAAAGTCATTCAAGCTTAAGCTTAATTAAGACTGTGTTTTATAAAGCCAAAAGCTTCCTTATAGAAAAGGACTAAATATCAATAGCTATTTCTATGTATCAAGATGAAAACCCCACACCCACCCACTTCTTGCACTAAGACACCAATACACTCCCACCAGAACCAAAAGCAGCCATAGAACATATTGCAAAACAATTGATTTTATACATTCAAACAGTCTTGTGCACTTTTCCTCAATATTCCCTCACTCCTTTCTGAAACGTTTCATTGCTATTCAACTCTCTGGAGTTTTAACTTTTCCTTTCCCACATTACCCTGTAACCTGGTAAATTGGTTTCTCCTTGTTCACCCTACTGCAAGTTACTGGTGCCTTCTCTAGTTCAGTGCCAGTTCAGCCTTGAATACACCCTAATACACCTCATAAAGGTATGACAACAGCAAACCAGTAACCATGATATTCATGTTACCAGTACACCTCATCAGAGTACCAGGCAAATCTCTCAAAAAAATAGGTCTCCATTCCACTTCCACTAGTTCAAAACCTCTAGATTTTCAGAATCCAGTGGAAGCTGTTCAATCTAGGGGGCTTCCCATATCCACTTTTATTATGACTTCATATCTACTTTTATTATGAGTAAACCAGCACACATATAAACTGGAAATCTGCTTCTTTGTAATTGATAATGACAATTCCCCTTCGCATTTAGATTTTTTTGACAATACCCTGTAGTTCATGAAGAACACCCAAAATATTGTAACACAAATACATAATAGATTCTTTTTTAGTATAGTACAAATCTAATTAATAGCAAGCATTGTAACAAAAGCCATAGTTTGAGTCTACGTGGCAACTGAAACTTTCAGCTTACTACCAAGTGCTGCCTACTTCACACAGTAATTCACTAAACCTTTACCTCTACAGTATCTAACTTACAATGCAGTAGTTCTAGACAGTCCAGAGAATCCAGCAACTCCCCTTCCTCAAGAATCACAAATTTAAAATATATTGATTTTCAAATTCAAGGATTGCTTAAGTACTTGACATAAATCACAATCTGATGTATTCAAAACCTGTCCCTTAACAGCTAAAACCTCAGAGGTGTGATTTCTCCCTTTTCTGTTTTAGTTCACAAAAAAAAACCCCAGTGTCAACAAAAACAAAGAAGCAAGTCCCAGGAGGTACTTGCAAAAATGCGATTCCTTCATAAATATCTGAATTGACCCTGCAATCTCAAGCATGAATGGCTAACAACAAAGGCTGGAAAACAGTTGAAACTAAGAGCTTAATGGTTTATACTGCAAATTTTAATCATATTGGGCTACGTGAACCTCAAGAGAGAAGCTTCAAGCATCTACCATGGGCTTGTTATATCAGAGAATACAAACAACAAGAAATCACAGAATGACATCTTGTGTGTAAAAGCAATTTGATTTCTGTAAAAGTTTTATACTTTAAGTAGTCTGTTTCATGAAGGCTGATCGTATTTCAAAAGCAGCAAAATCAAAACCTACTGAATCTTCATTTTATAGAACTTCATCCTAATTCAAAAACTAGAGACTAAATTTAGTCGCCTTTGGAAATACAAACCAATCACCAATCAAACCAATCAAAGAGCCAACCAGCTCATCACAGACTCTTATCTATGAGAAATAAGCTACAATAATAAAACTTTGGATTTAACAAGGAGTCCTAGCAGAACAATGTTAGAATGAATACTATTAAATGGTGCAACTGTTTTTGGATTAAGATACAAAGTCAGTTGGAAATAATCTGAAGTACAACAACTATTTTATGACAAGTCTTCCTGAAAACAAACAGACACAAGAACTAGCTCAAGTCCAACAAGCTGATTCCTTCAGAAGCAAACTGCACAGAAGTGGCCACTGGTTACAAAACTAGTTTAGATTCAGGAGCCACCTTTACAGCAAGGCATCTAAATCTGCAAATCCTGCCGGATCTTTACACAGGAACAGCTTCATGTTTCTTCACCACCTCTCCAGTAAAAAGGCAAGTAAAGCAAGGAGTCCACTCGGGATGACTTGCCAGTCATTTTTGGCCTGGACTAGTTTCAAGCACTATGCCAGGCTACAGCAGCTCTCAGGGTGCGGAATGCATCAAGAAGTGATAACAGTAGCAGCAATTGGGTTTGGAGATGCTTCTACATTATGTTTCTATATTTCAGGAGGATTTATAAACCACGTTTGGTGCCAGGGCCTGGCATCATACTCCAGAAGACAAGTATGTCCATAACCCAAAGTTCTGGATATGAACACCACAAAAATAGTCAATATCTGCCTTGTAGATATCTCAATTTAGAAGGACTGCACTGAGTCAGAGCTAGTACATACCCAAATTACCTAGATTATGTTAGCTCTCCTTTATCTTGGAGAGTGATACATGTTCATTTAACAGTAGCATGCTCTCTTGCATAGCCATACTCTGAATTTACTGATTTAACCTCATAATTAAATCTGTATCTCAAATAATCATTATTTCAATAAATCAAAATTAATAACTTGCTACCTAAAATATACATAGGTCTCCTAGGGGTGTTCTGTTTAACACAGCAGTATCAAGGTAACCTTCTTCAGGGCCACTCAGCTGCTGCAGATCACTAGTTGAAATCTACATTATAAACAAATTTCATTTAAATATGCATATCTTAACATTTAAACATAGGAAAGTTCTCAGTATGAATATACAATGTATTCAAAATCGTTTTAAGGCAAAGAACTAAACCACTAACTTTCAGTGCACATACAGTCTATAAAACAATCAAAGACACCAAGAAAATTTACAGATCCCTAGCATTATAATTATTCAGCAGTTCAAGTTTGTTCCCTTCTTATGGATCTGGTTCATGACAAAAAGTGCTTTTCTCCCCAATTTGTTTCACAATCAATCATTCTCATTTACTAACTCCAAAAAGTAAAGGCTGACTTTCTCAATAAAGAAAAATATATCTACATGCATTTTCTAATGGAGTGCTTAGTATCATCTGCATAGTTTCTACAGATGATTTTATATACTTCATCAGTTTCTGAGGCTTATTATGTGACAGATGTAATTTACTTCAGTGTAAATGTCTAATTAACACATACGCACACACACGCCCTTTTTCCTCCATCTCTGAGGAGGTAAACGTCTGGGATTCCCCAGTGTCTCAGTTTTTCAGAGTAGGTCAACTTACACATCTCCAGGTCTCAACATAAGTTGATATTCATACAGCAGAGACAGTTATACTGAGTATGCAAGCTGCATTTTCCCCCTAATTCTTCTGTGCTGTTTCAAATTTATACTATAAGGAAACTGTTATATCTACATATATAGTGCTAATCAAACCTAAGAAGCAATTAAAACAACCTCAGTGAACACTTTTGTTTGGTACACTAGATAAGATTGAGCATTGTTTAGACAAAGAAATCTAATCAAACAAGTCATTCTCCTTTTATAGCTCAAATCAATATTACACATTGGAACAACATCCGTTGGTGTAAGTGGATTCACTTAATTGGCCCAAACTGCATAATACCGCTCAGCAAGACAAATCACAATTAGCTCAACCCATAAAATAGGGCTAATGAGTAAATCCTTTGTAAGGTAGCTAAAAAAAACCCAACCACCTCAAATCTTGCCAGCACCATTGCCAAAAGAGACAGACAAAACAGAACAAAAACCCTGTGACACTGAACAGTCTTGAGTTTAAAAAAAAAAAAAAAAATCAAACAGATGCAAAAAAGGTTCAAATTCACTGCTTTGCCAAAAACACATCTTTCATCTGAACTGTCTTTAGCAGCTTGACATTAAAATACACATAACAGTAATACAATGAGTATTAGCAGTGTGCAGTATTCATACAGCCTTTAAAGTGCTATCTGCAAAGAAATACTGCCACACCATTACAGCATTTAATCCTAAAACAAAATAATGGAGACATGTCTAAAGCACACAAAAAACAAAACTGAAATTCATAAATAGCATAACTCTCCTGTATTTCCCACATTTAATTTTACTCAGCATTCTAAAAACCTAAATAAAAGTTCATGCAAATAAACAGGTCAACCTGCAGAGTCAACATAAATAGATTTCTCTGCATGACTATTTTAAACTATTTAAATTTGATGGCCCATGAATAGTTACACAAGAACTCTGTAAAACAATTCTTCAGTGGTCTTCAAACGTGTTTTGGTGAAGGGCATTTACTTGCATTCCCCTCCAAGTCTACAACGACCCTCAAAACAGCCCATCCATTAGCATCCACAGGATTAGATCCCTGGTTCACGGACACCAGCTGAGAAAAATAAATGTCAAAAAATAACACCCCTTCCTTTACTTCCCAGTCTTGCCCTTCAAGTTTGCCAACTGGTCAAAAAATGAAGACAGTAAATAACCTCAGTAACCAAGGGCCTCAAAAATCCACAGTTTTCAGCTAAAGTTAAAATTAATAGATCCAGGCTGAACTGAACAATCGCTAAAGGACAAACACCACGAATCAGGCAAGGAAGACTGCATTTTTAACCAACACCAAGAGAAAGCACATTTCAACACATATCAAGATTTTCATCTGTTTGCATTCTTGCTTATACACATGAATTTATTTTTTTAACCTTAAAAAATAAAGTAAATCCCCATTCTCTCTTCCACGGATGAAGCTCTGGAATGTTGTTTGCTGCTAAAAAGAGACGCAATTTTACCTCATCATGAAGAAGAAAGGACTACCCTATTGTACCTAGCGGCCTGATCACTCTTACTGTGAAAACTAGACAATTGTAAAGCTGTCTTAGAGCAATACTCTCCAACTGTGTTCTGCTTGTGGGGCAAGAAAACGCCTCCTGAGTCCTGAAGACATTACAGGTAAGACTCTAGAGATGAGTTTCAGAATGGCCTTGGCTCCTAAAGGCCTTTTCCTATATGCTTATTCTTTGACAGATAGCTTCAGTGAAGCACCTCCTAGAACAATGGTGAGAAAGAAAGCTTCTCCATCAGAATTATACTGCAACTGCTTACTGTGTTGGACTCTCCAATTAGTACACAACTATTTAACTCTGCTAAATTTTCAGTAGCAAATTTGTATCACAACCTCCAACATGCTTTACTCAACACCAACCAGTAACAATCAGTCTTTCTTAGGTAAACTAATTGAAAAAGTAGGTCACTAATCTACCTTTGGATGAACTGAACCATTAACAGAGGTAGAGCAATCAGGAGTGGAAAAACAGAATGTCCCAATCTTTAACTCCAAGCCATTGCACCAGCAGCAAAACACATTAACAATGTTCAGGGAAAGACTACCTCCTTCCCCTGGTGTTTCCCTTAGTGGAAGAGCTACCAAGTTACTTCGCACAAGTGAAAATTCAAGGCAGCACAGCCACTCAACGCAACCTTTGCTGATGTCTGTGATGCTGTGAAGAAAGTCTGCAAGCTTACAACTGCACTCTCGTGTCTGCAGACTATTTTTACTTTGGAATACATTATCTAGAGCAAGTTCCAGGATAAACAGGAGACTTTTAGTTCAGAGTATACACTAACCATTTGCGAAGACAATAAGTGTATTTACCAAAGAAACAGTCTCCACCTGTTGCAGGAGTTGAGCAATTCATCACATTTATTTAGAGCAGTCCACTATGCTCTGTGAGGATGCTCAAGTTTCATCTTTGCAGTATATGTGATTCTGCACTTTAAGTGTTTTAGAAAAAGAATTAAGTTTTTTGTGATGTTAACAAAATAGTGATGCCCTACAGTGTTCTTAGTAGCCTCCCTGCATTTCAAACACATCTGCACCCACATGTCAGCCTTTCCCTAATGGAATCTGAGCTTCTAAGCACATTAGCAAAGCAATAGGACAGAGCTTTCTCATGCTGTTTCTTCTTCCTGCCTCTCCCAAAAACAAGCTCACCAAGGAATGCATTTGATGCATGCTTCTTTGTTTTGCTTTCTAAGGGGGTTAAGACATGTAGGAGATGGGAAAACTGGTAGTTAAGCAGGTCTAGGAAACAGGATCCCATGGTAGGAAGGGCAGTCAACTACAGAATTTCATATACAGAGGTTTAGTTCTTAATTAAGCTAGATATTCCAGAAGACACTTGGGATTCAGAAGTAGATTAAACTCAGCCCTAGTACAATGCAACACATAGTCTGCACTGGTTACATGTTCCCATCCCGCATTTTCAGCTCTAATCTGGACAGAGTTCCCCTTTCAGACGGATCAACATGGTACACAGCCATTCAGATGTCTACAGATGGACGATGGACTGCAGAAGTTACTTCCAGCATGAAAGATCAAGGATTCCTAAAACCAGTTCTAGTGTTGAGAGAACAGCTGACAACAAGGTGAATTCACAGCTACCTGGCATTTCAACTACACAACAGTATTTAACAGAAAGGTGAAAAGGGAAATGTCGACATCAACTAAATGCAACATATAATGGATCAGTAGTTGGAAGATTCACATTTTTTTTAAAAAGTCACAAACACAAGATGCAGACTTACAGTGAGTTATGGCCTTCCCAGAGCAGACTAACTTCAGGCCCAAAATGAACCATATATTGAGACTTAATCTAAGTTTCACAGTGAGCCTCACTTTAGACATATACAAAATGCCACTCAAAGGATGATCCCACCCCTAAACCCTGCTCTACACTCAGCTCTAGCAATTACAGTGCTGCTGAGACAGATCAATGGGCTGAACAGACACAGTGGAAAATAAATTAAGGGGAGGGGAAATTAACCTTCTGTCAAATCAGCAAGTTAAACCATCTCCCAGCCACATGACCATCAGATCCCACAAAGTGAATGAATGAGAGGGGCCAGGAGAGCCCAAGCACTCTTTCCACAAGTAGTTTAGACTTAGAGGAATTTAGACATAATATGAAGCAAGTTCTACAATGTCAAATAATCCAAAGAAAATACCAGAAAAAACAGTTTGTGAGTAAACGCAGAATATCTAAAGGCTGACAAAGTTCCAGAGCAGACTTTCTAAAACACAGGCTTTCCTCATGTCTATGCAATACATACACGCTCAACAGAATGTATGTAACGGATGTATATGCATGTGTATGTATGTACATACACACATCCCTTAACCACTTCTAGGGGGTCAGTGAGAGGGGTTTTTCCACTAAGACTAAGCACTAAATTATTATATTAAATTAACAAAAATTACATCATAAAATCTCAATATTACCATCATAGCCAGCATAATCTTAGGTTTTTATGAGGAATTAAATACTTTAAAATGCCTTACAAAATAGTTGTACTTAATATGTTATTACAAGACATTTACAAAATACAGTATTTTTCCTTCAAAATCCCAGTAATGTGAATGTTCAGATTTCTTAAAGATTCTTCTTTGCTTAAATCAAATTGTTAATTTTCTAAGAAAATTGCTTCTCTGCCAGTGTATAACTATTCATTATAGCACAACTTCAAAGAAGATAGTCCTCTACATAAAACCCATCCTAAGGTTTCTACCCTCAAAGGTCTTCTTCTGAAAGACAAGACAGCTTTGAGATTTCAAGACACAGATTTCAAATTGAAATCTATAAAAACAGCGCAGTAGAGAAAAAGCACCAAGCACTCCTGAAAATGACTGCACAGACAAGCAGCCAGCTCACCAAATCTGTAAGAACTGTGTATGGTCTAACAAATAGACAGGAATAGACAAGGAAACCTGCACTGTCTAAATATAATTTTCACACAGTTACTACCAACACTGGACAATTCAGGGTTGCAGATGCCAGACTTTATGTGGTCCCATCCTTTTCCAGATCATCTGAAAAAAATATTTTCAGCAATTTTTTTTCCTTACAGCCCTCAGAGTTCTGCCATAGCTACAACTCCAACTGTAAAAATTTTATTTTAGCATGACTCTAGAAAAATTCTTTATTTGCTTGGGGTTTATACTTTATTGACTATTTTCCCTAACATTTCCACCTTCTAACTTATTTCCTATGATACACACTTTCCCAACTTATGTTAACTCAAATATAGTGAGTGGAATCTTAATCTCCATTGCACCCCATTAATCTTAGACAGTATTATTTCAGCACATCAAGCAGATTTAGCCTAAAAACAGTGTGGGTATTGAGGAAACGGGCATTGATATATAAAAGAGCATTATTTTCAGGACACTAGAAAGTTCTCACCACCCAAGCACAGACCTTGTTCCAATGAATGATAGCAAAGTGCTCCCTCACCACCTAGTTCCCACCCTTCTATGACAAACTGGTATTCTCTCTTGAGCAAGAATTTCAGAAGTGCTAAGACAAATGCTCCAGATCTTCACCTTTGAAGATTAAGTAAAAACTAGACAAAATGAGAAGTATCGCTATCAGAATAGCCTAATTACAGTATCATATATGCATGTAGCCTATACATGCAAATTCTATTAACACATATTTAGATCTTCAATATAGCATACTTGGTCAATGCTAAATATATTTCATATGGTAAAAGAGATAATTACATGCTATACAGGCAACACCTGCACAACACCAAAGGAAAGAAAACCTATTTCTGCAAGGTGACAACTGGTTCCATTTAAGATGCAGAAACTTCTGCATTCCTCACAACATAGAGATAATATTCATAGGTTTAATAAATTAACCCAACCTTACACATAGTTCTATAAGCAATTGGAGTAAACATCTATATAAACAAATTCCTATTTCAAAAAAAGCCTAGAATTTTAAAAAATCTTTCCAGGTTACATGGAATCCATATAGCACAGCAACACACACTCTTAAAGAATGGTTCCTTCTAAATCCTCTTTCCTGTTAGCATTTAGGTTTGGGTTTCTTCCCCCTCCAACCTGCTAAATAAAGTCGTATTTCCTGCTGACAGCAAATGATTGGTTTACCTTTAACTCCAGGGGGTTTAACTATCCATCCTTTAAGAAGCTTTGACAGTTTAACCTGCTGAGCTCACAGCACCCAAGGGAGGGTCTTACTTGCAGTTTTACTTCTGCTGCTGCTGACCGCTAATACTGACTCCGCAGATAATGGATTTCAATAACAACCTCCTACAGGTTAACACTTTGGGTAGTAGCCATGATACTGCTTTAATTAAGCTAATACATGAAGGTTACAGTTTGGTAGAAAGTTGTATTAAATTTGGCAATGCTTACAATAGCAGGAAAAGTGCACATGTTCACCTGCCTAGTAGCTCTGGGATAAATTTGCCTATCGATACAATTCAGTTGGTTTAACTTTAAAGTGAACTCTATTTATTAATTCCATTTCCTTTAAACATGATTTTTTTCAGCATAACTGATAATTTCATGATGGATAGGAAATGGATGCCTCTAACCATGCTGAGCTCAGAATGTGTCTACCTGGCATATAAATAGTCCATGCATTATAGTTGAAGGGTGCTGTGTTTGGTTTTTTTACTTTCCAAGTTTTGGAGAATCCTGATAATGAAAAATACTAGCATTTCTATTTCCTTGGAGCTAAGTTGCTAACAATAAATTTTATATTTTAGCAAGCTATTAATGATATAAAAGCTTAAAGATGCTAAAAACATCTAGTCAAAAGTAGGAAATAATTCATATTTACTGAAAACAAGCATTTGGCAAAATACAAAAGCTTGCAGATTGGAGTATTTAAATACATTCTGCAGGCCAAGCAACCACTTACTCTTTGTCAACACAGCACTTAAAAGCACACATTCAGTTCAAAAACTGAGAGGAAAGAGGACCTTGGTTTAAAAATTGGGTATTAACTTTACCTGCAAAAATATCAATTTGTTGGATAACATTTTATTTTTTGTTAAAGTACACAATCTGACAGACACTCTACAGAGTAATAATGAAGCAGCATGGGAGCCATTTAATATATTTCTTGATTAACTCATTGCCTGTCCAGTTCTCATTCAGACATGTGCTCACATGTCATAATCGTCATAACTCCCATCATCCCTACAGTTAACACACAAGCTCCTTGATTAGTGCACAACTCCCAGACGAGCCATTGCTAATGCTAAATAATTCCCTCCAGCCTCCTGCGACTATACCACAGGCTCTCCAATTAAATATAATGTCTCTGATGAGCCATATTAATACGGACAAATTCCTGCCAGAGATTCTAGCCCACTCACACCAAAGAAGCAACTGAAATAAAAAGAAAAAAGCTATGTACATAAAAATTAGCCAAAAGAATAATTTTGCCATGAGGTTTTAATTACAAAACTTTGCTGTCACAAGCATGTTATTCTTGGAGGTATCTGGGAAACTGACATATTAATACAAGTTTACTGATAAATGACAATGAGTAAATTACCATTTCAATAATTGAAAAGCAAGCATGTAAAACAGATAGCTTTTCCATCAGTTAATTACAATTAGCAATATCTAATCACATGTGATAAAATTAACTCAGATCACTTGCTGCTAGTATAGCAATTACATTCAGCCAGGCTTGCGCATTAAGCATTATCTGAAATACTGGCATAGCTGTACACACCAACACAAAGTTTATTCAGGTTATAAAACTATTTCACGAATGACACATCCATAAAATTTTCAAAACTTGTACCAAGAAACTACCATGACTGTTAAAAGCCTGTTGCAGTAGCACAGATTATGTAATGAAATCCACATTTTTAAAGATATTTACAGATACCAAGCAACAGTACAATGTTTTATTAATATAACAGATATAACAAATCTAGTCATGGGTCAAATATTAAAAAAGAGAAATGATGGTAATCGCCACACTTTAAAACGGGTAGAGTCACTGGAAAATCTAACCTTTTCAGTGTACACCAAAATTCCTTCACATTTAATTCAAAATTGCTGCCATTAGCTGGAAATCGATTATTTATTTTATGAAAATTATAAGGAGTTCCCAGTCCTTACAGGAGAGAGACTAATGTCCTTAACCCTAGTGCTGACCCTCTCACTAGAAGAGACATCAACAAAGGACATGTAAATAGACTGTTGCAGAAGTATCCTTTAGTAGTTAAATATTGCTTGCAACTGCACAAATTGTAAGATATTCAAATAACCCCCATGAAATTTTGATAAGCTCTTCCCCAAGGTCCTTGCACCTTCATCCTTACACTAATGCACTTCATCTTCATTTACCTGATCATTAGTTTCCAGTTTGTTCAGCTGGAAACCAACACACACTAATTACTTTGACATCAGAAAGTCCTATCTGTCTTCACCACCTCCCCAGACAGCAGGGAGAAATTATCAAGGGTAGGCATGATAATATCCTGATAAATGATGATTCACATCACCTCACTGTCAATCATCTAGAAGTGCTCACGCAAGATACCACTCAATCTCATTACTGAATCCTAGGGCTAAGAGTACAATACACACCAGGAGTCATATTTCAAACAGCAGGCCACCTGGATAAGATGCAGCTCTCGGAGATTTTCATGAATTTTGTTGGCTTTTTGTTTTAACACGGTAAATGTCAAATATTCATCTATTTTACCATGTGTATATAGGCTGGCAGAAAAGGACATGCTGAAAGCAAGGCAATTCATCTCAAGGGTTTAAGTGAGGGGGGAAAAAAAATATCTGGGTTCTTTGGAGGGGAGGAGAAGGCCAGGTAAATTTCGTTAATTTAAGAAGAGAATTAATCAACCTACCTAAACTTTCAAAGTTCAGTTTCACAATTTAAGCATCCTTCCTGCTAAAATATAAATGTATTCTGAGGTCTGAAAGTAGAAATGGTAGCTTTGAAACTCATTGACAACTGCAAAGTTCACTTTACATAACAGAAAGCAGATAAAAGAATGCTCTTGCTTCAATAAATAGCTAATGGGGGCAGGGTGGGGTGATCAGTCAAGAAGCAAAATAAGAGCTCAGTAATAGATGCTTTCTCAGAAAATATTACTTCTTTCCCTATTCCCAAAATAGTATCACCCTTCCAGCTTTCTCAGTCCAACTACATATGTAACTAAAGCAATCTCTAATGGTAAAGCCCAGTGCTTGCTATCTAGCACAGAATCTAAAAGTTGTTCTAGAGAGGGAACTACAAACACCACCATCTTCTAGGTCTGTAATACGCTCCATTTTCTTGTCCAAGATCATCATGCACCATCCCTAAACTTGCACAATGGCTGATCATGTATGGTGCATCACTTATGCAACAGATGAAGGAAAAAAGAAGAAAACAATACGGAAAGAATATGGGGGGGGGGGGGGGGGGGGAACACGAGGAAATTCCACAACCATGTCTGCTTGTGCTAGGTATTGTCAGGGAGAAAAAAAACCAGCCAGAACTAAAGATCAAAAATGGGAATACTACAGAAAAAACAAAGAGTAGACAGCAGAAGAACAAATAGTAGATAGAAAGTACAAAGGCACATTCTACCATCCCACAGCATTCTTCTGGCTGAAGACATTTAAACACAAGGCAACCAGAGCAGCAGGGCGCTCTCTTGCAGGTGTGAATGGTACTGCTGCTACAGGCATGCTGGGTCTGTATCCACTGACTGCCTGCCCAAACCACTGTGCCTGAACTTGGCAGGAACCCTGACACACACTTCCTTGCACCTCCGCTGCCCCAGACTGCTTGAAATATGATCACAGGCTCACAATGAAACCCTTGTCCCATTTCAAAGTACTCTCCCCATGTGGGGCTACACAGAACTTACAGGCTCCTGTTCAGATAATATTAACATAACATTTTTCAAGGAGAAGCTCAGAGGTTTCTCCTTCAAATGTTCTAAGTGTTCTAAAATATATGTAAATGCAAATACAACAGAAAAGCAAAGCTCCATAAAAACCCTGAATGAAGTCATTTAGGTATGGATGCACTACATACCTGAGACATACACTATTCAGAGTCTACTTTTCAAAGCAAGTGTGGATCCCTACCAAAGTTCAAAACCCAAGAGCTCTTCATAAGCTTCCTGTCAAAATACTCCCCCTGAAAAAAGCCAGTTTCTAGTCCACACATGCACACAGATTTCTCACTCTCAAATCTATGACCCACACCCCTCGCTTCTTTGGCTTATCAAAAACACCTTACCAACCCTACCAATCATACTAAGTACAACAGATTTTACAACAACTTGTCCAAGAAACATTAACCACCGCATGCTTGGACAATGGAATTGAAAGCATTTTCCCCTAAAGAACCAGAGAGCCTGAAAATAAAACATAACCTCTCCACTCTAGGACATGAAGCAGTGCAAAATTATGAACAAAAACAGAACCTTTTTCCATTGAACACAACCTCACTGCTTTCCTTCCTATCTTTAGAGAAGGGCTGTGAACAAATATAATAGGAACAAAAAATTTTAAGTATCACTCCAACCAAGATTAGAAATTAAAAAAAATTAGAAGCAAACTTAAAAGCAAACACCCACCTTCATCCCAAACTTATCACGCCTCCTGTTTCTTAAAGAACACCTGAGCTATTTGTGCTGTGAGAAGGCTACTGTTGCCTTAACTATTTGAAGACATACAACAGAAATTTCTTCTGCAGAAAGAATATTGGTGGAGAGAATACCACAGGCATGCATGCCTGCAAAATTAATTTACCAAAGTTAATTTGTTAGCTGTACTCACAGAAATCTGAAGGCAGGAAATTGTAATAATAATTCTAAGCTTTAGTTCAGCTGATGGGCTTCTTTATGTTAGAGCTTTACCAAAAAAAAAAAATCTTAACACAGCAGTCTTGAATCTCAGCATCCTAATTAAAAAAATTAGCTTTCAGAACTAATTGACAGAAAACACCCATTAGAGTTTTTGTTGGTTAAATTGGAAAATTCTCTGCACGAAAAAAAAATGTCACAGAAGCAAACTTTATTATCAGACGAATACTGAATTAGATGTATTAAGACATAAAAAAACCCCTACACCTTTCTCTTAAATTATTGAAGTTAACTTGCAGCACAGTTACAGTACTTCCTCTAAAGGAAAAAAGAACACAGCAAATGGGAAACTGCTTTCAACAAGTGTCAATAGTGCAGAGTTCACAGTCTGCCAATTTTTTGCTCCACAGATACTGAACAAGAAGCACATAACGAAACTTCAGGCTCAGCTCAACCCATATTCAAGAATGATACTAAAAACTCTTCAGAACATTCAACAAGTAGAACTCAAATACAAATTACACTTTAACTACCACAAGAAAAGTAAAAATTACATTTACTATTAAAATTCAGGTTATTATCAAAAAACACATTTTTGATAATATTGTATCAATCATACATCTAAAATCTCTCGCATATTAGTCATAACTTTGTATGTACAGAGAACAGTAATCTATTTAGGGTATCTACAGACCATCTACATACTCTTATCAAATAAAAGCTAGCATCTAAAAAAATAAAAACATTAAAATTACAAAATCCAATAGCAAAATCCTTACTAGCACTAGTCTTGTAAAAATAACGTTTTGAATTCATCACTTAATTACTGCATAGAGAACCACCAATTCCTGAATTTATCAAGTATTACAATCAACATTAAAAAAATGGCTTCTCAAACTAAAAGTACAAGAGATGTAACAGTGGCTTCCACAGTTCCCAATAATTTTGCTATGCTTTAAACAACACAAGCAAAGACATAAATAGTTTAGTCTACCCAAAATTTAGGAGCAAGCAAAGCAGGATCTTGCTGAAAACATGAGAGAAAAACAAAAGAACAGCAATGGGTTTTCAAATCCCCACAGCCACTCTACTGCGGCAGGCAGTGAGGCTGCCCAAGCTCAACCATCCTACATTTCACTCTCTTGCAACAATAAAGGTTCACAAAACCCAGCATCTGATTTTATCAGGCAAAAGCGCTCAAAGGCAGCCCCTCAACCACAGTCCTTTCCCTCCCACATACACAAGGTTTGCAGCTGCTAAATGCATACAAGCAAGCAGTACTAAGTCATCCACACTCAAAGGCGCTAGGGATCCTTTCTCACAGCACCCGTGAGTGACCTAGGAGTGCCAACAGGCAGGCCAAGCCGGGCAGGCTTCCAGCACCAAGCCTTCACTGCAGCAGACAGCAGACCTGCCAAAGCCCGAATGCTACACAAGTGTCACAGTACCTAAAACTTGTTATCACAGCTTATGTCCTTTTGCCGCTTGCTCCCTCCCCAGGCTTTTTTTTCTAGGGGTTTGTTTGGGTTTTTTTTTTTTCCCATGCTAGTCTCCAACATATTTCAAGCAGAGTTTCTCACCTCCACAGAGCACAAACATTAGTCAGGCAATACAACCACCTTTGTTATATTCAGCAAAGGCCTTTAAGGAAAAAAAAAAAATCTGAATCAGGGTCAGCAAATTAACTTTTTCTTGGGTTCAGGAGCATTTCTAGAGGACTGACAGTTCCAATATTTAAACCAGCAGCATCATCCAGAAGTGACAGTTAGGCACAATAGCTGTGCATGTTGGAATGAAAGTGTCTCCCGAAAGTTGAACTGCAGAGCTTTCAAACATCTAAAGTGTCATATACAAAATTGGAAAAAAAATTCAGCAAAATTATAAACGAGAGTTTGTCATAAACATGAGCTATTACTAAACTTCCCTTGACATTATTCTTGAAATTTTACACTCAAATTTTATTAAAATTAATATACAAGTGGAGGCTTATACGTACTTTTATTATTAGCTTTTTATTCATTCTCAGAATCACATCAGTATTTTGACAACTTTATTATGGCCATGAAAATCTTCACTGAAAAAGGCTTGCCCAAAGCTGAACCTGATAGATCTGCTACATGTGACAAGCGATTTAAAAAAACATCCCTCAAGTAAAAAAAAATAATTAAATAACTAAATAAACACCATAGGTCATACTTCCATAATAACCTTTTAAATTATCTGTGAAGAAGCTTCCTTTTCTCATCAATACGATGCAATAAATGGTCAAATAGATAGCATCTTTCTTTCACATTGCATAACCAAGGACTATTGATTAATCATGTATTTGCCCATTTGTCAACAGAACAGAAATAAATTTAATATGTTCTGCTTTGCAAGTTCTTCTCACATCGTGTAAGCTTTTTAGAAAAGAAGCAAACAAAACTGAACAACAATTACGGCTGGACAGGACCTCTCAGAGCTGATCAGTTTCTTCAGTCACATAGTAGTTTACCTAAGTTGACTACCTCAAAAATTCAGCTTCTACACCAAAACTTCCTCCTGTCCCTTCACATCCTTCAATATATAGTCAACACCAGCAGAGCTCTGGTTTCCTTAATTATGCCCTGGCATACTCCAATTCCAGGAAACCTACCCCTGCCTTCATCTGCTCTATACATTTGAACCCTGCCCAAGTTCCTCTGCTTGAAGAGGACTATATCGAGTATAAACAAGCTCTCCTGAGCCACTCTGACTTCCAAAACCGCCTTTCATGACACCCTGGCAAGCAAACATTGGCTTGGGAAAAAGAAAATTGCACTTCCAAAGTCCACGGCTACAATTTTGGCTCTTTGTCTTATTTGCTCCTCTTGGAAACCTAAACCTCACCATTTCACAGTAGTCCCAGGCTTCACATCCCTGATTACCTCTTCCTTCTTTGTAAGAGGCCCCACACAGCACCTCCTAGTTAACTCAATCACTTGCATCAAGAAATCATTCTCCACACATTCAAGAAGACTCCTGAATTGTTTTCACTCTCCCACACATGTACTAGCGTCTTGGAATGATGACATTTCCTCCAGTTTTCTAAAGCTGACTTTATTTCTTATTCATGATCAGGTCTATGGCATCCAATACCACCTGGCCTAGTGGCAGGAGTCACAGCCTCCCCTGAAATTCTCTATCCTCCACTTACTCAAGCAAATCTGTCAGCTCTGCAGCTTCTCTGCAAAGAGCCTGTCAGTCTATTTGTCCTTCCTGATCCTGCAAGTCAGCTCATCTCCCTGCAGCTCCTTCCCCTACAACAGTGTCTGGACCAGAGCACAACTCACATTTATAAGGGCCCCTGGCTCCTACTCTCAGTCTCAGAGTCAAGCACCAGGCAATTTCTAGACTCCAAGACATGAAAGACCATAGCCCTACTCCTTCCACAAACCTTTTAATACCAACTTACACCTGCTGGAGAGATTTATGATTAACACACGTTCAGTTACTCAAAGATGCTTTTCTTCTACTCTTGTAACATGGTACAATAAGGAATTAATGAGAGCAGGGAAAACTTTTGCAGGAAGTATTTTAAGAAAACAAACCCCAATGTTTGACTAATGTTACTTTCAAAGCATCCTTTAGAAATATTGTGAACAGACAAATAGCTATTAAAAAGTTTTAAGAAAGAAACTGCATTATACAAACAAGTTCTTAGCTCCCCTGACTTCTTCCTAAATGCATAGAATACCAGTTTTGTTTGGATGACATACCCTCCAAACAAAAGTACAAGAGATCAGTCTAGAAGGTATGCTTCCTGGACAGGAATGCTCCTTTGCTACAGAAAGCAGACAAGGGAGATGATAGGTCATCAGAAATTTGTCAACAGTTAAACCCACATTAAAAACAATTTCACTTTCAGAACAGTCAGCAGCCTACTTTACAAGGCCAGTAACATCACAGGTCAACAAGTGAGATGACATTAAATGCCAGCTACAAAGGGACTGTGAAAAGTCATGCAATGTTATATATCCAGCTAAAGTCCAGGAATGAAACTTGAAGTACTGCCCAATTAGCATAGCAAGACAGAGGCAGAAACCAGGTGATCTCTAAGCAGAATACATGCATTTCTATAAATTCAAGTCACCACACAGTACACCTATTAGCTTGTACTAACTAGTCAAACACTGATCACCATTCTTCCTGTATAAGAAACAGGATAGATGAAGGGTTTAGGGGGGTGGTTAGTTTCAAACAGCTATCAAAGGATGCTAGTTGCTGCCTACAGACAATTCATCAGTAATAAGTAAAACAGTATCTCACATGCATCCTTTATATAGTGTTTCTTTGTTGAAAGTAAATAAGTGACAGATGCTTTTTGTGAACAAGGTAAAAGAATATAACCTAAAACCGTAACACCCATAAAAGGACATATGCATTTATACCTTATACCTCACAAATTGTGTCTTCATTTCCTGTCTCCCATCTTGAGTTCTTCAATCTTCCAGACACCTCATAAGCAATTCAGTTTCTGGTTTAACACTCCACCCTAAAAAACTGGCATCTGTGGAACCCCAGACCCCACAACTGCCTGGCAGCTGTTTCTTGAGCAATACAACTAACAACCAAGGAAAGTTGCTTCAAATACAATGCTTCTTACTGGGATCTTTTAAGATGGCTCTGCTCACCAATCTAGCTCTTCACATAGTGTGAGCAATATCTCTGATACCCATTTCCTTCCCTGATCCCTCTTCCCCACATTCTCCACTATTAGGACATGTGACAGCATTAACTCAAGACACTAAATCTACACTGCCTTTCAAAAGGTTAATCAGGTATTCATTCTCCTTGTCCCCAACCATGTGTCCTGATACCATCAGCTCTAGCATTCATTAACCTATGCAAAGAGCCACATGAGCTTGCTGATCAACATTTCTTTCTTTTCTTTCTCCTATTGTTCTCATACAGATAAGCAGCCTGGATCCATTTTAGAAAAGGCTGCACATGTAGCAGGTACACAAAAGATAGAAAGGAAGAGAACTACTCTTAGCAGACAGTACCCTCTTATATCAGCTGTAATGTTCTAAGTAGTTGTGAACATTATTCATAGAAAACCTTCCTTAGGGCCCTCTCAGTCTAGAGCTCATCCAAATACTAAAAAGAAATTCAGCCCAGGGCCCGTTCACCTGTATTTATACCCACAGACACAAGAAATTAGAGACAGTATTACCAAATAGTATTGTTCATTAATAGTGCCTGAAAACAGATCATCCTTGAATAACCACAACCACAGCTGATAACAAATACCACAACTGGGACAGTATGAACCACAGGAGCAATGAATCTGCATGAAGTAATTGCTGCTGAGGACATGGATGAAGGACGAAGTCAGGAAAAAGACAGGACACTCAAAGCCTCAAAAGAGGAATCCAAGGGACCTTATGTTTTATATCCAAGGAGGTGAGGCAGCAGGAAACCATACTGCTGCCTCTTACAGAGGAAGATGGCAAAACTATCTTTTTTTAGTCACACTGACAGTGTTCAATTGCATTAAAATTACTACATACAGCACTTTCCACTACCTCTGGAAATGTCTAGAGATCAGCACAAAGCAAATAGACTATAATAGACATACACCAACTTGGTTTATGGCAGCAGGAGACATTGATCCAGAACTGCTGATGGCAGTGCTCTCAGCACATACCTGTAGCTTCAAAGAAACTGCCTTGATCTATGCCACTGCTGCCCAAGAGAGGCAAATCTCTAGAACAAGTGAAGCCTAATGACTTCAGCCCTGCTCAGCCTAAAGCTTAAGACTTGATCACTGAGATGCCTGTACTTCTCTCCAAACCCCACAGCTCTGGGTACAGCATCAGAGCCCTGCAGACAACCAAGGCTACAAAAGTCACTTTTTACTGACTTACCCAAACTCAGTTTGTTTCTATACTATGTTTCTATGACTACAGCATCTTTTATATTAAAATATTTCATTTAAATGTGTGACAAAGTCAGTAGAAAAAAGTTTTAACTAACTTGGTCAATCAGTCAGGTGTGTTCAGAGCAGGGAAACAACCCAGCACAAGATCAGAGAAGTGCGAGAGCACCAGGAGGACATCCCCAACCAAGCAATTAGAGTGACTTCAGCACACATCAGTATTTAAGTTCAAATCAGGACTGCTTTTTCTCATTTTTAAGTAAATCTCTCAGTCATCCCCACTTAAAACAAATTTGTCTCTAACACTCAGCTGTCTCAAAGCACAAGAACCAGATAACCTGCTGGGCACAGCAAACCACCACAAGCAGACACCGAGCCCTCAGCACCAGACTAGGACCAAGCACAAAGATCCTGAAAGAACACCGTGTCTTCAGCATGAACCATTTCACTCCACAGATACACTCTTGGTACTCCCCACTACCTACTGATGTAAACAGCCATAGCACCACAGAGCCACTACTTGACTCCCCACAGTACTGAGGACCTACACTGTTAAGCTGCAATTAACTTTGCTGACTGGGCTCCCACATTTTCCTCCTCCAACGGTAGATCAGTATTTCTGACAACATCCACTTTCCCTAAATGAGCTTTGAGACAGGAAATTATTTTTAATCCATGCATTGATCCTTCAAATAAATCTGCCTGGTAATTAAATAATCACCCCTTCAAAGGTCAAAAGATCTGGCATCAACTTCTTTTCGACATATACTTTCTACCTCCAAGGCAGTGTCCCCAGTAGGGCTGCAGTGTGATGCTTAAGGCATTCTATTCTGCATCTTTCCTCTGCTACTCAGTAGTAGAGTTTCAACAAGAATCAAACAAAAGTGACATTCCAGCTCAACCATCAAACAATGCAACAGGAGTCTGATTCATTTCAGAGGTCATATATGCATTTCACATCATCCTGTCACTGATTAAAACACACTAAAAGGCTGAAACTTTAGGATTCTAGAGCTCTGATGAGCCCAACTTTTAAAATTTTAGCTCAAGCTTGCATTTTTCAGTACAGCCACTGAAAAATTACTTCCTCCACCAACCCACTCAGCTTCAAAGCAATGATAAACTTACAAAAAAAGGCAAATTACTTGGCAAGCAAGCTACAATTCCAAACAAAAGCACACTCCTTCCACAGAGGTATTTCTCTTCATGGGATTACCACCACGTGCATTTCTCATGCTTTACAAAACTGTCCAGGAGTTCACCCAATAAAACATGAAGACAGGATAGTAACATCTCCATCCCCTCTCGTAAAGATGATCAACATGCTGTCTTGCTTTTGAAATAAAAGGCAAATACACTGAAGGAAGAGCAGAAGGGCAATGCAAACCTGACCATAGTTTCCTTGGTATAATCTGGCCAACTCATGCTCTGCACACTTTGAAAACACCACCACTAAGGAAGAGTGAATTTCTCCAGAGAGTCCATGGAAGCAGAGTCCACTCTACACACTCTGGACAACAGCCCATGAATCACATATTTCAAAAAGGCATTAATATTAATTTCATTTTCACATAGGTACTCAAAACAGATCTCTCCAAATTTTCTGAGTATAAATCCCAGAAATGCCACTGGGAGACACTGACCTGTCAAAATGACTGAATTTCTAGTTTTGTAGCAGATGATGGAAGAAAGCTTTGCATATTTTAAAAGACAAAACAGAAAAAAAAAAAAGCAAATGAGATTTGGACAAATGTTAAAACCTCTAAGTTAGTTACAAGTAAATAAAACCCCTCAGTTTTAGATAAACTTCCACTTTTCAAACTAACTTTTTTAGATTACAACTTAAATGCCAAATTGCCCTCCAATACTTATTTTTGCCAGCTAGATTTCTTAGGAACAAAAGAACCTGACAGCATCCCATTGAACTATAGAGAAGTCTTCAACAAAATTCTAAAAAAACTCACCTTACACTCACTCAAATTAATTCAGCTCAATAAAGACATGGTATAGAAACGTATAACCCTAATGAACTTTGCAGTTTCCCTAAACCAGATTTTTCTCCAGCCTCCTCCTGAAATACTGTCTCAACTCCAAGCTTAAAAAAAAAGTTAGGAAAGGAATACAGCTCTTCCATTTCTAGTTTATTTTTTCAATTTTCTGTCACCCAAAAGACTAGTTTCTGGAGAACAACTCAATTCTGTGCAATTACTTTTACATCAATAAAAGCATTTGCATTATTTTTCATTTTATATTATGCAGCAGAACAAGACTTAGAACAGGCAGTTTAATACAATAACACCTGAAGTCTTAAGTGACTGATAGGAAAAACCTTTTATGAAAGAAGTATAACTCACTGCTCACTACTCTGTTAAGTTTTGTTAGTTTACATTACTTTCCCATGGGATTTTTTCAGTCATTTATAGTTCATTGCTTCATATGGCTATAGAATCCCTGCTGTGTTAAAAAATGCCAAGTAAAATTATATCTCATTCACTGCTTTATGCTATACCTTCTTTTGTTCAGATCCAATTAGTGAAAGCTTGTTCTTCATTTATCATACTTTTAGCTGATTACATTAGGCATTACAATAGTTCTCTAGCTTTCCTTGACAATGTTTGCACCATCAGTGTTACATTTATGGTTGAGGAGGCTCTTTCATCTTAACCCTCTATTCCAATCAGTTCAGGGGGAAAAGTACATACGATTACTCTTGTTCAGACAAAACTTCTTTGCTTGTTTTCTCATATCAAAAATAATTCCACCAGATGTTTTAATTAAAAAAAAAAATCTGAATTTTTCTGGTCCTTCCCCACTTTACCTATTCAAATGTAAAGAATCAGTGTTTTGAAAGCTGAACACTGAAGTTAAAAAAACCAACAAAACTCAGCATTTTGAACAGTATACAACTTTTTTCTCTGCTTTCTCCAAAATAACAGATGCAGTCAAAGAGTACTACCACTATTTTCAAGAACCTGAAAGCATCTATTATGACCTATTTTATTCAGTACCACATGAGCAACTGTAATGCTCTATGGGGGTCTCAGCAGCCATTTTGTCAAGCTGTTTTTCCCACCAGCTCACACACCCTCCCCACCTCCACAAAACCAAGTGCAATTCAATCCCATTTAATACCATTTCCAGATATCTGTAAATTTGCATTAATACAGAAACATCCAAAAGTCTCAGAAGTCACCAATCTCCTTTTAAGTTTTGTTAACGTTCTCTTCCCTATCACCATAATTTTCACCTATAAAAATCTTTCAGATCTTTGGTCAATTTTTACATTACTAGCACAGAACAGTATATTTTGCTTTCTGTTCTTTCCTCCTTCAGGTAAGCTTTATTTGGTTCTCATCAGGTTGTTCCATTTTTGCCACGTTCCCAGTTTTTAACAGTCCTCTCTCCTGCTTCCTCCTCATAACAGCAAAGTTTAAATTCCTTGAAATGAAAATTCCTTTGTGCTCTTATAGTCTAGTTACTAGTTTTGTCTATTAATGGTAAGTATGTCAAGATTGATAGTGCTCTAACAGCATACTCAAGACATTTGCCATGGTGCTCCACAGAAAATAAGTGTGAAGAACAAGAAAAAGCTGTTTCATGGGAAGCTTATATGCATTTTGTCTATTCCCACCACCTCTATTCAGCACTGTAAATTCCACAAGGATTCCGGTAATCTGAAAATTTTAAAAAGTAAATAAATAATTTGTTTTTTAAAAAAAAGAGAAATTAATATTCAACCAAAAATCTAAAATAAAGCTCTAGGACAAGATAACGCCCTTGCTAGTCTTTACAGTCCTTTTATTCAAAGACCATTATTTTAAGACTGTGTGTACAATTCATATACAAACATTAGTGAGAATGCCTTGAATCATTCATGCGTATCACATTTATCCATATCATAGATAAGGAATAAATTAGAACCTCACTGAAGAGCCTGAATTGCTAAATACCTTGTGATACCTGTTTTCTTTCTCACCTTAAATATTTAGTGAGCACATTGGAAGAACTTTGCTTCTGTTCAGTTTCAGCTGTGTTTTGAAACAGAATGACAAAACCACAGAGATGTAACAGATGGTCTGGACTGCCCTCCCTTCACAGTTATACTGGTTACAATTAATTCATATTAAGAGATCAGGCTACCTGATCTGTAGTATACTTATTTTTCAGTAAGTAGCTATATAGATGTAATGTAATAAGGGGCTCTTACTACATCTCAAAGGCTACTCCAAGTTCTAAGCATAAAATTTATCTCCTGTAGTTAGTGTTACTTCTAAACATGTTAATAAATAATATTTTTGTACGATATCCCTACCTTAGTTACTTAAAACCAGGTCCCACTATTTTTAGTAAAGACAAACAGTGCTGGGATCGGCACCTAGTCCAACCGCATGCCTTTACATCCATTTCTGTCTTTGGTTCTGTGACCATCATCATCAGGGTAGCTGCCTATCGTACTCATTGTTTTTGCAATATAAATCATGAAGGAGTAAGATATCCTGTCAAGCACAAAATCAAAAGAATATTAACAACTCTCTTGTGGCATACCATCACTAAGCAAACACATTTTTCCTAGCTCCATGAGGACAGAGGTTCCTTTGGCACGTTGCATCAGCTCCCGAGTATGACTTCAGAGCATTTAAGATTTTGACATGGCTGGTCCTAGAAGGATGGTGTTGATGAAACATTGACAGAATTATGGACAATTATTGTTGGTTACTTTATGGTAAGCAGCAGAGCCAAAGAATTTGGCTTGTGGACTTATCTATCAAGGTCATCCAAAATGGCAATCACACACATCACTGCAATGGGCCAGGTCATTCCCACAGTGAATAAACTTGGTATCCAAGTCATTAAAACAGACATTATTAACTATTTCCCGGTGCAAGCACACAAGGTAGTGCCTGAATGATTTATGGCAGACATAAACAACATTTATAATTAGACCCCAAAAACTAGCATAGACTTAATACCACTACCTTAACTGCATAGAATCATTTTTCAAGTAGCCTTCCTCATTTTCCTTTAAATACCTGGAGCTTCTTCAATACACCCAGCTAAAGGTAAGTTTGGTCAGTCTTTAGGTAAGGCTTCAAACAGTTAAGAAGACACTACATCACCCTTACACATCTTATCCATAAACTCAAAATGTCAGCATCCCCTCTAACACACTTAATGTCATCTTTATGAACTGCCATGAGTATATTAATGCATTCCTGAAATACCTGCTTGGATTTTCTTTCTCTTGGGAACTATTACAAATTAAAGACCCTATTTGTATTTAAAAGCTAAGACAGCACTGTAGATCAAAGCAGCATAGACATATTTTCAATTTTCTTTTTGTAATGCACTATTTGTACACCCTTCCCCCTAAGGTCATGAGTTGTACTTTTTCATGCCATTCTTACACTCTCATTATGTTCTTCAATCTTGGTTTTTACTTACTGCTTTCAGATTTTTTCCACAGTCTCCAGTTCATAGCAGAATCCACACAATAAAAAGACACACCGGAGAGAAGACAGATTCATTTTCTCAAGTCTATTACAGACTGGTGAAAGAACATGTGGAGTTTTTTTAAACAGCTTTTTAAGTCCATTTTCAGGATGAATTCATGCCAGTGAACAAGGCTATGCAGTGCTGCTAAACAGTGAAACCATTTATCCTAACAGCAGATACTATATACATAAGATGGAATTCAAGTACTCATCAGCATGCTTCAGTTTTACTAGAGGAATCATAGATCATACAGAGTAGTTTGTATTCATATTCACATAACCCTTGACTTCCAAAAGAATTAGAATTTATCATGATGTCTGACATCCACCCATTAAGAATTCATTTCACAGCCCATTGAGCACCCACAAGCTACTACATTACCAGTTATGGCTACCAGTTGAAATCTAGACCAAGTGTACCTTCAATTCACCTCAAAGAAAAAAATACTTGGCATAAAAATCAATCAGCAGAGCATTTCAGAAAGTCCCACTTCAGTCCCTTGCTCAATCTACAGCCCATTCATACGAGCTGAGCTGGTATGTAGTAATAGAACCACAAAAGGACTCGGACAAAGCTGTGTCAAAATCCAAAACTCCCAACAGGTCTCACCTTTCATTTAACTCTGAAAACACCTAAGTTCTAACTACTTTCCAGTTTCACCGACCATATCTATTTTTCTAATGTTGAGTAACTCACCACCTATATTCACAAGTTCTGTCCTGCATAAAGTACACAATTTTTTCTGGTAGTTTGTCTGAGCGACTTCTTATTAAATCATAATACAGGGGTTTAACTCCCTTCCAGATTTCAACAAACTCTCCTGGGATATGGGGGTACCCCTTCAGTTCTCCTGTAGCAATTCTTGCAGGCAAGGAATAACACTGTTCTCTCTAGTCAAAAACATGCAAGTATAACTACACTTGCTGTTACACCACACAAGAAATTATCCTGCTATTGCTGCCATGAATGATAACCAAGAGACTACAAAACCTGAAAATGGCCAAGAAGGTACCTTACTTGTCTAAAAAGCCATTTTACCACCTTCCTGCTAAGCTGCTGAATATTGAAGGCACATCAACATCCCCAACAAATGCAACAGCTCCATTAGACCTGTTTAGCATACCTGGTAGATGGGGACATTTCTCTGGAAAGTAGGAAGTAATGAAAAAGATTTACCAGGCACAGGAAAAAATTATACTGAGCTCTATACCTTCTTCTAGGATCCACTCTTCACTGCCTTGTTATGCATATTAGCAAAACAAAATTTAGGTTTCACTGACACTTTCACACTTCTTGCCCATATCTACTTATATGCACATGTATCTAGCTTAATCCACACAAAGAGGAAGGTAGCATTTACACAAGGAAAACACAGAAGAATTCACAGAAAATGCTAAATACTTGTCCAGTCCTTCCTCCATCTTGGTATCTCCACTCACTTCAAGCACATAGAAAAGGACACATACAAAGAGACTTCAGAATTGCCAACATGCCTACAACAATAATCAACTAGACTGTATAACAGCTGCAAATCTTGCTGAATTACTAAATCCTCATCTACCGCTTGAATTAAGCACTACTCACAGCATTGGCGTCGACATCACTGTGTATGGCAACTGTTTTAATCCCCATCTTCTTACATGTTTTGATGACCTGCCACATAAGAAGTGACAATTACCAATACTTAAATACCAATAGCTTTAGAATTAAAAAATTAAAATGTTACATACTTACACGGCATGCAATCTCTCCTCTGTTGGCAATAAGGAGTTTTTCAAAAGTCTAAAGGGAAAAGAACAATAAGAATCTTGAGAGACAAACAGAACACAAGTCTTTCTCCCTCCAGAAACATGCATTCTTTTCTCCTCCACTTCCACTAAAACCTACTTTTAAAAGGGTTCTCCTGACTTAAATGATGATATAACAAAC
Source organism: Poecile atricapillus (assembly GCF_030490865.1). Lineage (NCBI taxonomy): Eukaryota > Metazoa > Chordata > Aves > Passeriformes > Paridae > Poecile > Poecile atricapillus. The sequence continues at coordinate 39,188,833 of NC_081249.1, forward strand.
CATATGCTATACTAGATCTACATAGCACACACAGGTTCAGAAGAAAAAGGGTTTGACTATTCACACCAGCATTCCTTAGATCTCTTTGCCAACTAGAACCCTACAGCAGCTCTAGAAGTCATCCAAGCCCAGGGAAGAGTTGCACGTAGATTTTATGCTGCCTGGAAGTAGCACAGGTACATACTGGTACAATGCTGGCAGGTACAGTGGTCACTGCCCCCAACCAGTATAGATGACCTGTAACACAATTCTCATCTGTTATGAGCATCTCTACTTTAAAAGATATTCTAATCATAAGAGTAGCTCCATCATGCCTAGGTCATGGAGGGTAAAAGACCAACAGTTTGACCCTGTACAGGCACACCTGCTGAGTTGTACCAGCCTTACCCCTTCTCCTATCTCAGCTTCACCTGAAGAACCTGGCAAAATTCTGCATGGCCATCAAGACACTCTCAACACTAAGTAGCAAACAATTCAACAGAACAGCAAATCAAACTTAAAACTCCCCTGAAATTCACTGTCACCTTTCACACTGGAATGCACTAACACTGCAAATGTACCTCCAACACTTCTATATCATGCCTGTAAGAAGGGGATAACAAGCTGTTGGAAGTCAATAAGCCTTACACCCCTTCCCAATCAGAAAAGAGGGGTGGAACAGCACAGTTCGTCAGCACGAAAATTCCACTGCTGGGATAAGGGTTATTGCTATCATGGGCCTTGCTACTAAACACACAGATGCATTTTGTTACTTCATCTACTCAGTTATAAATACAGACTGCCACTGAAAGAAACCATCCTAGGTGACACACTTACCCCACTGCTTTCCACACCCCAGACCACAGGGACCCAGCTCCAGGACACATCACAAGTTTAATACAGTAATTGAACAGTCTTACTCTGCCTCCCATGCTCCAAATGAAAGACACAGGATAGAGAATCAGCAGGACTCTCTCCTTCAGGGGCAGTCTGCAGTCATACCATATCAGGTTTATCAGACAATACCCAAAGACATTGGACAGCTATTCTCCCTCCACTACACCAAGCAGCTTGTTTCATACGGACTAGGGGAAGAGAAGGTATTGCCACCACAACAACTACAACGGTTTACTAGTCTCACAGTCATTAGCTAATTTGAGGAGGAGAAGACAGGCACCAGAGGAGAGGAAGGAACACTGCAAAACTCCAACAGGAACTGCTGTTGACAGACTAGAACACATCATTTGCTCTAGACTCCAGAGGAACTCAAGGTGCCCTTGACCAAATTTATTTTTTCAAAGTCAGGGCTGAGCTGACATCACACAACCAGTTTAAAAATACTACCACATGATAACACCATATGGAAATTAAGTGACAAGAAACTCTTCCAGATAAGAGCTGCAGCAAGCTTATACATTAGAATCAGCCAGATCTGCTGAATACCACTGCCCAGTACACAGGCACACCTGACTCAGATGGATCTTAAACATCTTTAAACAAGTTCAAGTATCAGATACAAATATTTTAAGAACACCACAGGAGCTAGCAAATTTTTGGAAGAGCTTTTTTCACTAGGGATCTGGTCTAAAAAGGTTATCAATATAATCATACAAATTGTTCCTGAATCTAAATTTCAGCATTCTAGGTACCTAAAGATTTTTAGGCATACAGACTTGAGGAGGAATTAAAAAAAATATTCCCAAATACCTGGTATTGAAAAGTGTCATGATTCAAGTTCACCATCAACCTAGTTCTTGGTATATAAAAGCTGTTTTATTAATCAGCTGTGGTCACAGTACAAGACAAAATTTTCAATATCAAGATTTTAAGAATATTTGACATTCATTTTAATTTTTCAATTCTGGTCTCTGTCTAAAGACACAGAGACTAGACTTAAGTCCAACATGATAAAAAGAAATTAAATCACCTACTGCTTTGGAGTAACATTTTGTTACTAATGATTGTTCCACTAATCAGGCTGAAAAGGCATCACATGAAAGTTATCATTACAAAGACAATTTAAGCTCTTTTCTGGTTTGTTTTTTTTTCAGTGCCCCTTCCACAGTCTGCAGTAGTCACTGATTGATTTACACAGCTCCTAAATGAGAGAAACCAAATACCCACCTATATGGTCTAAATACAATTATGCATTTAGAAAAGCAAGGGGACCTTAATTAAGCAAGAACCTTAAGAAAAAGCTATCTTCTGAAAAGAACCTGTAAAGCCACAGTTCTAGGTTCACATCAGTTTTCTCCACTTCCTAATACTGTTTCACTTCTAGTTAATTGCTTCTACACTGGTGTATAAGGACAGGCTTAACAGTCCTGAATTGCTGGCATCCTTGCTCTTGAATATTAGTGCACTTTCAGTCCCGTTATTTTTCCCCATGTCTTACTTCAGAGACCATGCCAAAACGATCTTCCATGAGGAGAGTTTTTCTTGGCTCAACCATTAACTGAGATTACTACTGCACAAGCCCCAACATGAGGATTTGCTATTCTCCACAGGCCTTAAAGGCCCATCTTTTTTTGAGGTCTGAAGTTCTCACCCCTATGCCAGGTGATCTAACAATCATGCTGCCACTGTTACATAGCTTTGTTTCCACAAACAGCTTTTAGCTTGTCTAGCTCCCAGATGTTTTAACAGGCCTGTTACCACCCACACCATGAAAAACATTAACAGTTGTTTCATAATTATAACATGTTCAGGCCACTTTCCCCATATAACTTTCCCAAGCTCACAAGCACTTACTAAGCCTTTGGGTATACACTCAAAAGTAACATCCAATCTTGCTTGACACATATCCTGCAAAAGCAACTTTCTTTTTGGTTTAGAAGAAAAACATGCTGTTAAACCAGCCATGGGGTATATCAAGAGAACTACTATTGCTAACAGCAGCACAAAGAAGAGGGCAGTTTAAAAACCCTAATGTCAGTATTACAGCAAAGCATCAAAAACAAAACATGCACCATACTACTTACCTTTTCATTTGGATCATACACGGACGAATAGAGTTTATGTGAAGTTACAAGGCACCATCTTGAACACAGTGTTTCCCACTAGAGAAGAAACAGGGAGTTAAGCCTGTTACAGTACACCATTAAATTAAAAACATTTCATGCACTGACATCTTAAGGAAACTTCCATAGCCTTTTACTCCCTCACCAAGTGGATTAAAGCTCATAGAGAGCTGCCCTTCTCCAAGCAAACACCCACAAACATTAATCAGAAACAATTCAGAAACCCTAGATATGAGGTCATTAACTTAAGCATTACTCTACTATACCATCTTCTTTCCTTCTTGTTCCAAGAAATACCTACAAGAAATTCTCAGAAGAGCATGCATGCATATGTCTGTACACAGTGGTGATTGGGAGAGGCCTTCACTGCTAGGGAACTGTTAGGCATGCAGCAGACTGGGCCCATACAGCGGGGAGAAGTGGAACAGACTTTAGATGCTAGCTAAACTCTCAGTCTTCCCTATCACAGCCTCCTGACAGCAGTCTGAAGAAAAGAGGTCTTTTTCTCTTAGACTTCTGCTCTGAACCAACTTCTACAAAGACAGTTCCTATAGTTCAACAGTTTTGCACAACACAGGAAAAAAGCAGTATACACACGCTATTTCAAAGAAAACACAATAGATGATATCACGGATTTGTAAGTGAATCAAAAAGGAGATTCAGATAGGTATTACTTAAGCAAGTCATTTAACAACATAATGGCAGTTAGCCATAAACAAAGATAATCATACAGAAAATGATACCACACCAAAGATGCATCAGTACAGACAGCTCTGGCAAAGTCGTACTTAATCACCCACTTGGAATCAAAAAGACTATAAAAAGCCTTAATAATAGATATGTCCGGTAGGAAACAGCAGTGATTGGAATAGCCAGAACTCAGAATCCATCAATTCTGTCTTAAAGAACTGTTTTCAAAAGTTGCAGAAGTCTGAGGAAGTAGTAGAAAGTAAAAGCATCCTGTGAAAAGACTGTGTAAAAAGGTATGAATATGGACTACATTAGGAAAAAATCAAAAAAATAAAGAAGCATATGTACACATAAAGAGCTTAATTAGAGAATTCAGTTGCACGTTCCACAAGAGTAGAGAAATTAAGACAGTTCAAAAATGGACAAAATTTCAAGTTTACTGTAAGCTCATATTGATTTTGAAATAACAGTGGCTCTCAGTCACTGGAATGTGAATACTCCCTATAGTTCCTATCCTTCTAGCCTGATCAAGTTTGAAAATACTTCTCACGTTGCATCACAGAAAGCAGAAACCAGCCCAGGATTGAGAAGGCCATGACATTTGCAATGCAGCTTATCTTTTAATGTTATAAACAAAAAACAATATATTTCAACACAAGGAAGCCTTAGAGCCATACCATCTCTTGCTACAACCAAGCTTCAGGAGCAGAAAGCTACTACAGTTACACAAACTGTTTAGCTGCCAGTCACTAGTGGCAGACATAGCATACACTGTTCCCAGATAATCCATCTATGCTTAATTCTTCCAAACAATTCATATATGCTTAATTTTTCGGAAACTAAAAAAGGGTCAGTGGAAAGCGACCATTCCACTTTTGTTTCACTGAGTTGCTTCCCATTCAGTTTTGACTGTTTGTTTTGGTGGGGGTTTTTGCTTCTTTTATTTCTTTCACTTCATTCCCCAAAGATAAAATCCAAACCAACCTGAAACACAAATCATTTGACATGCTAGAATTAAATCCGCTAGAGGTTTTTTAGGTTTTTTTTGCAGAAGTATATTATTCTTCATCTGAGGGTGTGACAGTACAATCTGTTTCAGGCATTAAAGAGATGGAGTTAAGGACAGAATTCTGCAACCTATAATCACACCTGCCAGCTGGTCATCATCCCAAGTTTACAGCACAATTGTTACACCTTCAGTGACTGTACTGTGATCTAGATATTGTCAGAGGGCAGAGGAAGGATACCTAGAAAAGCAGCAGAGTATGCTCTCCAGCTCCAGAATATGCAGTTAGGCAGATTGAGTCCCTCCCCTCAAAACACTATTGACAGAAGTGCTTGAGAAACCACAAATAGTCTAAAGAAGGTCATACAGGACACACACAAAAACTCTCCACCGAGTTAATATTATTCATTGGAGAAAGTGCTTGTTAAAGGTCAGTGGGGCTAATCTAAATGCTTGCAGTAAGCAGGGAAAAGGCAACAACCAGGCAAGGAAGGAAAAGCTTCTGAACTTTCTTGTAAATACCTTTCATACAAAACTAGTTTTGGATGCCTAAAGCATCCAGTTTTGGAAGCCAGAAGAGCTATGCATAGGAGACTGGAAGCATAGGTTATGATGGAGGGAAATTAGCTAGCATTAAGCTGCAGAATCTTAGCAATCTTGAAAAAAAAGAAGGAAAAGCCCTGTTAAAGCTTTTTATACAGAAAGAATAAAATTACCAAGCAATTAAAAAAACTTGGAAAAACTTTATACCACACTCAGCTCTGGTTTTACACTACAGAATTGGACAAATTCCACATAAAAATCTTGTAATAGCCTAATCTAATTATGTACCATGTTTAAAAATTTAACTGCCTCCTTTCACACACACAGGCAAATCACTTAGAAAACCAGGTTCAGCCCTGAATCAAGTACTTGTTGGGTAATTTCCTAGAACAAATCAAGCATATTGCTCAACTCAGATGTGAAATTCCAACTCTAGTTCACAGCTTTTAAAAGAAGGAGATCTGTATGTATCTGTACCAATATACACTAAGGTTTAAGAGTTTGCTTAATCTAGCATCCACTTCAAGAAAAATCTCTTTAGAGGCCTGCTCCTAGCCACTATGAGCAATTGAATAATTACTTAAAAATAAACAAGCATTTTGTAAATAATGCACATCTAAGGCCACAAAGAAACGCTACTTAACTGCCATCTCCAACTCTACAGCTACACAGGTATCATCATCAACCCTTAGGCTCTCAGGCTCTTGCCATAGGTAGGTTCTTTAAGAGCTACATCAAACCTCCAAAGACCTTTCAAACCAACAACCCAGCAAAGCCAACCTAACTCTCAAGCTGCATCCTTAACTGGGTGCCTCCCTCAAACCACACATGCCCTATTATACATTATACAGACATTTCCTCAGAACAGCCCAGAGAGCTCAGCTTGACCTGAAGACTTCTTTGCATCTTGTAAAAGTAGGAGAGGGCAGTAGACTCATCTGGTACAACCTATTTTTCTCATTATTTTTTGCTTCCATTTGATAAAGCTTTTGACTCCTGAAAGCCCAAGAATGCAGGCTATTAATTTATGAAAACTCAATTCTAGACTTCTGCATTTAGCTTGGAGTTCTCCATGTCTAGCAAATTTTTGGAAAACAGATCATATCAGTGGTGTACTTTAAAAAAGCATCCTGCTTTGTCTATTATTAATTGCAGAATAGCCAAACTAAATTAAAGTAGCTGTAACAGTTACTTTATAACTTCATATTTTAAAAAATAATCGAACTACAGAATCCCTTGTAGAACAGTATGCCCACTGCCACTTACTTTTGACACCTCATAGACAGCATGCCTCCCCTTGGGCACCCAACCCTAAGAAACCTCCTGAGGTGGCTTAAGGACATAGCATACAACAGCAAAACAGAAAATTAACTTGTTATTTAGATATGGTTTATATGTGTGTTTTTAAAGGTTTACATGCCCTCATGGAGGAAGGAAACCTCCCTGCCATGCTGGTCAGCTTGTAAATAACTCATTGATACTGAGTTTTACAGGCAGAAAAAGGTCTCAGTGTCAAAACAGAGACTCAGAGTTCCAGAATTCAGGCAGGAAAAGCATCATATATCAATATTTGCTGTAAGAAGTCTAGTATGGGAAGGTATGTGTATTTTAGCATTACTAGAAAATACAGTAAGCAACACCCAATAGTAACAGCCAGACTAACACATTTCTTTTCACTAAACAAATTCTACCTCTCCCAGAATTTTTGCCCCTACACTTTCAGAGTTTTGGGTGTAAGGTAACATGAGAATAACCCCTTTATCCTTGTGGTGTATCTAGTATTAACCATCAGTATTCCTGAGTAGCTATAAAACTGACTAAAATGATGATTTCTTTTTCCATATTTTGATTACACAGCAATTGCTCCCAAATCTTTACTTCAACTCATTTGTCAACATAATTTCTTGTGTGTGGAACTCTACTGATGGAGTAGGTTTAAAGCACATAGGAAGGAGACACCTTCAGGTGCCAGACTTTTAATCTATAAGGCTGAAAACATAGCTTCATAATACAATACTGTGCAAAGCTCATAAATGGGAAGGGAAACATAACGCTTCTATATTTCTTTTCTCTAAGGAAGTACTTTCCCTTCCTTTGTATGCTCAGAGCACTGAACAGCCAAGCCCTTGTAGCTGTAAGCAGATTCTCCTGAAGCCAACTGCAAACACAGCTGTGGTACAAGGTTCTGTAATGTACACTGCACTTCTCTCTGACCAGACTGACAAACACACATGATTCTAAGAACAGAAAATCTTTCATATTTGCCAACAGAGTATACAAACTGCAAACAAGGAAACACTCATCCACCTAAGGCTATTTTTTTAAGCTCAGTCATTCCCATATCCAGGTAGCTTCTCCACTGTGCCCTAAAGCTTGTATAGTGAACCAAGCATGGGAATACAACCAGCTGAGAAGCTACTCACAGGGAGTGGGAAAAACATGTTCTCAGCCAGATTTCAGTCCAGCTTATCCAAGACATTCATGCAATAGTGCTGGCAAAAGTTGCAGGGAGGCAGGAGCTCAAAAGGAGCAGCCTGTGATCAAGACCTAGCAGCTGCAGAAAGTTGGAACAGTTTCTAATGGCAACAGCCTTAAGAGGTCCAGTAAGGCTGGCTGGCACCTGTGAAATAGATCACAGTACAGTAACAACCAATGCAAGTAAGACAAAATAAATTAAAACAAAGAGTGTCTCAGAACAAGAATGACATTCTCTTTACCCAATATAGAATTTCATGAACTCTCAATTTTTCCCTTTCAAAACTTTTTGCACTTTTTGCCCACAGTACATAGCACAGCACACCTTCCCTACAAATTCCAAAAAGTTACTCCTCGAACCAGAAATCTCTATCTGAATTATGCTTTAAGAGTGCTTGTCAGTAGTAAAATCTGTAATTTACATATTAGACACAATCACTAAACTCCAGAATTTTATGGCTACATTCATCTCCACAGATTGGCAATCATTAGAACACCCTTCCCTAGTGGCAAATGATATCCAACCTTGCTATCCCATCAGCCTAATATTTCTGCACTTACAAACAAGGGTGAAAATATTTCCCTGGACTAAGAGCATGCTAAAAATAACATAAGAGAGCAAGAAGCTTCCACTGTACAGATAACTTCCATGACACATGGTCTGCACAGATGGCAGAGAAACTTTCCATGCATTTAATACAATTATTAGAAAACATCTACACTTAAAATCTGTATCAGCAGTTTACTCTTGGAAGTCATGATGTGTAGGATCAATCACTTTGTTCTACGTTATTTTAAACAGTCCAGCAGCTCTCCCAAGAGTTTCATGACTGAAATACCAAAAGCTGTGTCTCACCCTCATTCTCTGATTACAGCCTTCTTTCAACATCAGGTTTTCTCACAGCTACAGAACTGCAAAGCATTCAGAATGAAATTTTGGTTATATTCCAAGCAGAACCTGTTCTGCATAAAACCTAAACAGAAGTGACAGGCGCTACATTAGAAACACAGTGAAGAGTCAAATCCCCAGATCACTGTTTCTGCACCTTTCTCGGGTTCTTTACTTATTTCCACATGAAAGCAGCACAAGAAGTTAAGGGCATCTCAGTAGCTACTAGCCCTTGCAAAAATTGTAGGAGTTTTGAGCACAGTCAAGTTTGAAGACATCATTTTATTATTTGTCTATGTTAGCAAAACATAAAAGAACCTATGAAAGCAATTTCCATGCAGATTTGTTTTATTAGAGGTTTCCCAATATACTGCTGTCCTGATGGTGACCTTCAGGGCTAGAAATCACTTCAGTGGCATAACTCATGAGTCCTATTAAATAGCTATAAAAATATTTTGTTTTACAGAGGTGTCACTAATGCAACACTTTCAATACTGCATGCACTGGCACTGTCAGACAATGTCCTTGAGATGCCAGAAAGAAGGAAACAAAGTAGGCCTTTCACAGGCTTTCTGGAGGCTCCAAAGGACTGACATCAGTCTTACAACTACTTAGTAGGATAAGCAGAAGCCTTCCACATGTACATACACATACTCATGGCTTCCAAAAACGAAGTCTTCAAACAGGATGGGCTCTGTTAATGTGAAGTCATCTCCAACTAAAAAACTTTGGTTTTCGAAAAGCTTCTCTTGTGTACACCTTCACTACACGTATATTTCCTAAGGAAAAACACTTGGGTAAAATGCATGCCGTTTTCCTCTTTAATCCCTTTTCCAAATTCCCTGCCCACAGAAACCACCTCTTTTACATGATTCCTTGAAACAGGTGAGGAGTTCTTTATAGTATTGCTATTAGGCAACATTTCTAGAGAGAAGTCCATCCCACACCTTCAGGGGTGCACTGGGCCAAACAGTTTCTGCAATTCAATGTACTCTTCTCAACTGGAACGCTACACAAATTTTCTTTTTCAGGAAAAAATAAACAAGCAAACAAACAGTAAATTCGTTCTACAGCAGACAATTAGAACAATGTTACAATACTTTTCCCATAATGAAACAAAGTGCAGTGTCATTCAAGTGTTCCACAATACAATGTGCAAATTCTGTTTGCTCTTATCTAAAATACTCTTTTCTCTGAATACAATCTGTAGAAGTAACAGATGAAAACACAGCAGGCTCCTCAGTGAAGTTACTCCACAGACTACAGAATAAGGTTTTCTAGATAATTGCAGATCTTCATCAAAAACACTAGTATGGCTCTGCAATGAATTTATTGCCTTCCCATGAAAAGCAAGGAAAACAGAAAACCACAGTAAAGCTTTAAGTAACAGCTGAAAGCAGCCTAATTATCTGGGGTAAAGGGGGAGGTGAGGGGAATAGGGAGAAAGAGCCAACTCGTTCCTCTGTTAGCTAACATTTTTCAACTAAAAATAGCACAAAACTACCCTCTACCCCACGGTTTTCATAAGCTTGTGTTTAACAGAGGGAAAGAGGAGAAGGAAACTGAAATCACAGAACCTCTGAATCAATCAGGTCAAAAAAGACCTCTGAGATCATCGAGTCAAACCTATGGCCAAACACCACCACGTCAACTAGACCACGGCACTAAGTGACACGTCCAGTCTTTCAATGAACACCGCCGGGGACCCCGACTCCGCCATCCTAAACCACCACATAATCCGGCTCACCAGCAGAAAATTAATTTTAAAAATAAAAAAAAAAAATTAAAAAAAAAAAAAAATCACGGTCCCCTGGCAACACACCGAGGGGACACAGCAAGGAACGGCCTCTCGGATGCTGGGAGCCCGCAGGCACAGAATACAGGACACAGGTTCCACAGCCCCCCTGCTCCCGGCCGCCACTCGCCGACCGCCCCCGGCCGCACGGCCGCTCCCGGCGCCCACCCGGGGCCGCGGCCCAGCACACACAGAGCTCCCCGGAGCCTCTCGCCCATTCCGGGGTCCCCGCCGGCCACACGGGGAACCTCCTCGGGGGAGACGCCACCCACCCACCGCCCTCCCGCATACAGAACAGCCCCCGCCCGGCGGCCCCATCCACGGGGAGCCTCCACCCCCCGCGGCTCGGTGCCCCCAGGCTGCCGCCACTCTCGGGTCGGCCCCGAAGGCGACGCTCACCCCCGGCAGCCGCGCCCGCCGGCCGCCCCAGCGCAGGAGCGCAACCACCGCCATGTCCGCGGCCGCCGCTGCCCGGCCGCCCTTTCACCCGCGCCGCCGGGGCCGGGCCGCGCGCAGCCAATCCCGGCGCGCGCCCGCCCGCCGGGGGCGGGGAGGGGCGCGAGGGGCCCGCCGCGCGCGGCACGTGCCCCTCGGGGCCGCGCTTGCGCGTGCCGCTCCGGGCGCGGCTGCGGCGGCTGCGCGCGCGCACGGAG